>NC_136433.1:382005690-382605690 GCF_052849685.1 Lactuca virosa
ATAGATTCTTGTGTTTTCAAAGTTACTTTCGCATCAAAGGCTTCCCTTTCTTGAGCTTCTAATTGTTTGCTAACACGAAAAATCTCATCAAGCTCTTTATTCCTCTGTTTCTTGACAAGATTTTCTCCTTCAGATAACACATCTTCTTCGTTGTCATCATCATCAATATTTTCTTTTCCTTTTGACGCAGAAGCTTCATTACCCTTCTGGTCAACTTTCGGTTTCTCTTCATGATGCTCATCGGATTTTGGCTTAGGTTGGGGTTGGGGTTCTTCTTTGTGGGTTTCTTTGGTAACATTATCTCCCCTTTGTTTCGGAATAGCGCTGCTTCCCAAAACACCCTGTAATTGCTTGAGCATTACGAAGACAGGCTTGAGTTTTTCAGAGAGGTACTGACGGACTGAGATAGTAAGCATTGAATCGCGAGACTCAATAAGGGTTTGCAGGAATTGATTAATATCTAAAATACAATTTCGGTATAAAGTCTTCTCAGATTCCAGGTGATCCAGACGTGTGGTTGCGTAATTCAGCTTGATAGACAAAACTTTGGCCTTTTCAGTCTTCTGAGCCGGTTTATCCATGATCGCATTTTCAGCAGGAAGATCATTCTGAAGCTGCCCAATATTGGACACAATAGAAGCACTCACCTTGGCGTTTTTAACTTTCATGTCAGAACAAACCTTAGAAAGAGCTTCTTTTTCAGTCTGAAGAGTGGTTCTGAGACTCGTAATGACTTGGTTGGCGGCTGTAGTGTTTTGATCCGAAGATCTTCGAAAGTCATCCATGAACTTCATAACTTCAGCAAGTAGTTTTTCGAATTTTTTCAGTCATTTTGTGAACAATTTTCTTAGAGGCTTCAACTACCTTTATGGATGCAACAATCACTTTAGCATTCTCCTTCGTTAATGTCTCAACTGTGGCTTGATGAGACTTGAGCATGTACTCATAGTTTGACGAGGATTTTGAAGACTCTAGTAGAGAATCTAATTTTTCATTGAGGGCTTTGACCTGACCTTTCGTAGTTGGGGCTTCACCATCGTCACTTGCCTGATGAACTGTGAATGGGCTAAAAACGAAATTCTTAAAATCATCTTGATTATACCCATATAGAACATATGGATCATCTTCGCGTAGAGGAGAAGCTGTGGAAGTGCTTGGACCGAAATCATATGCCCATGTATCAGATATGTTGACAGTAGACATCAGAGTACCAAGAAAGGTTGTTGTTGTTGCTGTGGAGTCGGTAAAGAAGGGAGTGGAAAGTGGAACAAAAATCTGAGGTTGAGAAACACCCACATATATCTTTGGTAGTGGTGCAATGGTTATTGGGACAGAAGTAGTGATTGGAGATGATGTGGTGTTCGGAGATGGAGGTGGGATATGCATCTGGAAAAAAATCAGAAAATGGCATAGAAGAAGTGTGTGGAGAAGATACCTTCGGAATGGGAGTATAGGTGGGAGGTTTCGAGATCGCAGCAGTATCTTCAACTTCGTTCTTAACAGGTTCACCCTCCTAAATCTCAGTTTGCGTTTTTGACTCCGAGCAACCTTCTTAACTTTCTTCTTCGGAGTAATGACAGTTTCGGAAGGACCTGCCTTACCTTTTTGCTTTGACCCACGTTTTGTTTTGTTTACCTCATCAATAGCCTTTCACAGATCTTCTGGAATAGGACGAACACCAGTTGCATGCTTCTTTCGATATTCATTCAAAACAAAATTATCAGCAGGAACATTCAACAACATGGCTTCTGGAATAGACCCAATGAAGCTAAACTTGGTTGGATCAGACACTATAATGCTGGAAGTATACAAGATGAGAATATCAGCCAGTATAGAGTCATCCTTCAATTTAATCTGGAGGCGAACAATGGCACACTTCACGATGACAGACCAAAAGCGAGCACATGAAATCTATGAATGCCTGGAGGTGGAGAGTTTGCTCTGAACAAGTTTTGCCCAAAGACTTGAAGCATAATATAGGTTAACGCCATTGTAGAGACCATAGATAATTGTGCAAAATAACTTGTTGGCGCTTTCAGAACCAGTAAATCTCTCAGAGAAGCTTTTGAACAAGTGAGTAAAGAGCCCATTCCACATAGGAGGAAGATTGGGCTTCGTGAATTTCCATAGCAGTGAGATATCCCCAATATACCCCATTTAATAGAACATCGTGATGATTGAAGATGAAGAGATCGAGTCAGGATTGACAAGATCTTCTATAGAAGAAAACCCTACCATCCTGCAGAACCGGGCTTTAGAGATGGAGGTTTTGTTTGAATCGACCTCAAAGGTAATTATGCCTTCACTCTGACTGTAATTTGCAGATGAGTACGCCTTAGAAAAATGAACCAAAGGTCCAGATTCAACCATTGTTAAGCATTGAACCAGTGGAGAGTAACGCAAGCATTCAATCATCGGCTTGAGGGCGTCAGAGTAACGAGATGAATTAAGATCCAGAGACAGATTATGGTTTGGTTTGATGTTCAGCATGGCAGTAGAAGCGGTTTGACCAGCAAAAGAAGAGGTTTCAGATGAGGCAACCATGAAATTAACTTTGAAGATGACGATGAACAGTGCAGAGAAAAAGAGGGTTTTTCGCCGTGAGAGTTCTTGAATTATTTGATAGTGATGAGAGAAAATTAATCGACAAAACTCTTTTTATACGTCATCATAAGTGAGAGAAAATCGGCGATTGACGGTCCATTTTCCCTGAAAAGTAGCCTGATTAAGCGTAACAGGTCAGCATACGTCAGACGACATGTAACTGACAGGCATGGTGTTAGGAAATTGAAAATGATGCGCCCAATTTTGAATCCTTATTTCCAATTACCGCCTTTTTAGCTCTGAAATTTCGGAACAATCAGCCAATCATCCATAGATAGAATTCTGGATAACAATAATCAACAAAAATTAGAACCAAACTTTGAAAAATCATGAAGATTTTTGTGCATGAGTGTGCCAAAGAAAAAGAAATAAAGAAAATTTTATTTGTGGGATTGTTGTGATGTCATCTAGAAATTGACATTAAATTTAGATTGATCACAGGCAACGATTTATTCCTTCGCAGTCAAGAGAGACTCGGAAGTGCTTGTGTGGTTTCCTGTTGAATTAAGATCATCTATTTGTTAAGAAATATTAAAAGGCTTCTTTTGAGAAGGCTGCAATGGTGGCTTTAGCCTCAACCAAATTCTGAAACTCAACATAAGTTTGAAAGTCTGGAAGAATACTTGTCTGACCAGTGTAGCCATAATAACATCTAAGCTTTGGATCTATTTTAAGTGGCAAGATATTTCTGAAAATCTCAAAAAAAATAAAACTGGATCCCTTAGGAAGAAAAATCTTGGGTCGAGAGCTTTTCATAATGATCACTCAAAAATAAAAATATGAGATGTCAAACTTTTAAGGTACCAACCAAGAAGGTTATGTGCGCCAATTCCTTGGTGAAAAATCTTGAACATATTAATTCTTCACCGTCAATTCAGAAATAGATTTCAGATTTTGGGTTTCACTTAAATCGTAGTGATAATGATTTAAAGATCATGAACACAGAGGTTGTGCGACCATAAACCTCAGTTGTAAATGTTGAGAGTCTCAAGGGTTACATTGTATTAAAGTGAGGTCGATCGAGAAATATTAGAGATTGTTCTGAAGAGAATTATGTACTTCTGCCATAAAATAATGACTAAGCAGTCAACTCTTAACTCATTGTGAGAAGTGTAAGGTAGCTCAATGACTTATGTGAATATTAGCTTGATTGGGATGAAACAATTGGAGTGAAATTTTCATTAAGGCTTGAAACATAGAGTCTTAGAGGTTTAGGACAACATGCAGCAACATGCTTCTAGGGACACTTAACTAGTAAAAAGATTCAGAGTTATATACCTGCCCCATTGTTATGAATTGAGGTAACAAGAATTTGTACCTGAAGAAAAAATGTATTCTGAAAATAACACACAAAGAAAGAAAAATATTTTTCTAATTTTGGGTTTTCTGAAAAAGATAAAACAGAAATAAAGAAAATATTTTTGTGATTTTTAATTTTTCTGAAAAAGAAAATAAAACAGAAAATAAAATAAAAATATTAAGAAAAATAAATTTAGAAGCATAAATGAACAGTGGCTTCAAAAGCATTCCGAGGCTTGGAATCAATCGGAAAACACATAATATACAAAGTATACAGTGGCATTCCGAGGCCCAGATGAACATTGTGATCCGAACCGTTCTGAATGCTCAGAACGTGAACACTAATTTCTGATTACGAATGGGATCTCAGAACCGAGTCTGCTTCTATCACTCTGAGACCTCGTAAAATACGATTAAACGTCGTTTCTGGTAAGGCCTTTGTGAAGATATCAGCAAAATGATCAGAGGATCTTACAAAGTGTACTTCAATGTTTCCATTCTCAACGTGATCCTTGATGAAATAATATCTCAGTGCAATATGTTTTGTCTTTGATTGTTGTACTGGATTATGACATATCCGAATTGCTCTTTCAGAATCACAGTATAATGGAATCCTCTTCATATTTATCCCATAATCTCTAAGCGGACTTTGAATCTAAACAACTTATGAAGTGCATGATGCAGCTGCGATATACTCAGCTTCAGCAGTGGATAAGGAGACGCGTGTTTGCTTCTTAGATTGCCAACTGACTAGTTTGCCATACAGAAACTGACATCCTCCGGTTATACTTTTACGATCAATACCGCATCCACCAAGATCAACTTTAGAGTATGCTTGCACAAAGAATCCTGAGTTAGAAGGGTACTAGATTCCAAGAGAGGTGGTTCTTTTTAGGTATCGTAGAATATTCTTCACAACAGTCATATGTGGTTCATGTAGATTTGCCTGAAACCTGGTACAATAGCAAACAATAAACATTATATCTGGACAACTAGATGTTAGATATATCAAAGATCCAATCATTTGTCGATAAAGAGTCATATCCGTTGCTGGCTTGTCCAAGGATGGTGTAAGCTTCGTTTCGAACGCCATTGGAACCTTGACCTTTGAATCTCCCACCATTCCGAATTGTGCAAGCAAGGTCTTTGTGTAGGCTTCCTGGTTGATGAATATACCCGCCGAACTCTCTCTAATATTTAAACCAAGGAAAAAGTTAATAAGACGCATTGAGCTCATCTCGAATTTAGTTTCCATCAGTTTTTAGAATTCAGCTGTTAATCTAGGATTAGTGGATCCAAAAATGATGTCATCAACATAAATTTGGGCGATCATTAGATGGTCACCATCTTTCATGCGAAAGAAGGTTGGGTTGACCGAGCCTTGTTTGAATTTGGATTGCTTCAAGAATCGAGTTAAAGTTTTATACCATGCACGAGGTGCTTGTTTTAGACCATACACAACCTTATCCAGAATGTAGCAATGATCTGGATATTTCTCACTTACGAAACCTAGTGGCTGTTCCACATAGACTGTTTCCTCTAGTTCACCATTTAGAAACGCACATTTGAAGTCCATTTGATAGACTTCGAAATTCTTATGAGCTGCATAAGCAAGGAAGATTCGAACAGATTCTAGCCTTGCAACCGGTGCGAATGTCTCTTCATAATCTTGGTGGATTAGGTGTCTAAGCCAATAACTATTATTGGTATGTACTTGACCCGAGAGTAGCATGGTCTATTTCGGGTTGCATATCACCAGGACAATTTGTTAGGACGGACTTTTGAGAAGAGGTTAGTTATAATTTATTAATATATTATAAGTTCTAATATATTAATATGAAATCATATGATTTAATTAGTATTGATCAAGAATTAATTTTATGATCAAAAGAGACTAATTAAATTAATGGGGACTAATTATGGTAATTAGTGAAACATGTGGATTGGGCTATTGATCCATGTTGGACTAAGTTTATGTAAGGATCCATAAAGAGTTAGCCCACATGAACCATGGATCATAACCCATGTGTATGGATTAGGGTTTACCCATGACATTTGGAATCCTACACTATATATATGTTTCTCACACCCTAAAATCGGCTAGACATGTTCTTGGAGTTCATAGGAGCCGATTTTGAAGCTAGCAACCCTTCCCTCAAGTTCTCCTTTGTCCTAGGTGTGTCGTGAACCGTTTGAGACATCACACTTGGGGTGCTAAGTTCTTAAAGGCCAAACACAACAAGTTACAACAAGAGGTAATTCTATAACTCAATTTTATGTTGTTTATGTCAATTATATGCTAGTTGTAGGCTTAATGCTTTGGAAATAATATTGCATGTATAATTAGAGAAAACGTAGATCCAAATCATTTAGGGTTGTATGTGCACCATAGGATGTTGTTGTATACAAAACCCAACAGTGTTATCAGAGACGTGAGTTGTTTTCTATTATACTTGATGCTTGTTAGTTTTCCAAGATGAAAAAAAATCGAAATTTTGGCATCTGACTGATGGACTCGCCGAGTCCACTAGCTGACTCGCCAAGTCCACTCAGAAATAGAGCAACTCGACGAGTGAGTTCATGCACTCGACGAGTTGCAGGCTCTGGTTACAGAAATTCGAGGTTTTTGGCATGTTTTGGATTAGGATCATTACCACAAAATGTTTTCGTTCATAAAATTTGATTTTGTTGATATGGTTGTGATCATGCTTATCCAATTATAAGATAATTGTCAAAATTTCAAGATTTGTATTAGTTTATATGATTAGGCTAATTTTTTGCAAATTGTTGATATGAATTATTTTGACTTATGAGTTTAACTAGATCATATAAAAATTATTTGATAGTTTTAATTAGTTAGAATATTTGATCTTAATGCCTTTTATGAAATCCATAACTTGTCCTCAAGTTATGGAAAATGAAAAGTCTCTCTTTTAAATGGTTTTAGAGTCTTCCATAACTTGTCCTCATGTTATGGAACATAAAAAGTTTTTCCATTAAAAATGCATTAAACTCATAAGTTATAGAAACCAAAAGTTTTTGAATAGTTCAAAACTTGCCCTCAAGTTTTGGAATTTGTAAAGTCACCCTTATGAGTACTTTAGTTCCAAACCCTGGTATTTTAAAAGTTTAAAATACACCCTTATACTATTATAATATTAACAGTTTAATAATTATATATATATATATATAAGACAAGTCAGTGTTACTGTTAGGAGGACTCATTTACGAAGCCGGTCTATAAGGGGGGTACAAGGTTACTTCCTATAAAATGGTGGTTTAATGGGTGTCCACTCTCACCAACTGCTTCCTTGACTGATGGAGGGTCGTTAGCCGAACGGGTAGGATAGGACATTAATTCTCATTAAAAGTAAAATGAAAATACCAAGTAACCAAACACTTATAAATTCCCAATCTTAGTTACTTAGGAAAAATGTGAATTTGGTGCTAACCCATGAAATTGCACTTTGCACGTTGCCAATTCGTTAGTGGAGCGTGTGTGGTTAACTTGCACATTAACTTGGACTATTAAGGGTGGAAAAGGGTAGCTCGATGTTTGTCATAGTTCAATGGAGCGTGTGTGGTTAACCGACACATTGATTAGGTGATAAATGACATCGAGAGTACTAAGCTAATTTGCATGGTTATTCACACCTTGTTTGTGATCCTCGGCATCCCAATCACAAACTTGAAGGGCACAATTGAGATTTAAACATGCCATTGAAAAGTTCAATGAATCTCAAAGGATCTAGGAATTTCAATTCATTTAAAACTTAATAATCAATTTTGTTTTTCATGGTGGAAATTGGTAACTCGTCATTTACCTACCTTCAAATATTTTACCATTGGATTACAGCATCCCTCTTCCAATTTGTAAAATATTGTGTTGGGTCCTAGCCTTAATATTTCATTTGGGTGTAATATTAAGGACTTAAATCGACTAAACTTGAATTTCTCCCTTGTAGATGTCTAGTTCAGACAACTATGTTCTTCCCAAATCTTTTGGAAAAAGCCGTCATTATGAAGATGGTGTTCCACGATTGGATCGTGGAAATGGAAATCACGCTTCACTTCCTCCGCCTCCTCCAATCATTCTCCCTAACCCACATGTTCATAGATTTGAAAAATTCAAGGTCACTCAAGCCCTATTGGCTAGATGGAAGGTCTGTGTTGGCACATGTCTTGGAGATGAAGTCATACATTGACAGGCTGGGAATGTTGGGTGTCGTTGTTTCAAGGAAGTTAGCTGTTGACTTGGTTCTTCAATCACTTCCTAAGTCATATAGCGGGTTCTTTAAGGACTACTATATGGGAGATCACGACATGACCCTTACTGATCTAACATATTTGCTTGTTGCTGTTGAATCAGGAATGATTTAGCGCACCGATAATGCAAATTTGATTGGAAGATCTATTTCCCAAACTTCCATGGACTTTGACAATGGAAACATTGGAAGTCCAGAAAAGCTTTCTCTTCCCAATGGAAAGGGATCGGCCATAGTCAACCCGCTTAACCAAATGGTAAAGAGAAGGGATAAATCTGAGATAGTCCTATGTACCATTCCCAAAGAGTCCATATGTTTTGCTTCCAAAAGAAGGGGCATTGGTTGCAAAGCTGCCATTTTTACCTGAAAGATTGCAAGGATGGTAAAGTCAAAAAGTTTGACTCTACTTCAGGTAAGTCCACTATCTAACTCGATTAAGTTCCTATTTGGAGATTCTTAATAGATGATGTAATGTAATTACATTTTGACGTTTTGAAGGATCGAATGGAAGCTTAAAGGAAGAGTAAGTTGATTCTGATCATGAAGATATGGATTTCCATCGTATGGTTCGATGATCAGAATGTTGATCTGCTGCTTAAGAGTTATGATAGATTGCTTAGGAATGAATAAACAACATAATTTGTATTTGTAATTGCATTGTAAGGAAAAGTTTTTCCGCATTTTATGAATAAAGAAAAATTGTTGAAATTTATTTTATTATAAGTTTCCTTACAATGGAAAATGGAAAATGGATAGCAATATTTACCAAATGGATTTGATTCTTTCGTTTGTGGTAGAGTCAAAATTTACCAAATAAGGAAATATTCTCATCACCCAAGTTTCAGTTGGATAGAAACTTTGAATCATGCAACTTGTATTGTGTGATGAATGAGAACTTCATCTTTGGGAAATTAAGACTAATTCCTTGTTCACATATATATGTGAGTGAAGTGAAGGACTAGGGGATCAGGTACACTTGGTTGTGCACTGGTCAGGTCCACCACAAAGAACGATAAGACTATTCGTTATGATTTACTAAAGTTTAGTAAATATGGTTATGCTTACAAGATTAAGTGTAATTCTGAATCATTGGAAAAGTTTCAATGTATATCAGAACGAATAAGAAGAGTCAAATTAGGCAGAAAGATAAAAGTTTCTCCAATCTGAGAAGAAGAGAGAGTACTTTAGTATCATGTAAGGACATCTTAGTAATTATGAAACCATATCACAATTGATCCTCTAAGGACATCTTAGTGCATTTCTATTGCTAAGAAGAGGAATCGTGAATTGTTGAAATGGTTAAATCAAGAAGATAAATCATACTTCGTTCCAAAATCAAGTCTGAGAGTGACATGATCTTAAGAAAGGTTTATAACACTCATCAAATGTAGAGTAAAATGTTTCTTCCTCTTGTACATTTGAGATTGGTAAGTTGTGATGTTTTGGATCAGACAAAGACCAACTAAGACCAATTGTGTGAAATGTTTGTCTTGATAAGAAACCACACTAACTCTTGAATATTTGTTGTCAAGTAATGTTTCTTGACAAAGAGAATCTTATATTTCAAGAGGTTAGTGGGAGTCTTAAAGATCTTGAAAAGCTTCAAGAACTAATCAAGAATAAACCTATTGTTAATCACTAGTACACGACTTGAGGTTTGTAACCTATCGTGTTGACATATTCTTGTTTCTGTGCCCATTCCAGTTAAGTTGACTATGCATGTGAGTACTATGAGTTCTCAATTATTTCCATAACAAATTGGAAGCAATGGTAGGCCCTTGTGGTGCCAGGTGGCAATAAATTAAGATTGAACATGTTCAGTCCATATGAGTTTGGATTTGTCACTAACCTTGTCATGTGATTATGGTTATGACAAATTCACATGGATAGAAACACATACACCATAAAATCTAATTGTCATAAGGTTTCTCTCCGATTCATGAAAATGATTATGAGGAAACGCTTTCACTAAGTAGATTTTAAATAGTTAGCAATTGTCATATTTGAATTCTGAAATTCGATTATGATTATGGAATCCCTCTTCATAGTTCGAATTGTGAGAAATGGAAAGAGGTCTAAGCATTTCAAACTTATGGCTGTAAGTTCTAAAATTGTTTAGACACACATGTAAGCTATCTAAGGAAAGGTGTATGAGTTTGAGGAGCCTAGATAAAGTCTTATCGAAGCATCTTGTATTAGAAATATGAACTTTGGTAAGAAAGTCAACAAATATTGATTTCTAGAAATCCAGCTGATTTCTGGGTACATGTCAAAGCTAGTGGGAGCATAAGTGTTATGCTAGTAAGATAATAATTATTATGCTAATGGGAGCATAATTGTTATGGTGAGTGTTGCGACTTAGCAATGTTAATTATAGAAAAAAAAAAGTTTCAATTCGTAAAGTTGCAGAGTTTGAAAAGTTGTTTTGCTATAATTAAGGGAGAGGAATTCATACTTCATTTCAAATCTAAAAGCTTAGATTGAGAATTTAATCAAATTTACTTAAAGGATATATATGAATGTTATGTTGAAAATATTTGTCATAAGTAAATTCTGTATGGAACTATTATAGCGAGAGACTAGTAAAGTACCATGTCTTTATGTGAAACATTATGTATCGTATCCCATATGCTTCGGGTATAGGATTGACTACATATGCTATAACATTAATCTGTTCTTCCAAATGCCTAGGGCATTAAAAGGGAAAATGGACTAGAACGAGATATGACTAAAATGGTTAAGAAATTGTAGAGGACAATCTAAGGTTTACCAAAGATTGGTTGCTTATGGACAGTTAGAAGTATATTCTGAATTTTGCATGGACTATATTGACATACTCTGAGAAGAGGTAACTCTTGTTCAGAAGTGATAGTCAAAATGGGAATATGGAAATGTTTCCATAAGTGGAAGTTATTCTTTAAATCTGTGTAAGATTAGAAAAATTAATGCAAGAAGGATGTTCAAAGGATTGTACTTTGAATGTGAGATATCGTTTCCATGGAATTGCTCTCCATTGGAATACTTTGTAATGTCTGTTCCCAAGTCTCTGTGACTTTTGGGCATAGTCATTACAAGAGGATCATTGCATATAAGTTTAAAATCTAACATATTATAGCGAATGACAAGAATTTGGTATTCTTACATTTACGATAAGGATTTGGAATTGTGAAATGAGTATAATTGAAATGTTGTCAATTGATCTATTTCAAAAAGAAAGGACCATATGCAAACATAGTGTGCATGGTTGGAGCACGGCATAACTATTGTTTTAATTCAAGTTATACGTTGATAAATACATTATACAATGAATAATGTGTAATCAATATGGTGACTAAGTAAAAGGTGTTTTATTTATATTCATAAGTTCTGAGACCATATTAGATTCATTTATTCTTGTGTTTCACTTTGCATGTTTTGACTTCCCGAATAACTAGGTTATTCAAACTATCCACAGTCGATCATACTTTGGAAGTAGGTGTTGAGGAAATACTGTCATGAATCTAACTGTATATTGTCTAGGTGTATTAGACATAGCACAAGTTTGATGCAGTGTTCATGAGTACTCCTGTAATAAGATTCGAGTATTTGATTAAACCCACGCTCATCTGAATCACTTCTTGGATTTCATCACGAGTGATTATGAGACGATAATATCTTATTTTCTTGAAACGGAGACATATAGTTGCATCTTACAAGTTGGTTACACATTGATGATATGTAAACGCACTAGTTTACTGCAGAAGTGATATGTAAACGCACTAGTTGCACCTAGACAAGTCGGTTGCACATTGATGACAAGAATTTGGTATTCTTACATTTACGATAAGGATTTGGAATTGTGAAATGAGTATCATTGAAATGTTGTCAATTGTTCAGAAGTGATAATCAAAATGGGAATATGGAAATGTTTCCATAAGTGGAAGTTATTCTTTAAATCTATGTAAGATTAGAAAACTTAATGCAAGAAGGATGTTCAAAGGAATGTACTTTTGGGCATAGTCATTATAAGAGGATCATTGCATATAAGTTTAAAATCTAACATATTATAGCGAATGACAAGAATTTGGTATTCTTACATTTACGATAAGGATTTGGAATTGTGAAATGAGTATCATTGAAATGTTGTCAATTGATCTATTTCACAAAGAAAGGACCATATGCAAACATAGTGTGCATGCTTGGAGCATGGCATAACTGTTGTTTTAATTCAAGTATTAAGTTGATAAATCGATACATTATACAATAAATAATGTGTAATCAATATGGTGAGTAAGTAAAAGGTGTTTTATTTATATTCATAAATTCTGAGACCATATTAGATTCAACTATTCTTGTGTTTCACTTTGCATGTTTGACTTCCCGAATAACTAGGTTATTCAAACTATCCACAGTCGATCATACTTTGGAAGTAGGTGTTGAGGCAATATTGTCATGAATCTAACTATAGATTGTGTAGGTATATTAGACATAACACAAGTTTGTTGCAGTGTTCGTGAGTACTCCTGTAATAAGATTCGAGTATTTGATTAAACCCACGCTCATCTCAATCACTTCACGGATTTCATCACGAGCGATTGTGAGACGATAATATCTTATATTCTTGAAACAGAGACATATAGTTGCAGTTTACAAGTCGGTTGCACATTGATGATATGTAAACGCACTGGTAATTGGGTGTTATAAAACGTATCATTGTGTGTGATTTGATGAATAAATAGAGCAAGCATATGATTCGAAGTTTATCCGTTCCTTTTACCCTTAGAGGGATAAAAGCGATATATATAGGCCCCTCGATGATTTAGTGATGACACCCTAAGCGCTTGGCCAAGCCAGGATTGATTTGATTTGTTCAATTAGTCAGTTGTCATAAATCAGAAATTGGGAAACAACAGATGGACATAGAGAATGATTATAATCCATGTCTCAGTCCATATGATATCTTCTAGAATGGAGGAATATATGATCCCTTATCTAATGGACGCATCATTGACTAGGTCAGAGTTCGACAGTGGCTAAGAGCTACGATTGCTACTCGGGATTTTGGAGTCGTTGGATTAGGTGTCTAAGCCCATAACTATAATTGGTACGTACTTGACCCGAGAGTAGCATGGTCCATTTTGGGTTGCATATCACCAGAACAATTTGTGAGGATGAACTTTTGAGAATAGGTTATTTATGATTTATTAATATATTATAAGTTCTAATATATTAATATGAAATAATATGATTTAATTAGTATTGATCAAGAATTAATTTGGAATTAATTTTGTGATCGAAAGAGACTAATTAAATTAATGGGGACTAATTATGGTAATTAGTGAAACATATGGATTGGGCTATTGATCCATGTTGGACTAAGTTTATGTAAGGATCCATAAAGAGTTAGCCCACATGAACCATGGATCATAACCCATGTGTATGGATTAGGGTTTACCCATGACCTTTGGAATCCTGCACTATATATATGTTTGTTATACCCTAAAATCGGCTAGACATGTTCTTGGACTTCATAGGAGCCAATTTTGAAGCTACCAACCCTTCTCTCAAGTTCTCCTTTGTCCTAGGTGTGTTGTGAACCATTTGAGGCATCACACTTGGGGTGCTAAGTTCTTAAAGACCAAACACAACAAGCTACAATAAGAGGTAATTCTATAACTCAATTTTATGTTGTTTATCTCAATTATATGCTAGTTGTAGGCTTAATGCTTTGGAAATAATATTGCATGTATAATTAGAGCATAGATCCAAAGCATTTAGGATTGTATGTACACCATAGGATGTTGTAGTATACAAAACCCAACAAATCTATGCCTTCCTCTTGGCAGTACCCCTTAAAAACTAATCGTGCTTGTTCCAAATTACGTTGCTTTTTTTGTCAAGCTTATTTAGAAATACCCATTTTAATCCGACCACAGATACATCCTTCAGATTTGGGAACAATCTCCATAGTTTGTTACACTCAAACTCATTAAGTTCTTCCTACATAGCATGCACCCAACCAGAATGATCAAGAGCAATCTTCATAGTTTTAGGCTCTATCTTGGAAATAAATGGATTAAACATTCAAAATTCCATTTTGGAGAATAATACAGTTTGTTTGTCTTTCTGTCGAGCTCTGGTAAGAACACCCGAGGATGAGTCTCTAATAACTTGACTTTTTGGATGATCTTTAGTTCACTTTGACATAGGTGGATAGTTCGGATCATATGATGGATTGAGTTCTGGAACAACTTCCTCAAATCCCGATTGGATATCAGAATCATCATTCAGAATTGGATCAGAATTATCATTTGGAATTGGATCAAAATTATCATTCGGAATTGGATCCTCCCCCTGGAATGAAATATCAGTATTGACTTTGGGATTTGAGTTCTCCCCCTGAACAGGTGTATCAGATGTGGAGGTTGAAGTGGAACCCTCCCCCTGAAGTGGAGTATTAGTAGGTTGTGGATGAGGTGGAATTTCAGAAGCCTTTAGAATTGGTGGCTTTGTTCCAAGATGTTAGGTAGCATCATCAATTATTTTCTTTAGTTCATCTTCCTTATTATCTTTCGCTGTCAATTATGAAGAAATAGACTTTTCAGGCTTATAAAACAAATTCATGAAGTCTTCATATAAGTTCATTAAAGGAATCGTCTGAGATGGAGTTAAAGGAAGGATTTCCTTAGATTGACAATCAACTATCTGATACTTCTTCACATTATCATCAAAGGTGACATAATAGTTTTCCTCAATCGTTTTTTACTTTTTGTTCAGAACCCTATATGCCTTCGAAGTAAGAGTGTACCCCAAAAAGATTCCTTTGTCTACTTTCACATCAAATTTGTTCCGTTGCTCTTTGGAATTGAATACAAAACACCTAGAACCAAATACATGAAAGAACTTTACGTTAGGTTCTCATTTATTCAAAATCTCGTAAGGTGTGATTAAGAATATTTTATTTATTAGAGAACAATTCTGAGTGAAACAGGTAGTTCCGATAGCATCAGCCCAGAAGTAAAGCGGAATGTTTGCAAAGGATAACATTGTCCTTGCAACTTCACAGAAAGAGCGGTTACGTCTTTCAACAACATCGTTCTGCTATGGAGTATTAGGAGCGGAGAAGTTGTGAGCAACCCCTTTTTTAGTCAAGAATTACTCAAACACTTTGTTTTTGAATTCAGAACAGTTATCACTGCGAACATTCCGAACGGGCTTTCGCAATTGAAGCTCGATCTGCTTGATGAAATCCTACAGCTTCGAAATGGCATCTGATTTCTGTCTAAGAAAGTAAACCAAGTAAATCTTGAAAAATCGTCAACTGTAACTAGAATATACTTATTACCACCAATGCTCTTGATGGAAAATGGACCACAAAGATCAATGTGTAAAAGTTCTAGTGGTTCGATTGCTTTGATGTTGATAATAGTTGAGTGAATTTTATGACTTTGCTTTCCTAGATCACAAGCAGCACACATATGTTCCTTCTTAAACTTCAGAAGAGGCAAGCATCGTACGAGATTACCAAGTACATGTTTGTTTATATCCTTGAAATTTATATGGGAGAGCCTTCGATGCCATAGCCAACTATCATCCGAAGATGCTTTTGTAAGAAGGCAGATGGCTGGCTTTCCTTATATCGGATTCAGATTCAAAGGATAAATTTTGCCTTTTCTTTTGGATTTCATAAGCACTACTTTTGTTTTCTTCTCAATGATTTCAGACCCCTCATCATCAAATGAGACTTTCAGCCCAATACCTACAACCAATTGAGAAATGATTATTAGATTATGTTGTAGGCCTTCCACATAAGCTACCTTCCGAATGGAGAACTTTCCATTCGTAATCATGTCGTATCCTTTAACTTTTCCTGTGGCATTATTTCCAAACATTACTCTGCCACCATCCTCCAATGATTGGAATTCCCTCAGTTCTTCTCTCCTTCCTGTCATGTGATGTGAACAACGACTGTCGACGTACCATTCAGAGTCGTATTGTTCGTCACGCATTCCCTATAAAATTTAGAGAGATTTAGGAACCCAAAATTTCTTGGGTCCTTGTGAGGATTTCTTAAGAACAGGAAAAGTTACATTCGTATCAACCCAGAAGGTTCATTTTAGCAAAGCACTATTCTCCCATTTAAATATTTTAAAAACCTTCATTTTATCATCACAAAGATTAATCTTAACTGGAATTGTTTTTCTTTGAATAAATTCTTTGAGTTTTTGGGCCATATATTTTGAAAATGTCTTTTCCACCTTTTTCAAGTTCGCTTCGAATTCCTAGAGAGAAATCTCTAGTTCCGAAACGTCTTCACTTTTGCCTTTAACATATTTTGATGTGTTGGCAGATTTTGAGACAATTGTTTTTGGAGAAAATTTAGTTTTAGGCTTTTAAATCAGATTAGAAACTGGTGGTTTTGAAACCTGTGGTTTTGAAACATTTGGTTTTGAAACCTATGGTTTTGAAACTTGTGTTTTTGAAACAGCTTTAGCTTTCGGTTTCTGATGTAACACTCCAAACCTGGTATTACCTTAAAGCCCTTGAAGAATTTAAAATTTTCATAATAAGTCCCTTAAGTATGCTGGGCGTACTCACGTGTACGCCTGGCGTACTATGTATAATTGATTGCCGAGGGACAGCACGTACGCTGGGCGTACATGATGGATGTCCAAACCCTAATTTATGGACTTGAGCCCTATATAAAAATCCTTATCTCATTTGAGCCTCACCCTGATCAGCCTCCCTCACCTTTAAACGTCTTTGAAAACCCTAATACCATTGAGAGTGTGTTTTGAGCTTAAGGAGTACATTTGTGGCCATTTTAGTGACCATTCAAGAAGGAGAAGTTGTCAAGCAAGCTTGGAGTGGCATTAGGCTTCAAGAATATGCATCTAGTTCACCTTGAGGAGCTTCTGGAGGTATAAAGCTTTGATACTTCCATCTTATTCATTAGATGTAGTTAGGGTTTTCTAGTTTTGTCCTTTTTATTGGTTTTGAATCTCCTATTGTGAGTTGAGCAACTCTAGAGGCTAGAAAGGTTAGATCTGAGGTCCTTTGGTCCATTCATAGCATTAAAATGAAGTCTTGATGGGGGTTTTGACCTCATGCATGGATAAAGACCCTTGGGAAGGTATTAATGGGTTGTTGAGAGCATCTGAGACATGCAAAGGCATAAAGTTGCCAACTTTATTCCCTAGGACGTCTTAATGAACCTAGACCTGACTTTTGGACGTGAGGAAATTGAGTATTAATCACTTAATGGAAAAAAGTGCTAAATCTGTTAGTACGTTGGGCGTAAATTAGTGTACGCAGTGCGTACTGCCTAAGGACTGAGTAGGCTGCGCGTACCAGGGTGGTACGCTAAGCGTACGCACAGCAGATGGACTTGGACTTGTTTTGGGCCTATGAGCTTTTGGGCCTCAATCAGTCATTGGGCCTACGCATGTTTTGGGGTTAGTGGGCCAGTGTATCTGTTTTGGACCGAGGATGTTATGATTGGGCCTTCTTGGACCATGAGGCACATTAATGATTTTGGATATGGACTTTGGGCCCATTAACTAAGGAACACCTTTTGGCCCAATATGGAAGGACTTGGGGACTTGGGTTCTCCACTTAGATGGGGTTTGATCCTGACATTAAGTAACGCTATCATTATTCAGTGCGGGCGGTGACAGACTGTTAGGAGAGCAACTTTCAGATCTTTCGGACAGAGGTGAGTGTTTTCACCATACCAATGGGTCTAAGGCACCAAGGCCGTACCATTTTATGTGAAACGAATTATTGATTGAATATACGATATGATAGTATGACGTTTCCATGGAAGACCACATGGGGGTTCCTGCGAAATTTGGTATAAGACCTTGGAGGGTTTCCATGGCATCCTAGAATATCTACTTGTATCGTTTGCATTATGTCTTGTTTGGTAGGAAGACCTTGTGGCGGTTCCCATGACAGGAAGACCTTGTGGGAGTTCCCAAGGCAGGAAGACCTTGTGTGGGGTTCCTAAGGCAGGAAGACCATGTGGGGGTTCCCATGGCAGATAAGACCACGTGGGGGTTCACGTGGCATTAGGTGTAAGACCTTGGAGGGTTTCCAGGGCTTCCTTATATGTTGTATGCATGGCTTATGTGATATGTGTAGCTTTATAGCTAATTTGATATGTGTTATGTGGTTTGTGTGTGGGGTATGCTCTAGGGCACTCACTAAGCATTAGCTTACAGTTTGTGGATTTGTTTCAGGTACATCTGAGCCCAAGGGCAAGGGCAAGGCTTGATGGCGCTGCTTGCACTCTCTCACCGACACTTTATGGGACACTCTGATGCTTTTTAAAATAAAGTTGTAATGAATGTGGATTTGAAAACAATTGTTTTGGGATTTCATGGTTTATGGAAATGGTTTGATTAATTAAAATTGAAAATTTTCTTTTGAAAATTTGGGTCGTTACAAGTTGGTATCAGAGCCTTCATTTGAGGGATTCGGGCACACTCTCGGGTGTGTCAGGACTCAAACTATGGAAATGGTAAAATTGTTTTCAAAAAATAAAATAAAGGTTAAAGCTTTTAAAGAAAAGAAAAGATGAGAGTGCAACGCACGTGATCAGGAGCTTATAGCCTTAGAATTGATAATCATATGGAACTTGCTATGTGTATGCTTCTAAAATTGTATACGGTTAGGAGCTTATAGCCTTAGAATGATTGATTTGGCCTTATTTCCTGTTCCTTGTTTGGTTGTGGTCTTAGGGTAGAATCTTTTATTTGAAAGTCTATTTGATCCTTTTCTGTGTATAATTTGCATGCATAAAAGTAACCTGTTGTGAATTGTCTGTTTGATATGGGTAGAGCAAATCTTAGGACAGCCTGGGATTTGGGTTATGCGGTGGTTTGTGGTATATGATTTATTTTGGGACGAATTGGAGTTATCAGGTAGAGCCTTGAGGAAAGGTACAGGTAGGTGTGGAAGGTAGTATTGGGCCCGTACTACTGAAAGCACATGACCCGTACCCGAACCAATGTCAGTTCAGCATGGTGGTGACACGATTTAGGACAGGAGAATCAGGATCTGGATCCGGATCGGGCAGCGGTGAAGAGCCCATTGATGAGAGGCCGCGCGAGATCATTGCAGCAGAGGCTACGAAGCGCATCCTTGATGCTACCCCAGTGATCTTTGGGACGGTCAAGGAAGGTATTTTGGAGATTATGGAGGAGAGGCTCAGGTCATTCAGAGCCGAGATTTCTGCAGGCCAGATCGGGGCCCGAACTCCCTCGTTTCGGGAGTTCAAGGCGTGTGGAGCGCTGGTGTTTTTCGGGGTCAAGGACCCCATTATTAGCCGACGCTGGTTGAGGAACATCGAGAACGCCCAGTGCACGAGTGCTTTCCAGGACGCGGAAAAGGTGGGATTTGCTTCCTGTATACTGAGGGACAGAGCCCAGGATTGGGGGGGAGAGGTGAGCAATCAGGTGGGAGTAGCCGGTGTGGCTGAGATGACATGGGCCGAGTTTGTTCTGCGATTTGACTTGGACTTTGCACCGGCTATTGACGTGCAACGGATGGTGAGGGGGTTTCAGGAGCTCCAGCAGACCACCGAGACTGTGGCGGAGATCACCGCCAAGTTTCGGGAGCGAGCATTGTTGGTCCCACAGTATGTTATTGATGAGGACATGCGGAGGACGAGGTATCATTCTATGCCGAGGGATGATATTCTGGGGTTTGTGAGATTTACAGGGTGCAAAACTCTGAATGAGATGGTGGAGAAGGCACGAGAGAGGGAGATGGAGTTGGACTTCCGTACCAAGCGGAAGCCTGAGCAGACACATGTAGTAGTAGGTCAGGCTAAAAATCCTAAGACCTCAGATTCATCTAGTAGGGGCCAGCAGGGTCGTGGCTGGTGTGCCAAGTGTGGGAGATCTCATGGGGGAGCTTGTCGGGGGTTGAACCCGGTTTGTTACACGTGTGGTCAACCGGGCCACGTGAGCAAGGACTGCCCTAGGAAGGGCTTGATATGTTTCCACTACAACCAGACTAGCCATAAAAAGGCCGATTGTCCAAGGTTGTTGGGAGGGGGAGGAGTAGTGGCGGCGCCTGCGCCCGTCATAATGAGGATTACTGATGGCCGCCCTGCTAAGTCGGATGCTCCAGCGGTGAAGAGCCACACATTTAAGCTTGTAAGTCCCTAAATCTGGAACCAACTAGTGATCAAACACAAGAACAAGCAATAATCAATGATTACAAGAAGGAGTAGAAGCAAGAATGATCCAAATTGCACACGTTTCTATTGAACCGCAAATGTCTGGTATAATGGACACACACATACAACCGTCCTTACTTCTGACAAGACTAACACTATATATAGGGAACATGAACCGTAAACGAGTTCACGGCCGCAAACAACCTTGCAACCGTAAACACCAGCTGAACCAAAAACATCTTGTTTTCGGTTCACCCAACCGCAAACTCTAAACACCCCAAAAAAGTCTAACAAGACCTATACAAATGAATGCCTAGCCCAAACCAACAAAATATGACCTAACAGTCTCTCCCTTGGTTTGAGGCTAACATAAGTTCAATCATTCTCAATGATAAGCACGTCTGACCTTCCCATTGCTCCCAGCCACATTTTCTTGCTATTAATCTATGCGACCATTCCTGTGAATTCTTTAGCAGCAGGCTCTAGAATTTCAGTCTTGACCACAATCTGATGTCGAGCTAGGGTGTGAATGTCGCTTTCACCAAATTGCAAAAGATATTTTGCTTCAACTAGTCGGAAAATGCAAGTTGGAAATTTGATGACTGCAGTGGCTGTAGTTTCATCATAAACCCAAAACTCCATATTGTCCAGAGATCCATCACAAAAATGCTTAAAAATAGGAATCTGTGTCATCTGCTTTGTAGGAGGCCACATCACGATCTTGAAGCTCTTGTTGGTCTTAGGGTCAAAATCATCTTTGGCTCTTTTCACGAAGGATTCGGCTGCCTTCATTTCATCGAATTTCCTCTTTACTTGATTTTCTAAAAAGAGTTTGAAATCTGTTCCTCGTGGATCATTAGCTGGGTTTGAAAATGGAGCATCAGCAAGTTCAGTGAGGTCCACCTTCGTCCAAGAAGAAAAGTCATTTTTGTGCCTGTAATACTCCACGTTTCCGCTGTTGCGCTTTACCAACCAGCAATTTAATTTTTCAATAAAACCCGACATTAGAATTCCTAACCGGTCACCATACTTATCTCTGAATCCCTTCTTTCCGAGCTCAGTCACAGTCAGTTGGGGCTGGTCTCCACGAACATTTTGATCTGAATTTTTCATGAAGAGCCACTTCCCCCTATTTTGTGAAGATACCTCTTTCTGAGCTCGTTTGAGAATAACTTTTGGATTGGCTTGAGCCTGTTCTTTCTCAAATCGGTCAACAATTCTTGTGGTTCTGACAGGTTGATCAAGAGGAGGATCTTAAGCAGCTTGGGAAGGATCACAATGAGAAGGTTCTGCTGCGTTTGGTTCAACGAAGGTTGTGGTGGAGAGGAACCCCAGGAATTGAAGAACTCCTGACTTCATACGAAGATCGAACATCACTTAGTCCTTCTTTCAAGACATTGGCTTGTTGGGTCGGTGTAGCAGTTGCAAAAGATTGTTGGGTCGGCGAAGCTTGTTCCCTAATCAGCACTCCCGGCCTTGGATCAACTCTTCTTCTTTTGAGTGGAGGCTGGGAGGCTTGTGTCATACTAAGATCAACTTCAGATGGCAAAGTGGCTGGAGTAGGAATTGAAAGGGGAGGAATCCTTCTAGTTGAATCCAGATTAGCTGAAGTGTCGGCCATCTGATCCGTAGTTGGAGGCGTCACCTTGAGGACATTACTAACTCCCTCAGTCTCCGTTGTAGGTTGTACAATATCACGGACATCATCAAAGAACGCATTGAGTTCCTCACCACTTGGCCTGAAATCATCATCCTGCTCGAACTCGAAGAATAAGTTATCACCATTAAATCCGGATAGATCACCACCTTGATCCATATTAGCTGCATCATCATCCTCATCATCATCAAAGTCAAGTACATTATCCCCTAGATTAATCACATCTTCACCTTCATCATCATTCGCATCATCATCATCATTTACCTTCACATTAGTCATCGGTACATGTTCCTCGGCAATAATTGCAGCGGGAGGAACATGGTCTTCTTCATGCTCTGAAGCGATACTAACATCATCTTCATCATCTTCATTGTCTGAGGAGCTTTCTGATTCGGATGTTTCACTGATCTCCGCAAACTAGCCAAACTTCTCCAGTGTGTACTTTCCTTGGAATACAAATTTTGTACCCTTGGGGTTTTGTTTCATGAGACCAAAAGTATTAGCACTTAAAGACTTCAAGTCCAAAGTTTCACCCCTTCTTTCTAACTCCGGATATTTACTGTCAAATATCATCTGGAGAAACCTTGGGAGCATCAGAAATTTGTCCTTCCTTTTTCCTTCTACATTTCTCATCATCTCATTCAAAACGTATCTTGAAATGTTGAACTCATGACCCATGGCAAGAGCAGTAATAGCACCAGTGTTTAATAGGGAAATCTCATCAGCACCAGATTTCCTGCCTAAGATGCAAATTATGAAGGAGTGAGCAAGAAATCGCCAGTAAGGAGGCAACAACTTCTTCAAGGTAGGTGGAAACACTGGTTCATAACCCATTCTTTTGAGAATCTCTTATGTTTGTTCTACAGAAATCTCAGTTTGAAACCTTGGTTGATCATTGATTTGCAGCACTTCACGAATAGTTTTCTCAGACACTACAATTTTCTTTCCTTGAATAACAAATTCCACTATGTCTTCTTCATCTTTTCCTTTACTCACAGAAGCCTTGTTCCAAAATTGCTTCACTAAGTCTTGACGAATGATGGGATTTGACGTGAAAGCATATGCAAGACAACATCTCTTAAGTCCATGAATCATGTACCTAAATTCTTGGTGTGCTGCTGGAGGATCAAAAAAGAAAGCAGCAAGGTTGTGGTTATCCGAAAATTTCAAGTCTGCCATTTGTTCTACACCAAACAAGCCAAGTGAGGAAACTAACGAGTTAATCAATTAACATTTAAATTTTCTCAATTATCAATTGATTAGGCCTTAATTTAATTTTATTTAGATGAAAAACAAGTTTATGGCTAAAAACAAGTTTACAGCCGTAAACGAGTTTCTGCTTCCAAATCCTGCAAAATGCGATCGATTCAGGTTAGATTTAAAATAGTGGGGGTCACCTTTGCAGTACCTATAAGATTCAAGGATCAATTTCAGATGAAAGACGCAAAAAGATGATGAATCGGTGATGATGAACAATAACTCGTGAGAGAGAAGTGGGAGGGATTTGCGGCTGAGAACGAAAAAGTGAGGGTAGTATGGTTTTTAGCCGGAAACCTTACCTTTTATATATTGGACCATTTCCTCCCACAACCCATGGATTGTTAACCAAAAAGCTTCAAGCCCAAACCCAATACATCCAAATTTAATTAAAATGAAAACATTTTGAAAACTTAAAACTAAAATTAAAAATAAAATAAAATCTAAAAATTTAAACTAAAATAATTTTGTTTAATTTTTAATTTTTTATAAAATAAAAATAAAAATAAAAATAAAATAAAATAACACTAATTTCTCTTCACCATTGCTAATTTTATTTTTATGATTTTGGGATCAAAGTTTTAAGACAGCCTTAATCTGCTTTTCAATACCTCCACCTTCATGAATAGATCTGATCAATCGCTTGTATTGTGGTCCACTTAAACACGAAAGATTGTGACGAATTTGGACATGCTACAAGTGACAAGACTTTTGAACCTATATACCTAAATAATACTCCTAGAGAAACCATTTAGCTGGCGACGACCAAGGATATTGTTGTCCACCTAAATTTAGCAGCGAGATCTACAGACAACCTTTTAAATGTTCAATTTTAGATGTACTAGAATGTGTTTCCCGCTTCCTAATATACCCCGGTAATCAAGGACATCCAAAATACTCGTTACTTTAGATGAGCAGACAATTATTAAGGAAGAAGATAGATTTAGAAATGCATATGTCTTATTCCCAGGTCGGATCTCTTCCAATCACGCAAATGGATTAACATATGACTAACGGAATTAGAGGGATTGAGAAATAGAATGTTACATATGATGTGTTCCAGTTCGGATAAAAACTTATCACGCAAAGGAGACAACATATGACTAACAGACAGAAAGAATTGCATATAGAAGGAGATGCATAGAATTAGAGTTGCATATGTTGCAGTCCAGGTCAGATCTCTTCCAATCACGCAGAGGAGGCAACATATGACTAAGAGAAAGAAAGCAAGAAAATAACCTTCTACAGACCTACGTTATCGGAATTCCCCAGTCGCCCTATTAGTACCGGAATTAAGGACATGCGTCCATACATCGAGGAAAAGTTACGCCACAGTTCTAGATACATATTACTTTAGTGTAGCCCGCAGATTCCCATGTATGTCTTACTGCTCAATCTACCTGAGCGTCGTATTGTCAGACCAAACATAACTATCTAAGTCAATACTTGTCAAGTCCTTTTAAATGTCAATCTATGCCTAGTCTGGTCCATTGAAATCTTTCGTGTCTACCAGCACATTGAACACAGAGCCTACACAATTCATCATTGGTACCTTACACAAATTAAAATTGTCTGTATCACTCGGTTAATATCACTTCCCAACTAATTACCGGAAGACAACCTCCATTAGAACATATTTTTAGATTTTTTGTATTTTATTAATTTCTTTGTTTTTATTTCTCCCCCTAAATTTGTGCATAGGAGAGAAAGGAAAATAAATGCGCAAATCTAGAACCAACTAGTGATCAAACACAAGAACAAGCAATATTGAATGAGAACAAGAAGGAGTACAAGCAAGATGATCCAAATTGCACACGTTTATATTGAACCGCAAACGTCTGGTACAATGGACACACACATACAACCGTTATCTACTTCTGAAAACATTGACATTATATATAGGGAACATGAACCGTAAACGAGTTCACGGCCGCAAAAAGACTACCAACCGCAAACACCAGTTAAACTGAGCACACCCTGTTTTCGTTTCACCCAACCGCAAACCCTATAAACACCTAAACAAAGACTAACAAGACTCATACAAAAGAATGCCTAGCCCAAACCAACAAAATATGACCTAGCAGTCTCCCGCTTGCTAATAATCTCTGCGACCATTCCTGTGAATTCTTTAGCCGAAGGCTCTAGAATTTCAGTCTTGACCACAATCTGATGTCGAGCTAGGGTATGAATGTCGTGTTCAAGAATTGCAAAATATCCTTTGCTACAACTAGTCGAAAAACGCCGATTGGAAATTTGATGACTGTAGTGGTTGTAGCTTCATCATAAACCCAAAACTCCGTATTATCCTCAGATCACAAAAATGCTTAACAATAGGAATCTGTTTCATCTGCTTTATAGGAGGCTTCATCACGATCTTGAAGCTCTTGTTGGTCTTAGGGTCAAAAACATCTTTGGGTCTTTTCACGAAGGATTCGGTTGTCTTCATTCCATCGAATTTCCTCTTTACTTGATTTTCTAAGAAGAGTTTGAAATCCGTTCCTCAGTGGATCATTAGTTGTGTTTGAAAATGGAGCATCGGCAAGTTCAGTGAGGTCCACCTTTGTCCAAGAAGAAAAGCCATTTCCCCTCTTTTGTGAAAACCCCACATTAGAATTCCTGACAGGTCACCATACTTATCTCTGAACCGCTTCTTTCCGAGCTCAGTTACAGTCAGTTGGGGCTGGTCTCCACAAACATTTTGATCTGAATTTTTCATGAAGAGCCACTTCCTGCTCTTTTGTGAAGATACCTGTTTCTGAGCTCGTTTGAGAATAACTCTTGGATTGGCTTGAGCCGGTTCATTCTCAAATCGGTCAACAATTCTTGTGGTTCTGATAGGTTGATCAATAGGTGGATCTTGAGCAGCTTGGGAAGGAGCACAATGAGAAGGTTCTACTGCATTTAGTTTAACGACCGATGTCTTCAATTTGTCGCTAAATTCACTGATTAGCTTGTTTTTCAGGTCGAAGTACCCATCAGATAATGCACCCAAATTTAGCTGCAAGTTGGATATCTGTTTTGATTTTTGAATATTTTCCTCTTCAAGCTCGGAAACTCTGAGGTCAAGATTTCCCATCAAAACATCCTTCTCGATAAGATTTTGATTTAGAATTCTGATCTTCTCATTGAGCTCAAAAGTTGATGGGTCCGCTCCCCCTAAACTTCCTTCACCTATAGATATACCTTTTGCCTCGGGGTGAAGGGTCAGAATCTTGTTGAGCCATGAACCTAGCAAGCCTCTAGGAGGAAGCATCGTGCGCAGGTTGTGGTGGAAAGGAACCCCCAGGAATTGAAGAACTCCCGGCTTCATACAAAGATCGAACATTACTTGGTCCTTCTTTCAAACCATGAGCTTTTTAGGTCCGTGTAGCAGTTGAAAAAGATTGTTGGGCCGACGAAGCTTGTTCCTTAATCAACACTGCTGACCTTGGATCGGCTCTTCTCCTTTTGAGAGGAGGCTAGAACGCTTGTTTCATGCTAAGATCACCTTCAGATGGCAAAGTGGCTGGATTAGCAACTGTAAGGGGAGGAATCCTTATAGTTGAATCCAGATTAGTTGAAGTGTCGGTCATCTGATCGATCGTTGGAGGCTGCACTTTGAGAACATTACTAGCTCCCTCAGTCTCCATTGTAGGTTGTGCAACATCATAGACATCATCAAAGAACGCATTGAGTTCCTCATTACTTGGCCTGAAATCATCACCATGCTCGAATTCGAAGAATAAGTTATCACCATCAAATCCGGATTGATCACCACCTTGATCCATATTAGCTGCATCATCATCCCCATCATCATCAAAGTCAAGTACATCATCCCATAGATTCATCATATCTTCACCTTCATCATCATCAGTCGCATCATCATCATTATTTATCTCCACATTTGTCATCGGTACGTGTTCCTCGACAACAATTGCAACAGGAGGAACAGGGTCTTCTTCATGCTCAGAAGCGGTAACAACATCATCTTCATCATCTTCATTATCTGAGGAGCTAACTGATTCAGATTCTTCACTGATCTCCGCAAACTGGCCAAACTTCTCCAGTGTGTACTTTCCTGGGAATAGAAATTTCGTACCCTTGCGGTTTTGTTTCATGAGACCAAAAGTCTTAGCACCCAAAGACTTCAAGTCTAAAGTTTCACCTATTCTTTCTAACACTGGATATTTACTGTCAAATATCATCTGCAGAAACCTTGGGAACATCAGAAATTTGTCCTTCCTTTTTCCTTCTAAATTGCTCATCATCTCATTCAAAATGTATCTTGAAAAGTTGAACTCGAGACTCATGGCAAGAGCAGTAATAGCACCAGTGTTTAATAGGGAAATCTCATCAGCACCAGATTTCCTGCCTGAGATGCAAATTATGAAGGAGTGAGCAAGAAATCGCCAGTAAGGAGGCAACAGCTTCTTCAAGGTAGGTGGAAACACTCCTTCATAACCCATTCTTTCGAGAATCTCTTCAGTTTGTTCCATAGAAATCTCAGTTTGAAACCCTGGCTGGTCATTGATTTGCAGCACTTCACAAATAGTTTGCTAAGACACTAAAATTTTCTTTCCTTGAATAACAGATTTCACCGTGTCTTCTTCATCTTCTCCTTTACTCACAGAAGCCTTGTTCCAAAATTGCTTCACTAAGTCTTGATGAATGATGGGATTTGACGTGAAATCATATCCAAGACATCATCTCTTAAGTCCATGAATCATAGACCTAAATTATTGGTGTGCTGCTGGAGGTTCAAACAAGAAAGCAACAATGTTGTGGTTATCCGAAAATTTCAAGTCTGCCATTTGTTCTGCACCAAACAAGCCAAGTGAGAAAACTAATGAGTTAATCAATTAACATTTATATTTTCTCAATTATCAATTGATTAGACCTTAATTTAATTTTATTTGGATGAAAAACAAGTTTATGGCTAAAAACAAGTTTGCAGCCGTAAATGACTTTACAGCTGTGAATGGTTTACGGTTGTTAACGGTTTGCAGCCGTAAACGCAGTTCGATGCCGAAAATCGTTTCTGCTTCCAAATCTTGCAAAACGCAATTGATTCAGGTGAGATTTAACATAGTGGGGGTCGCCTTTGCAGTACCTATAAGATTCAAGGATCAATTTCAGATGAAAAACGCATAAAGATGATGAATCGGTGATGATAAATAGTAACTCGTGAGAGAGAAGTGGGAAGGGTTTGCGGCTGAGAATGAAAAAGTGAGGGTAGTAGGGTATTCAGTCGGAAACCTTACCTTTTATACACTGGACCATTTCCGGCCCACAACCCATGCATTGTAAACCAAAAAGCTTCAAGCCCAAACCCAATACATCCAAATTTAATTAAAATGAAAAAACATTTTGAAGAATTAAAACTAAAATTAAAAATAAAATAAAATCTAAAAATTTAAACTAAAATAATTTTGTTTAATTTATAATTTTTAAGAAAATAAAAATAAAAAATAAAAATAAAAATAAAAATAAAAATAAAAATAAAAATAAAAATGATATTAAAATTAAAATTAAATAACACTAATTTCTCTTCACCATTACTAATATTATTTTTACGATTTTGGGATCAAAGTTTTAAGACAGCCTTAATCTGATTTTCAGTACCTCCACCTTCATGAATAGATCTGGTCAATCGTCGGCATTGGGGTCCACTTAAACACGAAAGATTATGACAAATTTGGACATGCTACAAGTGACAAGACTTTTGAACCTATATACCTAAATAATACTCCTAGAGAGACCATTTAGCTGACGACGACCAAGGATATTGTTGTTCACCTAAATTTAGCAGCGAGATCTACAGACAACCTATTAAATGTTCAATTTTAGATGTACTAGAATGTGCTTCCCGCTTCCTGATATACTCCGGTAATCAAGGATATCCAAAATACTCCTTACTTCAGATGAGAAGACAATTATTAAGGAAGAAGATGAATTTTGAAATGCATATGTCTTATTCCTAGTTCGGATCTCTTCCAATCACGCAGAGGGATTAACATATGAATAACTGAATTAGAGGGATTGAGAAATAGAATGTTACATATGTTGTGTTCCAGGTCGTATAAAAACTTATCATGCAAAGGAGACAACATATGACTAACATACATAAATAATTGCATATATAGAAGGAGATGCATAGAATAGAGTTGCATAAGTTGCAGTCTAGGTCGGATCTCTTCCAATCACGCAGAGGAAGCAACATATGACTGACAGAAAGAAAGCAAGAAAATAACCTTCTACATACCTACTTTATCAGAATTCCCCAGTCGCCCTATCAGTACCAGAATTAAGGACATGAATCCATTCATCAAGGAAAAGTTACGCCACAGTTGTAGATATAGATTACTTTAGTGTATCCCGCAGATTCCCATGTATATCTCACTGCTCAATCTACCCGAGCGTCGTATTGTAAGACCAAACGGAACTATCTAACTCAATATTTGTCAAGTCCTTTTAAATGTCAATCTATGCCTAGTCTGGTCCATTGAAATCTTTCGTGCCTACTAGCGCATTGAACACAGAGCCTACACAGTTCAGCGTTGGTACCTTACACAAATTAAAATTGTCTGTTATCACTTGGTTAATGTCACTTCCCAACTAATTACCTGCAGACAACCTCCATTAGAACATATTTTTGGATTTTTGTATTTTATGATTTTTTTTTGTGTTTTTATTTCTCCCCCTAAATTTGTGTATAGGAGAGAAAGGAAAAAAATGCGCAAATTTAAACCAACCTAAAACAAAAATTAGTCTTCAAAACGTTTCATTTTGAAAAAGCCCACAAGCACATCAAATTGAGCTTTGTCGAACGGTTTGGTGAACAGATTCGCCACATTATTATCAGTGTGAATCTGTTCCAAACGGATGAGCGAACGCTCATAACAATATCTCATGAAATGAACTTTGATGTCGATGTGCTTGGTTGTGGAGTGTTGGACAGGATTTTTAGCTATTTGGATTGCATCATCATTATCACAAAAGATTGGGGTTTCTAGAAAATGCAAACCGTAATCCAAAAGTTGGTGTTGAATCCAGATAAGTTAAGAGCAACAGGCAGAGGCAGAAACGTATTCTGCCTCAGCTGTTGAGGTTGAGACAGTTTGTTGTTTCTTGCATTCCCACGACACCAAACGGTCTCCTAGGAATCAACATCCCCCTGAGGTTGATTTCCTGTCAAGTTCACAACCTCCATAATTGCTGTCAGCAAATGCATATAAATCAAAATCAGAATTTTTAGGATACCAAAGACCCAGTTTTTGTCTACCTTTGAGATACCTAAAACTTCATTTGGAAATTTTAGAATTTATATCATCCCAACCAGTCATAAACACCAAAATAGCACCTGGCCTTTCTTTTTTACATATATGACAAACAACATTCTCAATAAGATTGAACCCAATTGAATCCGGGTTCCAACATGACAGGGAATCCCTAGTCCACGGGTTTAACTCTCTCAAATCAGCAGCTCCAAGAGCATCCTGTTCCAATTTCCAAACCACATTTTTTTTTTTTTTTTTTAAAAAAAACAAACAAACAAGTGAATACTCCTATACTACCTCCGCAGCTGAAGCAATTTGGGTCTTCCTTTTACGAAGAGTTTGTTTCTGCATTTTCCATGATTTCTCTTGGCCATAATTATCAATTTGATTATATGTTGACAGCCTATATCCAGTCATTTCTAAAATATTCTCCAGAAAATAGCTCCGAACTGGATAAGTGAAACCCTGCCAACAAGAAATTACCAATAAAGGCATAGTAATAGTATTATTATTAAACGCCTTCATTTTTTGTTAACATGAGAAACTTACAGGAATATGCATCATTGGAGCTCCACCAAAGTAGGAGGAGAAAAGCTCAGCATTTAGGGTTGCACTCATCAAAATTAACTTCAGTTCTGGTCTGCGAGGAAGAAGCTCCTTCAACACGATAAGAAGAAAATCTGCCATGAAATGAAAATTAATAAATATACTTAACAAAAAAATAATAATAAATAAATAAATAAATTACCCACCCTCATTCATCCCTCGTTCGTGGATCTCATCAACAATGACATGAGTTACGCCTTGCAAGCTCCTGTCGAGTAGTAATCTCCTAAGCAAAATGCCAGTAGTGCAAAACAGCAGGCGAGTATCTCTTCCTTTTATTCCCTCAAGCCGAACTTTATACCCAACCTTCAAAAAGAAAAAAGAAAAAAATGTTATTATAAATATTGAGACGTAGAAACTTTATAAAAGTGTGAGAGAGAAAAGTTATTCACAGAATCTCCAAGCTTCTCCCCTCGTTCTGCAGCAACCCTCTCAGCAACTGACATAGCAGATATTCGTCTGGGTTGGGTGCAGATAATACTGCAAACTGCTCCACGAGCAGCTTCAATTTCAGACTCTAAGATGTATTGAGGTAGTTGTGTGGTTTTACCACACCCCGTTTCACCAGACACCACAATTACCTGCCAAAACAATTTCAATTTCACTACTTTCTATTGCTCAGGCTTCTTTAATATTTTGAAAATTTTGGTATTACTAACCAAAAAATTTTAAACATAAACCAAAAACTCCTATTGCTAACTAAAATTTGCATGGGTCTATTTTAGGGTTTTAATCTGAATCTTTGGTTGAATTTGGTCAAAATTCACAGGCAGAATGAAGAATATAACTAAGCCAGGTTTAATTAAATGAGAGAGTTTAGGATTAGCCTGATAACGGGCGCATTGGCAGACTGCGAACATAATGTATGGGCTGCTCACATTCAGATACATTAGGGATCCGATAATCGATCTATACTCTATTATATTTATGGATTCTCCATCAGGATTTGGAGTCAACAAGGGTCGTTCAGCCATCGGCGTCAAGGAAACTTTAGAATCTTTAAACCCAAACTTCTCAAGCATGTCTTCAACATGGTTTCCTTGATGCAAAAGGATTCCGGTTGAATCTTGTCGAACTTGCAGCCCCAAGATCATGGTCATTTCTCCCAAAGAACTCATCTCAAATCTCTTCTTCATAACAACCTCGAACTCTTTGCATAGATTCGAGCTTGTCGACCCGAGAATTAGGTCGGCATCCACATGCTTGATGAAGAGCGTCTGATCAATCGTGCCTCTAGTATAACCATGCTCAAGCAAATGATCTGTTAGAGTAGCATACCAAAATCGAGGAGCCTGATGTAACCCATACAGAGCCTTGTCTAATTTGTAGACATGATTTAGAAATTTTGAGTTGAAAAAACCAGGAGGTTGATCAACATAAATTTCCTCTTTCACAGCTCCATATAAAAACGCGGTCTTAACGTCCATCTGATAAACAGTGTGTTGGATAAGGTGTCTAAGTCCGTAACTATATTTGGTATGACTTGACCCGACCCGGCATGGTCCATTTGGGTTGCACTTCACCTAACAATTTGTATGGATATATTGTTGAGAATAAGATGCTTATGATCCATTAATATATTATTTGTTATAATATATTAATATTATTTAATTAGTGTTGATCAAGAATTAATTCAATGATCAAATGGAACTAATTAAATATGGACTCTTGCATATATATGGAATGGGCTAAGATTTATTTAGGATAGGCTAAGAGTATATGGAAGTCCATGGATAGTCCATGGAGCTTTTAACCTATGGATCCTAGGTAAATGAAGAGTCATGGGTATTAGGATGTAACACTTGTTGGATTAATGTCTAAGTCCATAACTATAATTGGTAAGACTTGACCCGACCCGACATGGTCCATTTGGGTTGCATGGCATCATGCATTTGGATAGACTATAGTGAGAGAAATAACACTTAAGGTTGGTTAATATATTATAAGTTCTAATATATTAATAAGGTTATTTAATTAGTATTGATCAAGAATTAATTTGGAATTAATTAAGTGATCAAAAGGAGACTAATTAAATATATGGGTTGATTGTGTAAATCATTCATTCTTATATATGTGGGCTTGTGATCCAAGATTCCTTATGTTGGACTAAGTCCATGGGGTGACCCATGGATACTCCATGGAGGTTAAAATCCATGGAGCATAAGGAATGGGTAAAGTTATGAGTTACATGGTGTAACCCTAATAGCCACCATATAAAAGAATCTCATGGCTCAAGAAATCGTGCACTAATGTGTGAGTGTGAGGGCTAGACGATTTCAAGGAGTGTTCAAGTTTCTCTCAAGTTATTCCAAGTGTATTTGGTGTTGTGTGAACCATTTGACGTGTCACACTTGGGGCACTAGGCACTCAAGCTTCATGAAGACATTCTACTTCAAAGAGGTATGTATTCTATCTTGTTATATTTATTATTTTGTATGCTAGATTAGGATAATACCTTGGATGTTCATAATTGTATGCATAATAGAGAAAACATAGATCCAAGGTATTTAGGGTTGCATGTACACTTAGGAGTGTTAGAATGCTCAAAACCCAACAGTGGTATCAGAGCCTAGGCTTGTTTTCTTGTTATACTTGCAAAAGTAGCTAAAAAATCGAGTTGGATGCATATATTCGATTGTTTTGGCTGGAATTGGACTAGGAACATTACCCTAAGATGTTTTTGGACTTATAATTTTGTTTTTGATGTGGTAATGTTCATGCTAATCCAATTTCTAAGATAATTGTCATAATTTCAAGATTTGTATTAGTTTGTATGTTCATGCTAATTTCTTGAAGATTGATGATTTGAATTATCTTGTTCTTATGAGGTTCTTAGATTAATAGAAAAGTTGTGTGAAATAGTTGTTTTCAATCCATTTTAATCTAAGAGTTGATTCCAAAGTGTGTTTTTGTAACTTGTCCTCAAGTTATATGAAAAGTCACATTTAAGAATCATAAAACTCATAAAAGTTGGCAAATGTTACAAAATGAAGAGTCTCTTCATTAAATTAAAAAAAAAAACAAAGTGTAACCTTAATTAGTTCCATAAGTTACAATAAAAAAAAGTTATTTTTTTTATTAATTAGTTTAAAGTCTTCCATACTTGTCCTCAAGTTATGGAACTTGAAGAGTTTTTTTTTTTAATTAAAACTACTTTAAACTCATAAGTTATGGAATTAATTAGTTTTGAATAGTTTCAAAACTTGCCCTCAAGTTTTGGAATTTGAAAAGTTTTCACTTATGAATACTTTAATTCCAAGTTAGCCCTTAGAATTTTAAAAGTTAAAATTTAACCCTTATACTTTATAATATTATAAGTTAATAATATTTATATATATGTATAAGAGTAAAGTCAGTCTTACCGTTAGTAGGCCTCATTCACGAAGCCAGTCTATAAGGGGGGTATAAGGTTACTGCCTATAAAATGGCAGTTTAATGGGTGTCCACTCTCACCCACCGCTTCCTTAACTGGTGGAGGGTCGTTAGCCGAACGGGTAGGACAAGGACTATAATTCTTCTTTCATTAAAAGTATTAATGATAAATACTAAGTAACTAAACTCTTATTAATACCCAATCTTAGTTACTTAGGAAAATGTGAATTTGGTGCTAACCCATGAAATTACACTTTGCACTTTGCTTAAGTCGTTAGTGGAGCGTGTGTGGTTAACCGACACACTAACCTGGACTTAACAAGGTAGGCAAAGGGTAACTTAATATTTATCATAGTATCGGTGGAGCGTGTGTGGTTAACCGGCACACTGATTAAGGGGTAAATATTAAGGGTACCAAATATATTTGCATGGTTATTCACACCTTGTTTTGTGATCCTCGGCATCCCAGTCACAAAACCTGAAGGGCACACTCGAGATTGAAACATGCCTTTGAACAGTTCAATGAATCTCAAAGATCTAGGACTTTCAAATCCAATTAAAACCTAATAAATTATTTCGTTTTTCATGATGGAAATTGGTGAATCGTCATTCACCTACCTTCAAATATTTTATAGCTTGGATTACGGCATCCCTCTTCTAAGTTATAAAATAGTTTGTTGGGTCCTAGCCTTAATATTTCATATTGGGTGTCATATTAAGGACTTTAAATCAACTATCTTGAATATCTCCCAAAAAGATGTATGGTCTAGACATTTATGATCTTCCCAAATCTCTTGAAACAAGCTTTCCTAAATGAAGATGATGTCCCATGGATATCATACTTCTTTCACCTCCTCCAATTATTCTCCCTAACCCACAAGTTCCTAAAAAGTTTAAGGTCACTCAAGCCCTATTGGCAAGGCAAGGTCTAGGTGTCATCACATCTTGGAGATGTAGTCACATATTGACAAGCCGGGAGAGTTGGGTGTCAAAGTCTTGAGAAAGTTGGTGGCTCAACTACTTTCTAAGTCACATAGTGAGTTCTTTTGGGAATCCTATGAAACAGACTAAGACAAGACCCTTAATGATGCCATTGGATATCCAGTAAAGCTCTCTCTTCCCAATGGAAAGGGATCGGCCATAGTCAACTCTGTTGACCCAATGGTAAAGAGAGAGGCGAAGTCTGAGATAGTCCCATTATCAAGGATCCATAGGTAACTATTGCCAAAGGAAGGGGCATTGGTTACGAAGCTGCCAAATTTACCTAAGGATGTTAAAGTCAATAAGTTTGGCTCTACTTCAGGTAAAGTCCATTGTCTAACTCTATTAAGTACATGCTGATTCTGATCGCGAAGATGGATTTCAATCGCATGGTTCGGTGATCAGAATTTTGGGCTATTACTTAAGAGTTATGATATTTATATTGCTTAGGAATAGATAACAACAAGGTTTTCATATGGATTGTAAGGATAAGTTTTTCCGCAAAGTTTTAAAATAAAAGAAAAAGGTTTTGATTTTATTTATTTTAAGTATCCTTACAATGGCATTTGTGAAAAGTTGTTGCTTATAAGATTCCATTGATAGCAATATTAGAAAAATGGATTTGATTCTTTCGGTTGTGGTAGTGTCTAATATTACCAAATAAGGAAAGATTCTCATCACCCAAGGTTCAATTGGACCGAAACTTGGAATCATGCAAGTTGTATAGTATGATGAATGAGAACTTTCAGCTTGGAAAATTAAGACTAATTCCTTATGTGAATAAGGAAAGGACTAAGGGATCGAGTACACATTCTTGTGCACTGGTCAAGTCCACCACAAAAGATCAAGAAGACTATTCGTCATGATTTACTTAAGTTCAGTAAATATGGTTATACTTATAAGTTTAAGTATAAGTCTGTAGCATTGGAGAAGTTTCAATGTGAGACGAAACGAATAAGAAGAATCAAAGTATGGCAGAAAGATAAAAGTTTCTCAAATCTGAAAATATGGGAGAGTACTTTAGTATCATGTTTATGATCATCTTAATGATTAAGATACCATATCACAATTGGTCCTCTAAAGTCAAGAAGAGGAGTCATGAATTGTTGAAATGGTTAAATCAAAAAGATGAGTCATACTTCGTTCCAAAAAAACTCTTAGAGTCATACTCCAAGATTGTAACTTGAGTGACCTATCTTAAAGAGGGTTTGTTAACACTAGTCAAATGTAAGAGTAAAAGGTTATCTACTCTTGTACATTTGAAATTGGTAAGTTGTGATGTTTTGGATAAAACAGAGACCAACTTAGGCCAATTGTGTAAAGTGTTAGTCTTGATAAAGAATCCGCACTATCTCTTGAATATTTGACAAGGGAGTCTTATATGTCAAGAGGACAGTGGGAGTCTTAAAGCTCTTGAAAGTTTCAAGACTTAATCAAGAATAAAACCTAAAGTCCTTCACTAGCACACGACTTGAGGTTTATAACCTATCGTGTTGAAATTTTTGTGCCTATTCAAGTTGGCTTTGCATAGGAGTTCTGAGAGTTCTCAATTGGTTGCACAACTACTTGGAAGCAATGGCAGGCACCTGAGTTGCCAAATGGCAAGAATTTAAGATTGCACAAGTTTAATCAATATGAGTTTGGATTTGTCACTAACCTTGTCTTGTGATTATGGTTTTGACAAATTCACATTGATAAGAACACGTACACTATTAAATCTAAGTGTCATAAGGTTTCTCTCCGATTCATGAAAATGATGGTGAGGAAACACTTTCACTAAGTAGATTTTAGCTAGATAGCAATTGTGATATTTGCATTCTCAAAGTCGTTAGTGGAGCGTATGTGGTTTACCGGCACACTAACATGGACTTGTGAGAAGTGGCAAAGGTCTAAACAATTGAGACTATGATTACGGCATCCCTTTTCATAGTTCTAAAATTGTTTAGACACACATGTGAGCTATCTAAGAGAGGTGTATGATTTTGATAAAGTTTTATCAAAACAATCTAGTATCAGAAATCTGAACTTTGGTAAGAAAGTCAGCTGATTTCTGAGTACATGTCAAAGGTAGTGGGAGCATAAGTGGTATGCTAATAATCATCATGTTAGTGGGAGCATGATAATTATGACAAAGGTTGCAAGTTAGCAATGTTAATTATAGAAAACAAAAGTTTCAATTCGTGAGGTTGCAGGGGTTGAAAAAGTTGTTTTGCTATAATTAAGGGAGAGGAAATTATACTTCATTTGAATTCTAAAAAGCTTAGATTGAGATTTTAATCGTATTTAATCAAGGATATATATATGAATTTCATGTTGGAATGGCTCAACATAAGGAAATTCTATATATGGGTCCATTATTTGCGTTCTAAAATTCGATTATGATTACGGCATCCCTTTTCATAATCTGAATTTTGAGAACTTGGCAAATTGAAATGGAAATATTATAGCAAAAGACTGGTTTAGTCTTTATGTGAGACATCATGAATCGTGTCCCATATGCTTCGGATATAGGATCGATTACATGTGCTATATTCATCCTTTCTAAAATTTTCCAAATGCCTGGGGCATTATGAAGGGAAAAGGTCTAGAATTGGATATGACTAAAATGATTAAGCAATTGTCGAGGACAATCTAAGGTTTACCAAAGATTGGTTGCTCAAGGACAGTTGGAAGTATAATGTTAATTCTGGAAGGACCATATTGACATAATCTGTAAGGAGGCAACTCTTGTTCAGAAGTGATAGTCAAAATGGAATATGGAAATGTTTCAAAGTTAGAAATTATTCAATCTGTGTAAGATTAGGAAACTTAATGAAAGAAGGATGTTTCCAAGGAGCTGATCTCCTTTGGAATGCTCTGTAATGATTGTTGACAAGTCTTTGTGACTTTGTACATATTCATTACTGGAGGGTCAGTGCATATAAGTTTAAAATCTAAACAGATTTCGATAAATGATAGGAATTTGAAATTCTCACATTTTTCGATAAGGATTTGGGAGTGTGAAATTAGAATCATTGAAATTATGTTCAATTGGTTTATTTCACAAAGTAAGGATCATAGACAAACATAGAGTGCATACTTGGTGTATGGCAAAGCTATTGTTTAAGAAAAACATAGTGTACATGCTTGGAGCATGGGACAACTAGTGTTTTTAATTCAAGTATAAAGTTGATAAAACCGAAACAATGAATAATGAGTAATCAGTATGGTGATAAATAAAAGTGTTTATTTATATTCATAGGGTCTGATACCATATTTGATTCATTTATTCTTGTGTTTCACTTTGCATGTTTTGACTTCCAGAATAACTAAGTCGCTCTTCCAGAATGATTAAGTTATTCAAACCATCCACAGTCGGTCATATGTTGGAAGTAGATATGAATCAAGACTGTCATGGGTTGGTTTGTAGAGGTCCAAGTTGGTGGACAAAGTGGTGCTACAACACTCATGAGTGCTCATAAGTTCTGAGTATTGGATTCAACCCGCGCTCATTTGAATCACTTCATGGATTTTATCACGAGTGATCATGAGACGATAATATCTTATATTCTTCAAACCTAGAGATATGAGTTGTTACTATGAGTTGGTTATACATTGATTGCATGAAAACGCATTGGTAACTCCATGTTATAAAACGTGCCTTTGTGTATGATTCAACAAGTAGTAGAACAAGCCATATGAGTCGAAGTTTATCCATTCCTTTTACCTTCGGGATAAAAGCGATATCTGTGGGCCCCTCGATGATTTAAAGATGATACATGTGAGTGCTTGGCCAAGCCAGGACTGATTTGATTTGTTCAATCAGTCAGTCATCATGAATCGGAAATCGGGAAACAACAAATGGACATAGAGAATGATTGATAATCCATGTCTCAGTCCATATGATATCTAGAATGGAGGAATATATGATCCCTTATCTAATGGACAAGTCATTGACAAAGGTCAGAGTTCATCGACAAGGTCAGAGTTCGACAGAAGCTTTTGAGAGCTATGATTGCTGATCGGTTCCTGAAGTCATACGCAATAATAGTTTTAGACTTATCCAAGTGGGAGACTGTTGGATTAATGTCTAAGTCCATAACTATAATTGGTAAGACTTGACCCGACCCGGCATGGTCCATTTGGGTTGCATGGCATCATGCATTTGGATAGACTATAATGAGAGAAATAACACTTAAGGTTGGTTAATATATTATAAGTTCTAATATATTAATAAGGTTATTTAATTAGTATTGATCTAGAATTAATTTGGAACTAATTAAGTGATCAAAAGGAGACTAATTAAATATATGGGTTGATTGTGTAAATCATTCATTCTTATATATGTGGGCTTGTGATCCAAGATTCCTTATGTTGGACTAACTCCATGGGGTGACCCATGGATACTCCATGGAGGTTAAAATCCATGGAGCATAAGGAATGGGTAAAGTTATGAGTTACATGGTGTAACCCTAATAGCCACCATATAAAAGAATCCCATGGCTAAAGAAATCGTGCACTAATGTGCGAATATGAGGGCTAGACGATTTCAAGGAGTGTTCCATTTCTCTCAAGTCATTCCATGTGCATTTGGTGTTGTGTGAACCATTTGAGGTGTCACACTTGGGGCACTAGGCACTCAAGCTTCATGGAGACAAGCTACATCAAACAAAGGTATGTATTCTATCCATTTGATTACCCAAGTATCAAGTATTGTATGCTAGATAGGGTAATACCTTGGAAAGTTCATAATTGCATGTATAATAGAGAAAACATAGATCCAAGGTCTTTAGGGTGGCATGTACACTTAGGAGTGTTAGAATGCTCAAAACCCATCAGTGAGAGGGGTGAAGGTTTGTTGGACCTCATACACACAGATGTATGTGGACCGTTCAAAATCGCCACTAGGGATGCTAATCGCTATTATGTGACTTTTACTGATGATTATAGTCGATATGGATATATCTACTTAATCAAGCATAAGTCAGAGACCTTTGAGAAATTCAGAGAGTTTAAGTAGGAAGTGGAGAATCAACTGGGCAGGAACATCAAGATGCTCCGATCCGATCGGGGAGGAGAGTATCTTAGTATTGAATTCCTTTACTATCTTAAGGAATATGGGATTGTCTCACAATTGACACCTCCTAGGACACCACAGTTGAATGGTGTGGCTGAGAGGCGCAATCGAACCTTGTTGGACATGGTTCATTCCATGATGAGTCGAGCTTCGTTACCAATCTCATTCTGGGGGTATGCCTTAGAGACTGCCGCCCATATCCTTAATCTAGTCCCTACAAAGAAGGTTGCCAAAACACCTCATAAGATGTGGACCGGAAAAGTTCCCAATCTGGACCACATAAAGATTTGGGGTTGCGAGGCTTTCGTGAGGCGCGAGTCTTACGACAGACTCGAACCTCGAAGCGAGAGGTGTATTTTCATCGGCTACCCACAAAAATCATTTGGTTACCTCTTCTACAGACCCAGTGAGAATGTGGTCTTTGTCGCAAGGAGAGGAGTCTTTCGTGAGAGAGAATTTATAATCCAAGGAGACAATGGGAGGCAAATTGACCTTGAAAAAATTCAAGAGTCAAGTGATGAAGGAACCTCAAATCCTGATGACCAACCTGAGGAGGAAACTCCTTTTGATCCTATAGATGAGCGCATACGTCTGAGGCATTCCATGAGAGTTAGGATTGCACCTGAGCATTACTATGGTTTCCATATTACTGCGGAAGGTGATACGCTTATTAGTGATAGTACACTGGTAAGTCTGGATGAACCTAACAGCTACACGGAAGCCATGGCAAGCCCTGAAGCTGCTAAATGGAAAGAGGCTACGGACAGCGAGATACAATCCATGTATGACAATCAAGTTTGAAACTTGGCTGACAATGTACCAGGTCGTAAGACAGTTGGGTGCAAATCGATCTTCAAGAAGAAGGCCGACATGGATGGTAATGTACACACTTATAAGGCGCGACTGGTTGCAATGGGTTTTTCTCAAACCCCGGGAGTTGATTATGATGAAACTTTTTCACCAGTGGCAAAGATTAAGTCTATTAGGGTAATGCTAGCTATTGTTGCATTTCATGATTATGAAATATGGCAAATGGATGTCAAAACCACTTTCCTTAATGGAAAGTTGGCTGAGGATGTTTACATGGCTCAGCCAGAGGGTTTTGTCGATGCAAAGTACCCTAATAGAGTGTGCAGACTTGAGAAATCCATTTATAGATTAAAACAAGAACCTCGCAGATGGAATCTTTGCTTCGATGAGAAGGTCAAAGAGTTTGGCTTTTTAAGGAGTGAGGATGAGTCCTGTGTATATGTCAGGGCTAGTGGGAGTATAGTTAGCTTTTTAGTGTTGTATGTGGATGACATACTACTCATAGGAAATGACATCCCAACTTTGCAGGAGTTTAAGTATTGGCTTGGGAAGTGTTTCGATATGAAGGACCTTGGAGAAGCTGCATATATCCTAGGGATAAGGATACTGAGAGATAGGAGTAAAAGACTAATTGGACTTAGTCAGAGTACCTACTTGGATAAAGTATTGAAGAGTTTTAACATGGAGAATTCCAAGAAAAGAGACTTACCGATCCAGCACAATGCCAGACTGAGTAAAACTCAGAGTCCGAGTATAGAAGCTGAGATAGCTGAGATGAGTCGTTTACCATATGCTTCCACTGTTGGCTCGATCATGCATGTTATGACTTGTACTCGTCCTGATGTGGCCTTTGCCTTGAGCATGGTCAGCAGATATCAGGGAAACCCGGGCAAAGCACACTGGAATGCGGTAAAGAACATTCTCAAGTACCTACGGAGGACTAAGGACTGGGTTCTTACCCTCGGTGGGAGTGATGACTTGAGAGTAGTAGGGTATAGCGATGCTAGTTTTCAGACTGATAGAGATAATTTCCGCTGTCAGTCACGCTGGGTCTTTACCCTAAATGGAGGAACAATTACTTGGAAAAGTTGCAAGCAGGATACAGTAGCTGATTCTACTTGTGAATTAGAGTACATAGCAGCAAGTGAAGCGGCAAAGGAGGCGATATGGCTGAAGAACTTCATTAGAGACCTTGGAGTTGTACCAGCTATACAGGAGCCTATGGAGATTTTTTGTGACAACAATAGTGTGGTTACCTTAGCCAAGGAACCAAGAGAGCATGGTAGATCCAGACACATTGACAGAAAATATCACTTCATAAGACACAAAATAGAAGAACGACTCCTCGTGGCAAAGAGGGTATCGTCAGAAGAGAATCCTGCAGATCCCCTCACAAAGGGACTGACTAGGTTGAGGCATTTGCAGCATGCGAGAAGCATCAGGCTGAGAGACGATATTAGTTTTAGTAATTAGATAGTTTTCTGAAACTTGTAAAATGTAATTAACATTTGATGATTAAATAAAAGGTGTTATTTATTTATGAGTAAAGTGTTACTATCCTATGTTGATCGTTTACTATTGTTTCAATTTTGCATGTTTTGACTTCCAGAATAATTATTTTATTCAAACTCTCCACAGTCGGTCATACGTCGGAAGTAAGTATTGAATCAAGACTGTCATGAATCTGGCTTGTAAGATTTGTCTAAGTTGTATTAGACATAGCAATGGTTGCTACAACATTCATGAGTGCTCATAAGTTTTGAGTATTAGATTAAACCCACGTTCACTTGTATCACTTCATGGAATTTATCTCGAGTGATCGTGAGATGATAACATCATATAAATCTTCAAACCTAGAGATATGAGTTGTTCACTATGAGTTAATTATACATTGATTGTACGAAAATGCATTGGTAACTCGATGTCATAAAACGTGCTTTTGTGCATAATTCAGCTGGTAGTTAGTACAAGCATATGAGTCGAAGTTTATATGTTCCTTCTAGGATTAGAAGCGATATCTGGGCCCCTCGATGATTTGGTTTTGACCTATGTACCGGGCCCGGTCAGAACCTAATTGATGTGTTCAATTTAGTTCTATGTCAAACAAATCAGAGATCGACAAAACAACTGCTGGACAATAAGTATGACATTGTTCCATGTATTTGTCCGGCTGATATCTTGAGAATAGAGGATTATATGATCACTTATCTAAAATGGCGCTTCATAGTTAAACATAGTTTTAAAAGAGCTATGATTGCTGGTTGGTTCCTGAAGTTATACTTGCAGATATAGTTAAGCAGCATCTCATAATTTGGATCCTCGAATCATGCGATCGAAATCCATCTTCGCGATCAGATTCAACATACTCTTGTTCCAAGCTTCCTCTCCTTTTTTCTGATTCTACAAAACATCAAAATGCGACCTAGTCACATCATGTAATAAGAATCTCCAAATAGGAACTTAACAGAGTTAGATACTGGACTTACCTGAAGTAGAGTCATACATTCTGACTTTACAATCCTTATGATTCTTTAGGTAAATAGGGCAGCTTCAAAACCAATGTACCTTCTTTTGGTAATAGAAACAAATGGACTCTTTGGGAATGGTACACGGGACTATCTCAGACTTAGCCTTTCTCTTTATCATTTGGTCAATCGAGTTGACTATGGTCGATCCCTTTCCATTGGGAAGAGAAAGCTTTTCTGGATTTCCAATGTCACCATTGCCAATGTCCATAAAATTTTGGGAAGTAGATCTTCCAATCAATTTTGCTTTACCAGTGCTCCAAATCATTGCTAATTCAGCAGCAACAAGCAAATAGGTAAGATTATTAAGGGTAATGTCGTGATCTGTCGTTAGGAAGTGACTAAAAAACCCAGTCAACAGCTAACTTCTTCGCGACTTCAACACCTAACTCTCCCAGCTTGTCAATATGTGACTTCATCTCCAAGATGTGAACACATATAGACATTGCTTGCCAATAGGGATTGAGTGACCTTGAACTTTTCAAGAACTTGTGGGTTAAGGATAATAATTGGAGGAGGTGGAGGAAGAGAAGTATGATTTCCATGATCCAATCGCGGTACATCATCTTCATTAGGAAAACTTGTTCCAAGAGATTTAGGAAGATCATAGTTGTCTGAACCAGACATCTATAATGGAAGAAATTCAAGTTAGTTGATTTAATTCCTTAATATAACACCCAATATGAATTATTAAGGCTAGGACCCAACACAATATTTTATAACTTGGGAGGGATGTCGTAATCCAAGCTATAAAATATTTGAAGGTAGGCGAATGACGATTCATCAATTTCCACCATGAAAACCTAATAGGGTATTGGGTTTTAATTGGATTGAAACTCCTAGATCTTTTGAGATTCATTGTACTTTTCAATGGCATGTTTAGATCTCGGTTGTGCCCTCTCAAGTTTGTGACTGGGATGCCGAGGATCACAAACAAGGTGTGAATAAACATGAAAATTAACTTGGTACCTTTAACTTTATAACCTAATCGATATGCCGGTTAACCACACGCGCTCCACCAATCTATGATAAACATTAAGTTACCCTTTGCCACTCTTACTATTCCATGTTAGTGTGACGGTTAACAACACACGCTCCACCAACGACTTGGTAAGGTACAAAGTGTAATTTCATGGGTTAGCACCAAATTCACATTTTCCTAAAGTAACTAAGATTGGGAATTTAATAAAGTTTAGTTACTTTATATTTATCAATATACTTTTAATGAAAGGAGAATTAAAGTCTTGTCAAACCCGTTCGGCTAATGACCCTCCACCAGTCAAGGAAGCAGTGGGTGAGACTAGACACCCATTAAACTACAATTTTATACGCAGTAACCTTGTACCCCCTTATAGACCGGCTACGTGAATGAGGCCTACTAACGGTAAGACTGACTTACTCTTTTATATATATATATATATATATATATATATATATATATATATATATATATATATATATATATATATATATAACCTATAATATTATAATAGTATAAGGGTTGAATTTTAAACTATTTAAAAAATCTAGGGTTTGGAACTAAAGTATACATCGGGGGGGAACTTTACAATTCCAAAACTTGAGGGCAAGTTTTGAACAATTCAAAACACTTTTGGTTTTATAACTTATGAGTTTAAAGTAGTTTTAATGAAAAAACTCTTCAAGTTCCATAACTTGAGGACAAATTATGGAAGACTTTAAAACATTTAAAAAAAATGAGACTCATCATTTTCATAACTTATGGAAATCTTATGAGTTTTAAAAATCATTAATGAGACTTTTCATATAACTTGAGGACAAGTTACAAAAAAACATATTACGAACAACTTTTAGATCAATTTGGATCGAAAACAATTATCACATAATTTTTTCCTATTAATCTAAACTAACTCATAAGAACAAGATAATTCACATCAACATTTTTCAAGAATCATATGAACTTAATATAAAACTTGAAACTTTGACAATTATCTTTGAAATTGGATTAGCATGATCATTACCACATCAAAAACAGGTTTATAAGTTCAAAAAAAACTTAGGGTAATGATTCTAGTCCAATTCCAGCCAAAAAAAGTCGAAAATCTGCACTCTGGGCCTCCTACTCGCCGAGTGTATGAACCTACTCGACGAGTAGGATGATTATGTTCACGGACTCGGCGAGTCCATAAGTGGACTCGGCGAGTCCACAATCCAGACAGGTAGAAAATATATTTTTTCATCAATTTGCATCAAGTATAATTGAAAACAAGTCTTGGCTCTGATACCACTATTGGGTTTTGTATACTACAACATCCTATGGTGCACATTCAACCCTAAATACCTTGGATCTATGTTTTCACTAATTATACATGCAAATGGTTTCCAAGTCATTAAACCTATAAAGAGCATGCATTTGACATAAACCATATAAGATACTAGTTAGGGTAACATACCTTTTATGTAGCTTGAAGTCTTGATGTATTTGGCCTTAAGAGCTTAGCTCCAATAGTGTGGAAGCGTCAAATGAAGTCACAACACATCATGGACAAAGGAAGACAATTGAGAGAGAATCTTCATATACCAAAAACCATCCATATGAACTCTAAGAACATGTGTCACGTTTTTGGCTATGTACTCACCTATTTATATGTAGGATTCCAAGGGTCATGGGTATAACACAAATCCATACCCATGGGTTTTAAGATACATGGTTCATGTGGCCCAACTCTTTGTGTATCTATACATAAACTTGGTCCAACATGGATCATAAGCCCAACTCATATAAATATAACTAATTACCATAAATTTAATTAGTCTCTTTTGATCACTAAATTAATTCCAAATTAATTCTTTGATCAATACTAATTAAAGCATATGATTTCATATTAATATATTAGAACTTATAATATATTAATAAATCATACATAAACTTCTCTCAAGAGTCTATCCTAACAAATTGTCCTTATGATATGGAACCCAATTGGACCATGCTACTCTCGGGTCAAGTACATACCAATAATAGTTATGGGCTTAGACATCTAATCCAACATTAACTTCTCCACGCGATCAACATATCTTTGCATCTTCTGGAGATGAGCAGTGACAAACTCTCCGTCTCTTATCTTGGTCGTGATCATTGAAGTGATGATCTCTTACCTCTCCTGCCTTGCGCTTTGATGGTACCTATTCATCAAATCTTGATGCATCTCGTAGAGGTATAAGTCCTCGTAGGACTTTTGGAGTTCTGCGGTCATGGTAGCGAGCATGATGCAATGGACTTTCGTAGCATCACGCTCGTGAGTTTCATAAGCAACAATCTCCTCGGGAGTAGTAGTTTCGAGGTTTATCTCCTTTAGCTCCTTTTCGAGGACATATTCCTTGTCCTCATTGCGGGTAACCATCCTTATGTTGTGGATCCAATCATTGAAATTGTTTCCATCGAAGATTACCCTCCCACACAAGTTCATGAGTGAGAACGAGCCAAAAGAGTTCGAGCCTTGAGCGTTGTTCGAGTTCGACATCTGAAAAGGAAAAGATACAAAGTTTGATTAGATAAGAATCCCCAATTATACACCCAAATGAGAAATTAGGGCTAGGATCCAACAGCATTATATACAACTTAAAAGAGGGATATCGTAATTTAAATTGCAAATAATTTGAAGGTAAGTGAATGACGATTCATTAATTTCCACCAAGAAAACCAAAACAATTAAGTTTTAAATATATTGAAACTCCTAGATCTTTTGAGATTCATTGAACTTTTCAATGGCATGTTTAAATCTTGATATGCGCCTCAAGTTTGTGACTAGGATACCGAGGATCACAAACAGGGTGTGAATAACCATGAGAATGTACTTGGTGCCCTCGATCTCACAGTCACCAAATCAATGTGCCGGTTAGCCACACACGCTCCATTGATCTATGAAAAACAACAAGTCATCCATTTCCACCTTTCCTTAGAGCCATATTACTGTGCCGGTTAACCAGACACGCTCCACTAACGTCTTAGCAAGGGTACAAAGTGTAATTCAATGGAATAGCATCAAATTCACATTTTTCCTAAAAGTAACTAAGATTGGGAATTTTATAAAAACATTTAGTTAATTAATTAGTCATTATACTTTTAATGAGGAATTAGGTTGCCCTATCCTACCCGTTCGGCTAACGACCCTCCACCAATCAAGGAAGCGGTGGGTAAGAGTGTACACCTATTAAACGACCATTTTATAGGTCATAACCTTATACCCCCCTTATAGATCGGCTTCATGAATGAGGCCTACTAACGGTAAGACTAGCATTTATGTTATACATATATAATAATTATTCTTATAATATTATAATAGTATAGGGTGAATTTTAAACTTGTAAAATTTTAATCCAAAATTTTTTATTCCAAAACTTGAGTGCAATTTTTGAAACATTTCAAAGCTATCTAGATCAAAATTCAAATAAATAATTAAACAATTAATTTTGGTGATTATCTAATTTTGACCTAATCCAATTTCATGCAAGATAATTGACCAAATAATTCAAATAATTAACATTTATCATATAAGGAAATAATTATTCAAATAATTTGACATTATCTTTTATTTTGGCAAGGATAATCACATAATATCAATAAAATTCGTATTTTATCAAATAAAAACGTTTTGGTAATTATACCACAACAAAATAGGCATAAAATCCCGAAATTCCCTCTGTCTGACAGTCCGACTCACCGAGTCCCTTATTGGACTCCTCGAGTTCATCCTACTCGGCGAGTCTTCTTTGGGACTCGACGAGTCTGTCAGACAGAAAGCCAAAAAATCGAATTCAAGCAATGAATAATCATACAATGCATCAAATACAATAGAAACCAAGCAAGGCTCTGATACCACTGATGGGTTTTGAGCAAAAGAACATCCTATGTGCACATGCAAAACCCTAAAGCTTTGGATCTAGGTTTCTCTATTGTACATGCAAATTTATCCAAAGCTTGAAATCCTAATCTAGCATACTATTAAAAACGAAATCTAGAATACAACAAGTTTAGATGATACCTTTCAATAGTTGCAAGAATCCTTGATCTTCAAGAAGCTTAGTGTCACAAGCGTAACACCTCTAATGGCTTACAAACACCACAAACAAGAAGATGATCTAGGAGAGAGAAGAATAGAGGCACAATTTCGGCTATAGTAACCTTAGGGTTTCTTGGTGTAGCCGAAACTAAAGCCCTGGGGTCCCTTAAATAGCTGAGCTACTAGGGTTTCAGTCAAAACCCTAATTGGATGACTTAGGCCCTAAGCAGCTTGAGAACCTTCTGGAATAAGGCCTCTTTGTATGAAATCAGAGTGGGCTTCCACTCCTAATTTCGTCCCCCTTATGTCCATGAGAGTTCACAGTCCAAAACCAAGTATCACACAATTGACAGTTCCAGTCCCCATAACAACACTCTCTCGCTATATATATATATATATATATATATATATATATATATATATATATATATATATATATATATATATATATATATATATATAAATCATCCTGGCAAGTTGCTTTGGTGAAGGAAACCCAAAAGGACCATGCACAACCGGGTCAAGTACATACCAAATATAGTTACGGGCTTATACACTAATCCAACAGTCGGATCCTCATGTATATAACCCTGACGTATTCACTAGGTACTTACAGAGTTAACTGTATTAGTCCTTTGAAATCTGTTGAAAGTGTTCCTTAAGAAAATCCTATATTTTCTTAATAAGAGTATGATAATACCAGTTCCTTCTATGACCACTTAATTTATACTAGCTATATATAAACTAATGTCAAACGGACAGTTAATTGCGTGGATCTGACCTAAGCCCATGTCACACCCCAAACCGAGACGGCGGAAACGTTCGGGGTGCAGGACATCATGTACAGTATCACAACAATTGCATCATAGTAATCAAAGCAATCACAACCATTAAATTGAATAAGTAGAATATTTACATTTGTTCGATACATAGGCTATATAACAACAAAATGTATAACCAATAGTATAAAAGACACGACTCTAAAAGCTCCGTCTTCTCAAAAAACTGCAGGTGTACCTGTCTACCGGTTCCCTGAGAATACAAGCGGGTTTGAAAGAGTATCAGCATTTAAGCTAGTGAGTTCATAAGTGTATGTATACTTGTAGAGTAAAAATAATTATACTTAAATAATTATTTAGTTTTGTACTCTTGTTTTCAAAAAATAGTATTGTATGCCATAAACTATATCTATCCTAGTTTATATGTTTGTTAATGTACAAACTCTGGAATTGATAAAACCGTGTGTTGAATCCCAAACTATACCTATTATAGTTTGCATGTATGTTATGTATTCGATTCATGTATTATACTGAAAACTTTGCAATTATGGTTGTCTGTCGAAAACTACCCTTATGCTCAGCATGTTACAAAAGCGATAAAATATCTAAATATTTTATAAAATGTAGTGATCTCTTGGTTTTATCAATCGCATAAGTTTTAATCCTGTTGAAATCCTTTATATAAGAACACAAAATTTCTTTGGGTTTTTCTTGTATCCCCCACCCCTTGAAAACGTAAAAACAATCAAAGTGTAGGGGTATGAACTCACAGTTGATTATGTGCACGTGCTCGACAACAAAACTGGAAAGATGACGCTCGAGTTGGAGTACGCGGAATTAACGGTATCCTATTTCTAATTAAACACATAATTGTATTTAAATTAGCGAAAACATTAATTAATGTGTTAGAAAACACTTGCTTTTGGGTTAGGAAGGGTATCGAGACTTGTTTGAAGTGGAAAAAAAGAGGGTTTGCGGCCATGAACTGGGTTTGCGGCCGTGAACTAGGTTTGCGGTTGTAAACGGGTTCGTGGTTGTAAACGGGTTTGCCGTTGTAAACGGGTTTGCGGTTGTAAACGGATTCGCGGTTGTAAACGGGTTCGCGGTTGTAAACGGTTTTGCGGTTGTACACGGGTTTACGGCCTTTGAAGATATGAAGGTTTGTTCTTGAGGATATGAATGTTCTTGGGAGGTTCTTCGAAGCAACTTGAGAGAGTTTTCGGGTGAAAAAAGGTGAGAAATGAAGAATCTCTCTGGGAAAAAACTTTATACCGGTTGGGTTTACAGTCGGGAATGGGTTCTCGGTTGTAAACGAGTTTACGCTCCATAGGTTTGCGGTTGTAAACGCGTTTACGGCCCAAGGGTTTACGGTTGTAAACGCATGGCTGGACGAGTTTGCTGATTTTTCGAGGAAAATCTTGATAATTCGAGTGTTTTTTGTTCGAAAAACATATATTACCTCTAATTATATATTTTAGATTATTTTCTAACCCACAAGAACTTAAAGGAACAAATAAAATTCGAAATTTTATTTAACGGAATTGACTTTTGTTGACTAGAAAGTATCGGATTGTCACATCATCCCCCCGTTAGAGGGAATTTCGTCCCGAAATTCTTTCTAAAATGAATACAATAATGGACTAGGGAAAGAGATGCAGATAATTCTGTTGCATCTGGTCTTCTCGCTCCCAAGTGAATTCGGGTCCCCTATTTGCATTCCAACGAACCTTCACTATCGGGATGCGACTTTGTTTCGTTCGTTTGACTTCTCTATCCATGATTTCGACTGGATCTTACACGAAGTTATGACTCTTGTTGGTCTCGATTTCATCGAGTGGAATCACAAGAGTCTCGTCGGATAGACACTTCTTAAGATTTGACACGTGGAAGACGGAATGAATGTTGCTAAGCTCTTGGGGTAACCGGAGTTTGTAGGCTACGGGGCCAATCCTAGTGAGGATCTCGAATGGCCCAATGTATCTTGGATTTAGCTTTCCACGCTTTCCGAAGCGTATCATTCCCTTCCAGGGTGAGACCTTCAATAGAACGCGGTCACCAACCTGGAATTCCAAGGGTTTTCGTCTTTTGTCGGCGTAACTCTTTGGTCTATCTCTGGGCTCTTAGTCGTTCTCGGATTTGCATGATCTTTTCGGTGATTTCTCGAATGATTTTAGGGTCAATGACAGTGCTATCAGGGACTTGACCTCTAGCTAGCTGTGTGTCACCCACCTCAGCCCAACACATAGGGGATCTGCACTTACAACCATAGAGGTCTTCGAATGGAGCAACCTTAATACTAGTGTGATAGCTGTTGTTGTAGGAAAACTCAACCAGGGGCAAATGGGTATCCCATGACTTGCCAAAGTCGACAACGCACACTCTCAGCATGTCTTCAAGGGTTTGAATAATGTTCTCACTCTGCCCATCCATTTGAGGATGATAAGTTGTACTCATGTCCAGCTTAGTTCTAAGAGCCTTCTTAGTGACTGCCAAAATCTCGAGGTGAATCTGTTGGGTTTTGAGCATTCTAACACTCCTATGATGTACATGCAACCCTATATGATTTGGATCTATGTTTTCTCTATTATACATGCATACATTCAAAATTCCAAAGCATTATCCTAACTAGCATATTATGAAGAAACTATACTACAAAAGTCTAGTTAGATGACATACCTTTTGATGGATCTTCAAGTCTTGAAGCTTAAAGAGCTTAGTTCCCCAAGTGTTGCACCTCAAATGGTTCACACAACACCACCAACAATTGGAATAACTTAAGAGAAGGTTATTTGGTTCACCCTTTATGAAATTCGGCTGCCCTCTTTTGTGTATGCACTAATGCCAATTTCATAAACCATGGGGTCCTTTATATAGTGTGACTCATTAGGGTTACACCATGTAAACCCATGACTTTCCATTTCCTTCATGATCCATGGGTTTTAACCTCCATGGAGTATCCATGGGTTAAGCCCAACATGAAGGACAATGGATCACAAGCCCACATATATAAGAATGAATGATTTACATAATCAATCCCCATATATTTAATTAGTCTCTTTTGATCACAAAATTAATTCCAAATTAATTCTTGATCAATACTAATTAGATAATATGATTTCATATTAATATATGAGAACTTATAATATATTAATATAAATCATAAATAACCTTTTCTCATTTGTCTATCCAATTGTTCCGATGCCATGCAACCCAAATAATAGTTATGGGCTTAGACATCTAATCCAACAGTCTCCCAGTTGGATAAGTCTAAAACTATTATTGCGTATGACTCCAAGATCCCAACTAGCAATCGTAGCTCTTAAAGCCGCTGTCGAATTCTGACCCAGTCAATGACGTGTCCATTAGATAAGGGATCATATATTTCTCCATTCTAGATATCATATGGACTGAGACTTGGATTTAAATCATTCTCTCTATCCATCCGTTGTTTCCCGATTTCCGATTTATGACGACTAACTAATAGAACAAATCAAATCGGTCCATGCCCGCCCGAGCACTTACGATTGTCATCACTAAATTATTGATGGGCCCACAGATATCACTTTTATCCCTCCAAGGGTAAAAGAAATGGATAAACTTCGACCGAAATGCTCGCTTGCACTTACTTATCAAATCACACACAACAATATGTTTTATAACACCGAGTTACCGGAGCGTTTTCATATTATCAATGTGCGACCGACTTGCAATTACAACTCATATGTATAGGTTTCAAAAATATATGATATTGTCGTCTCATTAATCACCCATGATAAAATCCATGAAGTGATTAGATGAGCGTGGGTTGAATACAATACTCGAATCTCATTCCAGGAGCACTCATGAACACTACAGTTATGTCTATAAACAAACTACAGACCCATTCATGACAGTCTTGCCTCAATACCTACTTCCGAAGTATGATCGACTGTGGACGGTTTGAATAACCTAATCCTATATGGCCCCGAACCTTTTGAGCCATATTGATTACTCATTATTCAATGTATAATGTTTCGAATAATCAACTTAATACTTGAATTAAAACAATAGTCATGCCATGCTCCAAGCATGCACACTATGTTTGTCTAAACAATAGCTATGCCATACTCCAAGTATGCACACTATGTCTGTCTATGATCCTTACTTTGTGGAATAGATCAATTGAACATAATTCCAATGATTCTCATTTTACAATCCCAAATCCTTATCGCAAATATAAGAATTCCAAATTCCTGCCATTTACCAAAATCTGTTAGATTCTAAACTTATATGCATTGATCCTCTTGTAATAACTATGCACAAAGTCACAAAGACTTGTCAACAAACATTACAGAGTATTCCAATGGAGAATTCCAAATTCCTGCCATTACCAGTCTTTTACTACAATATTTTTGATTTTCCATTTTTTCATAATTCGACTTATGAAGAGGGATGCCGTAATCATAATCAAATTTTGAGAACGCAATATATATATATATATATATATATATATATATATATATATATATATATAGAATTTCTTTATGATCTAAGCTTTTAGAATTGAAATGAAGTATAATTTCCTCTCCCTTAATTATAGCAAAACAACTTTTTCCAATTGAAACTTTGGTTTTCTATAATTAACATTGCTAACTTGCAACTCTTATCATAATTGATTATGCTCCCACTAGCATAATAATTACTAGCATAACCATTATGCTCCCATTATCTTTAACATGTACTTAGAAATCAGCTGGACTTCTAGAAATCAATACTTTATTGATTTTCTTACCAAAGTTCAGATTTCTGATACGAGTTGCTTTGATAAGACTATTGTTGGATTAGGTGTCTAAGCCCATAACTATAATTGGTATGTACTTGAATTGATAGCAGCACAATCCTTTTGGGTTGTCCTGAAACCTAGCAACTGGACAAGGAAATTATGAAAATAGAGATATTGGTTTATTATAAGATTAATAAATTAATATAAATTATTTATTAATATGTTAAAAGATTAATATATTAATTAGAAATCATAATGTTTAATTAATAGTTAGCCAGAAATTAATTAGAATTAATTTTGGGGTTAATAGTATTAATTATAAAGTACAGGGACTAGTTTGCAATTATCTAATAGTTGAGTGGAAGGTTCCAGAACCTCCTTGGAAGGGGGTGGACGAAATCTATAGGGGAAACCCTAATGATTTCGTCCAAGGGGGCTTGGATAAGGCCTTTGGATTAGCTTAGGCCCCAAGCAAAGGAACATTAGGGTTTTCCCTAAACCCTAGATCCCTCAGCTATATAAGGAGCCTCCCAGCTCCTAAATTCGGTGACTCCTTCCCTTATGAAACCCTAGGGCCGAAAATTGCATACCCTACTCTCTCTCCTTCAAGTCTCCTTCTTGCTAGCTATTGGGTGTGACTCCATTAGAACATTTGTGGTTCTAGGCTTCCAAGAAGATCAAGTTCAAGAGGATTAACAATTGTTTGCTATAACAATTGAAAGGTATGTAACTCTTAAACCCTAGTTAGTTATTTTCGAAAATAGCCTCTCTCCTCTAGGGTTCTTGTTTTGCAATTCAAAGTTATATGTTTAATAGTTAAAACATAGATCCAAAGTAGGTTGCATGTGAACTTAGGAATTGTTTTCTAGTTTATTTGTTTTACCAAAACCCATCAGTGGTATCAGAGCAGATTGTTTGTTTTAAATTGAATTGCTATAATAGTTGAATTGCAAATTAGGGTTTATAGCTATTAAACCCCAAAGGCCAAAATTTTCGATTTTTAGGGTTTTGGATCAAATGGTTTTCGAAAAACCCTAGCCTCCATGAACCCTAATCGAAATTAGGGTTAGGGTTTTCAAAAAACCCCAGCCTCCTCCCTTGATTTTCGAAATTTACATGGTAATTTAGGGTTTCTTATTTTTTGGATAATTGTTGCCTTATTGGATAATTGAGAATAATAAGGAAATTATCCTATCCCCATATTTTCGAAATCTAGAAGGGATATGGATTAGGATTAAATTAATTGTTTAATTTAATTAGATAATCCTTACAAGATTTAATAAATTAATTAAAAGTTAATTAATAGATAAATATTAAATCTAATTATTTGGTTTATTTTTAAATTTAAAATTAATGGCTTAATTTTCGAAATTTATATATAAACCTTAAAGTTTTAAAAAGTTTAAAATACACCTTATATATATATATTATAATTAAAAGTTAAATATTATATATGTATAAGAATATGGTCAGTCAAATCGCTAGTATGCCTCATTCACGAACCTAGTCTATAAGGGGGGTATAAGGAAACTACCTATAAAATGGTAGTTGAATGGGTGTCCATTCTCACCCACTGCTTCCTTGATTAGTGGAGGGTCGTTAGCAGAACGGGTTTGATAGGACAACTACATCTCATTAAAAGTATAATGTTATTAAAGAAAGTACTAGAACATTATTTTACAAAATCCCAACTCTAGTTACTTTAGGAAAAATGTGAAAAGTATGCTAATCCAGGAAAAATGTGGAGCGTGTGTGGATTACCGGCACACTAATAGGAACTAATAAAGAGTAGTAATTGGTATAACATAATTGTCATTTTGGTGGAGTGTGTGTGGTTCACCGGCACATCAATAGTTAATGATAAAGACAATGAGGTTACCAAGCACATTTGCATGGTTATTCACATCTTGTTTGTGATCCTCGGTATCCCAGTCACAAATAGAATAGCATAATCCGAGATTAAAACATGCCATTGAATAGTTTCAATGTATCTCAAAAGGAATTAGAAATTTCACTTCGTTTGTTTCGTCTAATGGTGGAATTGGTGAATCGTCATTCACCTACCTTTATGAAATTTACACTTGGATCTCGGCATCCCATTTATAAGTTGTGAATCTTCATAGTTGGATCCTAACCTTGATATTATATATTTGGGTTATTATATTGAGGTATCTTGAAATCTAACTAAAACTTTCTTTCTTTTCAGATGTCTACTCCTGGAAACAATTCTGCTTCATCATCCTCCAACCACAACTTCTCTTTGCTCAACATTTGCTCCAAAGTCGTTATGGATGGCTCTAACTATAACGATTGGATGCGTAACATCATGATGGCGCTTCAATTTGAGGACAAAGAATATGTCCCTGAAAAGGAGCTCAAAGAGCTTGATGAGTCTAAAGCTACTCCTGAAGAATATGCTGCCTACAAGAAATGCTATGATGATGCTACCAAAGTGGCATGCATCATGGTCGCAACCATGTCCCCAGAACTGCAGAGGTACTATGAGGACTACAGGCCCTTTGAGATGAACAAGGACCTTCTGGAAAAGTACCATAAGTGAGCTCGTCAAGAAAAGTTTGAAGTATTCAAGTCACTCACGGCTTGCAAGATGAAAGAAGGGGAATCGGTTGTATCTCATGTGCAAAGAATGCAACGCTACATAGAGCGTTTGGTCAAGCTCAACATTCACTTTGATGAGGAATTTGCCATTGACATGGTCTTGAACTCATTACTTGATTGTTATGGTCAGTTTATCCTAACTTACCATTTGAACAACACTGAGTAGACACTGGCCCAATTGCACAACTTGTTGCAGACAGCTGAAGCAGGGATGAAGGGTAAAAGTATAGCCTCCACTCCTGCAAGTGCCCCTGTCTTGGCTATTGGACAAGGAAAGGGGAATAAGAGGAAAGGTCCTCCTAAGCAAAATTGGAAGAGCAAGGCTCAAGCTTGGTCATCTAAAAATGGCCCAAAGGCTAAGCCCAATGCTACCTTCCCCATGTTTCTGATCCAAAGGATGCTGATTGCTTTTATTGCAATGACAAAGGGCACTGGAAGAGAAGCTGCCCAAAATATCTGCAGGACATCAAAGATGGCAAAGTAAAGCCATCTTCAGCAGGTATTTACACTATTTCTTCTAATAACTCATTATCTTCTCGTTTATGGGTCCTTGATACAGGATGTGGTTTTCACATCTGTTCTAATTTGCAGAGGCTAAAAGAAAGTGAGGAGGTGGAGCGAGGGAGGATAAACTTGATCATGGGGAAAAGAAAGTCTTCACCAGTAACCAAGATCGGAGTTTATCAACTTTTTCTTAATAATGATGTTAGATTAGATTTATTGAGTTGTTGCTATTCGTCTGAGATGACGAGAAACATTATTTCATTTCATGCATTGTTCAGACAAGGTTTTAAGTATTCTTTTAATGATTTGAATGGTTTAATTTCTGTTTATCAGAATGGTGTTTTTGTGTTTGAAGCTTTACCTTATGATGGTGTGTGTGAAACAGTGACTTGTGTTGATAGCTTAGGAAATAGTGTATTTAATATTGACTTGTCTAATAGTGTAGACAAGGCATGCTTGTGGCATTGTCGTCTTGGACACATTAACAAGAAATGCATAGCCCAACTCCAAAAGGATGGAGTGTTGGAATCATTTGACCTAAAATCAGATGATATGTGTGAACCTTGTCTTTTGGGAAAGATGACAAAATCACCATTCACAGGGTCTTGTGAAAGAGGTGAAGGTCTGTTGGATGTCATACATACAGATGTATGTGGGCCCTTCAGATCAACTACAAGGGATGCTAATCGATTCTATGTGACTTTCACTGATGATTATAGCAGATATGGCTATATCTACTTAATCAAACATAAGTCAGAAACCTTTGAAAAGTTCAAAGAGTTTAAGCATGAGGTCGAAAATCAATTGGGCATGAAGATAAAGGTACTTAGATCCAATAGAGGCGGGGAGTATCTTAGTATCGAGTTCAACGACTATCTAAAATAATGTGGGATAGTCTCACAATTAACTCCTCCTAGGACACCACAGTTAAATGGTGTAGCTGAGAGGCATAATCGAACCTTGTTAGACATGGTTCGTTCTATGATGAGTCGTTCTTCGCTTCCTATTCACTTCTGGGGGTATGCGTTAGAGACAGCTGCCCACATCCTCAATCTTGTCCCTACAAAGAAGGTTGCCAAAACACCTCACGATATGTGGACGGGGAAAGTTCCCTCGTTAACACATATTAAAGTCTGGGGTTGTGAAGCTTTCGTAAGACGAGAGACTCACGACAAGCTAGCAGCTAGGAGTGAGAAATGTGTTTTCATTGGTTACCCAAAACAGTCTTTTGGATATTTGTTCTACAGACCTAGTGAAAATGTGGTCTTTGTAGCACGAAGAGGAGTCTTTCTAGAAAGAGAGCTCATATTCAAAGAGGACAGTGGGAGCACCATAGACCTTGAAGAAATTCAAGAGTTAGCCAATGAAGGAACCTTAGATGACACTATCACTCAACCAGAGGAAACAGTTCCTGTTGAACCAGTTGATAACTCATTACCTCTTCGATGATCCACTAGGGTGAGTGGGCCACCTGAGTTGTATGGTTTTCATATTACTTCAGATGGTGACACATTCATCAGTGATAGGACGCTGGTAAATTTAGATGAACCAGTTACTTACAAGGAAGCAATGGCAGGCCCAAAGGCTTCCAAATGGAAAGAGGCAATGGACAGCGAGATTAAGCCCATGTATGACAACGAAGTTTGGAATTTGGTTGATAGTGTACCAGGTCGTAAGACAGTTGGGTGCAAATGGATCTTCAAGAAGAAGACAGACATGGATGGAAATGTGCACACATTCAAGGCTCGACTGGTTGCAAAAGGTTTCACTCAAACCCCAGGGGTTGACTATGATGAGACCTTTTTGCCAGTAGCCAAGATTAAATCTATTAGGATATTGCTCGCCGAAGCTTCCTTTCATGACTATGAAATCTGGCAGATGGATGTCAAGACTGCTTTCCTTAACAGGAAGTTGGTTGAGGATGTTTACATGAATCACCCAGAGGGTTTTGTTGATTCAAAGTTTCCCAATAGAGTGTGCAAGCTTGAGAAATCCATTTATGGATTAAAACAGGCATCTCGCAGCTGGAATCTTTGCCTCCACGAGAAAGTCAAAGAGTTTGGTTTCTCTAGGAGTGAAGATGAGTTTTATGTGTATATCAAGGCTAGTGGGAGTATAGTGACTTTTCTGGTGTTATATGTTGATGACATATTACTCATTGGTAACGACATTCCAACCTTGAAAGAAGTTAAGTCTTGGCTTGGAAAGTGTTTTTCCATGAAAGACCTTGGAGAAGCTGCCTATATTCTTGCGATTAGAATATTAAGAGATAGAAAGAAGAGACTGATTAGACTCAGTCAAAGTACATACTTGGATAAGGTACTAAAGAGGTTTAGTATGGAAAATTCCAAGAAGGGAGAGCTACCTATCCAAAGCAATACCAAATTGAGTAAGACTCAATGCCCGGGTACAAATGATGAAATAGCTAACATGAGTCGTGTACCTTATGCTTCCGTTATCGGATCGATCATGTACGCTATGACATGTACTCGCCATAACGTGGCCTTTGCTTTGAGCATGGTCAGTCGCTATCAGGGAAACCCGGGTAGAGCTCATTGGATAGCAGTAAAGAACATACTCAAGTATTTGCGAAGGATGAAGGATTGGGTCCTTGTACTTGGTGGCAATGATACTTTGAGATTAGATGGTTACAGTGATGCCAGCTTTCAGACGGATAGAGATAACTTCCGTTCTCAATCTGGCTGGTTATTTCTACTGAATGGAGGAGCGGTTAATTGGAAAAGTTTCAAGGAAGATATGGTGGCTGATTCTACCTGTGAATCAGAGTACATAGCGGCGAGTGAAGCGTCTAAGGAAGCAGCTTGGTTAAGGAACTTCATCGGGGATCTTGGAGTTGTTCCTACCATCCAGGGGCCTATGGAACTGTTCTGCGATAATGAAGAAGCGGTTGCCTTGACAAAGGAACCAAGAGATCATGGTAAAACCAGACATATCGACAAAAAGTACCATTCTATCAGCCATAGAGTAGAAGAAGGCCATCTTGTAGTAAAGAGGGTGTATCTGAAGATAACCCAGCAGACCCCCTCACAAAGGGTCTGAGTAGGGCTAAGCATATTCAGTATGCTCGGAGCATAGGACTGAAAGATGAGATTAGTTTTAGTAGTTAGATTAGTTTTATTCTGAAACTTGTAACAAAGTGAATGTAATTGACTTTTGGTGATTAAATAATAAAGTATTATTTATGAGTTTGTTTACTGCCTTTTGTCAATTGTTTAATATTGTGTTTCATTTTTGCATGTTTTACTTCCCGAATAATAAGATTATTCAAACTCCACAGTCGCTCGTACTTTTGGAAATAAGTAGTGAATTAAGACTGTCGTGAATTGGATTGCAGATTGTTTGAGGATAGACATGGGAATAGAATTGCTGCAATGTTCATGAGTACTCAGAAATTGAGATTTGAGTATTGGATAAACCCTCGCTCAGAGTATCACTTCATGGAATTCATCACGAGTAATACTAAGACAATAATATCTTATAATCTTGAAACGAAGATATATGAGTTGTAATTTACAAAGTCGGTTATACATTGGTGATACGAAAACGCATCAGTAACTTGGTGTTATAAAATGTATTGTCATGTATAATTTGATGAGTAGAAGATACAAGCATATGAGTCAAATTTTATTTGTTCCTTTTGCCCTAACCGGAAAAGCGATATCTGTGGGCCCCTCGATGATTTGGTGTTGACTTATGTGCTGGGCCCAGCCAGGACTAATTTGATGTGTTCAATAAGAAGTCCTACATCATCACAAATAAGAAATCGGGAAACATAGATTCTAGAAAAAGAGATTAATTATATTCCATGTCTTATGTCTAGGGATATCTAGCAGAACGAAGGATTATATGATCACTTATCTAAGGACACGTAACTGACTGGGTCAGAGTTCAGCAGCAGCTTTTGGAAGCTACAATTTGCTGGTCAAATTTAGAAGTCATACTAGCAATTATAGTTACAGACTTATCCAAGTGGGAGACTGTTGGATTAGGTGTCTAAGCCCATAACTATAATTGGTATGTACTTGAATTGATAGCAGCACAGTCCTTTTGGGTTGCCCTCAAACCTAGCAACTGGACAAGGAAATTATGAAAGGAGAGATATTGGTTTATTATAAGATTAAGAAATTAATATAAATGATTTATTAATATGTTAAAAGATTAATATATTAATTAGAAATCATAATGTTTAATTAATAGTTAGCCAGAAATTAATTAGAAATAATTTTGGGGTTAATAGTATTAATTATAAAGTGTAGGGACTAGTTTGCAATTATCTAATAGTTGAGTGGAAGGTTCCAGAACCTCCTTGGAAGGGGTGGATGAAATCTATAGGGGAAATCCTAATGATTTCATCCAAGGGGGCTTGGATAAGGCCTTTGGATTAGCTTAGGCCCCAAGCAAAGGAACATTAGGGTTTTCCCTAAACCCTAAATCCCTCAGCTATATAAGGAGCCTCCCAGCTTCTAAATTCGGTGACTCCTTCCCTTGTGAAACCCTAGGGCCGAAAATTGCATACCCTACTCTCTCTCCTTCAAGTCTCCTTCTTGCTAGCTTTTGGGTGTGACTCCATTAGAGGCATTACATTTGTGGTGCTACGCTTCCAAGAAGATCAAGTTCAAGAGGATTAACAATTGTTTGCTATAACAATTGAAAGGTATGTAACTCTTAAACCCTAGTTAGTTATTTTCGAAAATAGCATCTCTCCTCTAGGGTTCTTGTTTTGCAATTCAAAGTGTAACATCCGGATTTCCAGGCATGACAATTTGAGTATTTCTTTTGAGTTATGAGGAGGGACTCGATAAGTTGAGGCGTAGATTCGTCGAGTAGGATCGCATGTGCTGACTGGATTAATGAACGGACTCGACGAGTCGGAAAGGATGGACTCGATGAGTCCGCGCTGTGGATTGAAACCCTAATTCTCGGGGTGTGTGCCCTATTTAAAGGCCTTTATGGCCTCCATTTGCGGCCACTTCACCCCTGAGAAACCCTAGAGAGCAGAGATATCGTTTGTGGTGCAAAAGGAAGGCTAATTCTCCATTTCTTGTTTGTTTTAGCAAGAAGGAAGGAGGTAGAACAAGCTAAGCGGGTTGAGGAGCTTGGATCCACTTCTATTTGATCAGAGGAAGCTGTTAGAGGTAACAATCTGTGCCATTCTCGTGTTTATAATGATTCTAGTGAAATATAGGGTTTTCTTTATGCCTCTTTTAGTTGAATCTGGAGTATGTGAGGTCCCAAGGCGAGATGGTTCATAGATCTGGACCTTAAGAGGTCCAGAGAGTCCTTACCACTCTGCTTTATGCCATACCTTTTGAGTTATGAGCCTAGGAGGCTATTTTAGTGGTTATTTCACCAAAAGAAGCTTTGGGTGTGTTGCATGTGTACCAAGATTCGACCTTTACGTGATTATCATGCTTGGGAAGGTCAGATCTATAGACCAGAGAAGCAGATTTGACCTTAGAAGGTCATTTGAGTATGAACATGGAAGCAACTCGCCGAGTTCATAAGTGGACTCGACGAGTCGAGTCGGGGTTGCCCCGCGATTCGTGACAGGAGGAACCCGTCGAGTGGAAGGATGGCTCGACGAGCCAAGAGAGGCCAGAAGGATTCAGAGGACCCGCATGGACTCACCGAGTCGCCCGTGTGCACTCGACGAGTCGGGTCAAACTTTGACCGTTGACTTTCGTTGACCTTAGGGTTCTGGTCAAGACTGATTCAAGAGAGTTCAGGGAGGGGTATAATGGCCTTCTACCCAATCTTTAGAGATGATTCTATGAGAGAGTATTAATCAGGGATGTTATTTGAATGATAGGAGGAGGCTAGGTCGGGATGTTGAGCACGAGAGTTATCCGACTTCATTGAGGTGAGTCTTCTCACTATACTGTACCTGGAAGGGTACCTATGTGTGACCGGAAGGTCTTGTATGCTAAGAGATGTATGTGCTAGATGCGGTTATGTGATATGTATGTGCTTTGTATGTTATGTATGGTAAAGGACTGGAAGGTCAAGATGATATGGACCGGAAGGTCAAGATGACATGGACTGGAAGGTCAGGAGGTTACGGACCGGAAGGTCGATACGGGTAGGACCGGAAGGTCTATCGGGATTCGGGACGGAAGTCCCCTGAGACACTTGGACCGGAAGGTCCCACAGAGTTATGGCCTGGAAAGGCGTATGTGTTGTATGTGGTATTTGTAGGGTTTTGAGCATTCTAACACTTCCTAAGTGTACATGCAACCCTATTAAACCTTGGATCTATGTTTGTCTAAGATACATGCAAAATATTATTTTCCAGGGTTTATAACCTATCTAGCATGGCATGGGGTACTTTTAACCATAAAGGAACTAGATGAATTACATACCTTTTGTTGATTGTTGATTCCTTGGAGTTTGAGAGCCAAGCACCAATAATGTGAATGCCTCAAATGGAAATCACAAATCACCCAAACTTGGAAAATATATGAGAGAGTATTCTAACTCTTGGTTTTGGCCACCACACTTACACACACACTTAGTCTCTTTTTCATGCAACATAAGCTTGTTTATATAGTGTACATAGTTAGGGTGAAACCCTAATAACCCATGTCTTTTCCTCTTCCAAGGATCCATGGGTAAAAGCTCCATGGATCATCCATGGACTTCCATATAAGCTTAGCCCATTCCAAATGAGTGTTAGCCCACACCATATAAATATAATAGCCCATGATTTAATTAGTCTTCCTTTTAATCACTAAATTAATTCATAATTAATTCAAGATTAAAACTAATTAAGTAGCATGACTTTATATTAATATATTATAACTTATAATATATTAATAAATCGTAAGTATACAACTCTCATAAAATTATCCATAAATTGTTTGGGTGAAGTGCAACCCAAATGGACCATGCCGGGTCGGGTCAAGTATATACCAAATAAGTTATGGACTTAGACACCTTATCCAACAGACTCCCACTTGGATAAGTCTAATAACTGTATTTGCCTATATTACTTCAGGAACCAACCGGCAATCGTAGCTCTCGAAAACTCTTGTGAACTATGAAGCGCCATTTTAGATAAGTGATCATATAATCCTATGCTCTCATGATATCAGCCGGACAAATACATGGAACAATGTCTTACTTATTGTCTAGCAGTTGTTTCTCGATTTCCGATTTGTTTGACAAAGAACTTAACTGAACACATCAATTTAGTTCTGATCGGGCCCGGTACATGGGTCAAGACAAAATCATCGAGGGGCCCAGATATCGCTTCTATATCTAGAAGGAACAGATAAACTTCGACTCATATGCTTGTTCTACTACTTATTGAATTGCACACAAAGGCACGTTTTATAACATCAAGTTACTGATGCGTTTACGTGCAATCAATGCACAACCAACTCATAGGTAACAACTCATATCTCTAGGTTTGAAGACTTATATGATATTACCGTCTCACGATCACTCGAGATAAATTCCATGAAGTGATACAAGTGAGCGTGGGTTTATTCCAATACTCATAACTTATGAGCACTCATGAACGTTGTAGCAACCATTGCTATGTCTAAACACCTTTAGGCATCTACAAACCCAATTCATGACAATCTTGATTCATACCTACTTCCGACGTATGACCGATTGTGGAGGTTTGAATAAATTGATTATTCTGGAAGTCAAAACATGCAAAACTGAAACAATAGTAAATAATTGACAATGATAGTAACACTTTACTCATAAATAAATCACACATTTTATTCATCATCAAACGTCGATTACATTTTACAAGTTTCAGAAAAGTTATCTAATCTGTAAAACTAATATCGTCCCTCAGCCCGATGCGCCTCGCATGTTGCAAATGCTTAACCCTCGTCAGTCCCTTCGTAAGGGGATCTGCAGGGTTCTTATCTGACGATACCCTCTTTGCCACGAGGAGTCCCTCTTCTATCTTGTGTCTTATGAAGTGATATTTTCTGTCAATGTGTCGGGATCTGCCATGACCTCTTGGTTCCTTGGCTAAGGCAACCGCACTATTGCTGTCACAAAAAATCTCCATAGGCTCCTTAATAGCTGGTACAACTCCAAGGTCTCCGATGAAGTTCCTCAGCCATATCGCCTCCTTTGCCGCTTCACTCGCTGCTATGTACTCTGATTCACAAGTCGAATCAGCTACAGTCTCCTGTTTGGAACTCTTCCAAGTGATTGCCCCTCCATTTAAGGTAAAGACCCAGCCCGACTGAGAGTGGAAGTTATCCCTATCAGTCTGAAAGCTAGCATCACTATACCCTACTACTCTCAAGTCATCACTCCCACCAAGGGTAAGGATCCAATCCTTAGTCCTCCGTAGGTACTTGAGAATATTCTTTACCGCAGTCCAATGAGCCTTGCCGGGGTTCCCCTAATATCTGCTGACCATGCTCAAAGCGAAGGCCACATCAAGACGGGTACAAGTCATAGCATACATGATCGAACCAACAGCGCAAGCATAAGGTAATCGACTCATCTCAGCTATCTCATCTTTTGTACTCGGGCTCTGAGCCTTGCTCAGTTTGGCATTGCTTTGGATCGGTAATTCTCCTTTCTTGGAATTCTGCATGTTGAACCTTTTCAACACCTTATCCAAGTAGATACTCTGACTAAGTCCAATTAGTCTTTTACTCCTTTCTCTTAATATCCTTATCCCTAGGATATAGGTAGCTTCTCCAAGGTCCTTCATAGCAAAGCACTTCCCAAGCCAGGACTTAACCTCCTGCAAGGTTGGGATGTCATTTCCTATGAGTAGTATGTCATCCACATACAGTACCAAAAAACTAACTATACTCCCACTAGCTCTGACATACACGCAGGACTCATCTTCACTTCTTGAGAAACCAAACTCTTTGACCTTCTCATCGAAACAAAGATTCCAACTTCGAGATGCTTGTTTCAATCCATAAATGGATTTCTCAAGCTTGCACACTCTATTGGGGTACTCTGCACTGACAAAACCTTCTGCTTGATTCATGTAAACATCCTCAGCCAACTTTCCGTTAAGGAAAGCGGTTTTGACATCCATTTGCCATATTTCATAATCATGAAATGAAGCAATGGCTAGCATAACCCTAATAGACTTAATCTTTGCTACTGGTGAAAAGGTTTCATCATAATCAATACCCTGAGTCTGAGTAAACCCCTTCGCAACCAGTCGAGCCTTATAAGTGTGCACCTTCCCATCCATGTCGGTCTTCTTCTTGAAGATCCATTTGCACTCGACTGTCTTACGGCCTGGTACATTGTCAACCAAGTTCCAAACTTGATTGTCATACATGGACTGTATCTCGCTGTCCATAGCCTCCTTCCATTTAGCAGACTCTGGGCCTGCCATGGCTTCCTTAACACTGTTAGGTTCATCCAGATTTACCAGTGTACTGTCACAGATAAATGTATCACCTTCCGTAGTAATATGAAATCCATAATAAAACTCAGGTGTGTTCCTAACCCTTGTGGAACGCCTCGGAAGTACAGACTCGTCAGCTGGATCAACAGGAATTTCCTCCTTAAGTTGATTGCTAGTGTTTGAGGTTCCTTTACCAATTGAGTCTTGAATTTCTTCAAGGTCAATTTGCCTCCCACTGTCTCCTTGGCTTATAAATTCTCTCTCTCGAAAGACCCCTCTCCTAGCCACAAAGACCACATTCTCACTGGGTCTGTAGAAGAGGTAACCAAAGGATTTTTATGGGTAGCCGATGAAAATACACCTTTCACTTCGAGGTTCGAGCTTGTCATGAGTTTCGCGCCTCACGAAAGCCTCGCAACCGCAAATCTTGATATGGTCTAGATTGGGAACTTTCCCAGTCCACATTTCATGAGGTGTTTTGGCAACCTTCTTTGTAGGGACTAGATTAAGGATGTGGGCGGCAGTCTCTAAGGCATACCCCCAAAAAGAGATTGGTAGCGAAGCTCGACTCATCATAGAGCGAACCATGTCCAACAAGGTTCGATTGCGCCTCTCAGCTACACCATTCAGCTGTGGTGTCTTGGGAGGTGTCAATTGTGAGACAATCCCACACTCCTTAAGATAATCGAGGAACTCAGTACTAAGATACTCACCACCTCGATCGGATCGAAGCATCTTAATGTTCCTGCCCAATTGATTTTCTACTTCCTGTTTAAATTCTTTAAACCTTTCAAAAGTTTCTGACTTATGTTTGATTAAGTAAACATAACCATATCTACTAAAATCATCAATAAAAGTCACATAATAGCGATTAGCATCCCTTGTGGCGGTTTTGAATGGTCCATATACATCAGTATGTATAAGGTCCAACAAACCCTCACCCCTTGCACAAGTACCAGTGAAGGGTAATTTTGTCATTTTTCCAAGTAGACAAGACTCACAACTATCATCCGACTTGAGGTCGAACGACTCCAAAACTCCATCCTTTTGGAGCTGGCCTATGCGTTTCTTGCTTACATGTCTAAGACGACAATGCCACAAAGATGCTTTATCCAAGCTAGTAGAAGAATCAATACACAATACATTATTCCCTAAATTATCTACAACCGATACAGCTTCATACACACCATTACAAGATAATGCTTTAAAATAAAGAATATTATTTAAGAAAGCATTAATACTACCAACTTCATTATCAAAAGAAAAGGTAAAACCTTGTTTGTACAAAGCATGAAAGGAAATAATATTCCTCGCCATTTCAGACGAGTACACACATTTATTCAAATCTAACTTTAACCCACTATCTAGCAACAAAGTATAAACTCCAATCTTGGTAACAGGTGCAACCTTCTTGTTCCCCATGATTAAGTTTATCCTTCCGTGCTCCACATCCTCACTTCTTCTTAGGCCCTGCAAGTCACAACAGATGTGAATACCACAACCTGTATCAAGAACCCAAGAATTAGAATATGGTGAGTTATTAGACAATATAGTGTAAATACCTGTATGGGATGGTTTCACTTTCCCATCCTTGACATCCTGCAAGTACTTTGGGCAGTTTCGCTTCCAGTGCCCCTTATTTTGACAGTAGAAGCATTCAGCGTCCTTAGGGATGGCAGAAGGAGTGATAGAACCACCTTTGGTTCCAGATGAGGAGCCTTCAAGGGACTTTCCCTTGGTACCCTTCGAAGGGTGCTTCCTCTTTTTCCCTTTGCCTTGCCCGATAGCCAAAACAGGGGTAGTAGTAGGTGTAGGAGTAGCAACCGACTTACTCTTAAGACCACTTTCGGCAGTCTTCAGAAGTCCTTGAAGCTTACTGAGTGTGACTTCCTCCTTGTTCATGTGGTATGTCATACGAAATTGATCATAACACGATGGCAAGGAGTGCAAAACGATATCAATTGCCAACTCCTCAGGGAAGTTCACATTCAGTTTCATTAGACGGTCCACATACCTTTGCATTTTCTGCATGTGGCTCGTGATTGGTTCGCTATCCTTCATACGGGTAGTGATCATGGAGGAGATTATTTCATACCGCTCTTGACGAGCACTCTGATGGTACCTTTCCATCAGATCCTGATACATCTCAAAAGGGTAATAGTCCTCATAGGACTTTTGGAGTTCAGCTGTCATGGTGGCCATCATGATGCATGCCACCTTGGTGGCATCTCTTTCATGTGCCTGATACTCAGCGACCTCCTCAGGAGTAGCAGTGGACTCATCAAGCTCCTTTAGCTCCTTATCGAGGACATATTCCTTGTCCTCGTAACGAGTAACCATCCTGATGTTCCGGATCCAATCCATAAAGTTGGAACCATCAAAGATGACCCTCCCACAAAGGTTCATGAGGGAAAAAGAGCCAGTAGGGTTAGAGCCCGAAGCTTTGTTGTCGGAAGACATCTGAAAAGAAGAAAACAAGTTTAGATTAGATATATCGAATCCTTAATAATACACCCAAATGTAATATTAAAGCTAGGATCCAACACAATATATTATAACTTAGAAGAGGGATGCCGTAATCTAAGCTATAATATATTTGAAGGTAGGTGAATGACGATTCACCAATTTCCACCATGAAAACGAAATGAATTATTAGGTTTAATTGGTTTTGAAATTCCTAGATTCCTTTGAGATTCATTGAACTTTTCAATGGCATGTTTCAATCTCGATTGTGCCCTTCAAGTTTTGTGACTGGGATGCCGAGGATCACAAAACAAGGTGTGAATAACCATGCAAATTCACTTGGTACCCTTAATATTATCACCTAATCAATGTGCCGGTTAACCACACACGCTCCACCGATCTATGATAAACATTAAGTCACCCTTCGTGATCCTTACTAGTCCAAGTTAGTGTGCCGGTTAACCACACACGCTCCACCAACGACTTGGTAAGGTACAAAGTGAGAATTTCATGGGTTAGCACCATATTCACATTTTCCTAAAGTAACTAAGATTGGGAATTTATAAAAGGTTTAGTTACTTTATAATATTCATCATACTTTTAATGAGAATTTATAAGTCCTTGTCCTACCCGTTCGGCTAACGACCCTCCAACAGTCAAGCAAGCGGTGGGTGAGAGTGGACACCCATTAAGTTGCCATTTTATAGGCAACAACCTTATACCCACCTTATAGACTGGCTTCGTGAATGAGGCGTACTAGCGGTAAGACGACTTACTCCTATGCATATATATAATAATTAACCATTAATGTTATAAATAGTATAAGGGTTGAATTTTAACTTTTAAAACTCTAAGGGTTTGGAATTAAAGTATATTAAAGTGTGTGTAACTTTACAAATTCCAAAACTTGAGGACAAGTTTTGAAACTGTTCAAAACTTTTCATTTCATAACTTATGAATTAAAGGTTCATAAAAATGAAGACTCTTCATTTCCATGTAACTTATGTGTTTTAAGTGTGTGTTTAAAAGAGGTGACCTTTGGATATCCATAACTTGAGGACAAATTATGGACTCCATTAAAACACATAAATGATTAAGAATTAATCCTAAACAATTCAGCAAATAATTCCTATCATCCTCTAAATTCATAAGAACATGAACATGATCATCAAAGTTTCAAGAATTATATGAACACATACAAAGCATGAAATTTTGATATAAGCTATTGTAAATGGATTAGAACAACCATTACACCAACTAAAACAAGTTTTAAAACACCAAAACAGTTTAGGGTAATGTTTCTAGTCCATTTCCAGCAGCAAAAGTCGAAAATCTGCATTCTGAGGCTCCTACTCGCCGAGTGCACGAACCTACTCGCCGAGTAGGATGAATTTACACATGAACTCGGCGAGTCCCCCCATGGACTCGGCGAGTTCATCAGGCAGACAGCAAAAAACTCGACTTTTTTCACTATTTTGCATCAAGTATCAAACAAACAAGCCTAGGCTCTGATACCACTGTAGGGTTTTGAGCATTCTAACACTTCCTAAGTGTACATGCAACCCTATTAAACCTTGGATCTATGTTTGTCTAAGATACATGCAAAATATTATTTTCCAAGGTTTATAACCTATCTAGCATGGCATGGGGTACTTTTAACCATAAAGGAACTAGATGAATTACATACCTTTTGTTGATTGTTGATTCCTTGGAGTTTGAGAGCCAAGCACCAATAATGTGAATGCCTCAAATGGAAATCACAAATCACCCAAACTTGGAAAATATATGAGAGAGTATTCTAACTCTTGGTTTTGGCCACCACACTTACACACACACTTAGTCTCTTTTTCATGCAACATAAGCTTGTTTATATAGTGTACATAGTTAGGGTGAAACCCTAATAACCCATGTCTTTTCCTCTTCCAAGGATCCATGGGTAAAAGCTCCATTGATCATCCATGGACTTCCATATAAGCTTAGCCCATTCCAAATGAGTGTTAGCCCACACCATATAAATATAATAGCCCATGATTTAATTAGTCTTCCTTTTAATCACTAAATTAATTCATAATTAATTCAAGATTAAAACTAATTAAGTAGCATGACTTTATATTAATATATTATAACTTATAATATATTAATAAATCGTAAGTATACAACTCTCATAAAATTATCCATAAATTGTTTGGGTGAAGTGCAACCCAAATGGACCATGCCGGGTCGGGTCAAGTATATACCAAATAAGTTATGGACTTAGACACCTTATCCAACAGTATTTTGGGGAACTCACTAAGCATTTATGCTTACAGCTGTTGTGTTATGATAACATTAGATACATTATGTTTTGATAGTACCTTATGAAATAAAGTATGTTTTAAAAATGAAAAATTGTTTTGGAAATTTACGTTGTTACACAAAGTTATATGTTCAACAGTTAAAACATAGATCCAAAGTAGGTTGCATGTTAACTTAGGAATTGTTTTCTAGTTTATTTGTTTTACCAAAACCCATCAACTTTATCAAGGCTTCTCAAAATCATACACCTTTCCTTAGATAGCTCACATGTGTGTCTAAACAATTACGAAAAGGGATGTCGTAATCATAATGTTTAGACCTCTTGCCATTCTCAAAAGTCCATGTTAGTGTGCCGGTTAACCACACACGCTCCATTAATGGCTTTGAGAATGCAAATATCACAATTGCTATCTACTTAAAATCTACTTAGTGGAAGCGTTTCCTCATGATCATTTTCATGAATCAGAGAGAATTTGGCACTTGGCAGCACAAGGACCTACCATGTCTTATGGACTGAACTTGTTCAATCTTAATTTCTTGCCACTTGGCAGCACAAAGGCCTACCATGTCTTCCAAGTGTTATGCAATCAATGGAGAACTCATAGAACTCACATGCACAATCAACTTTAACTGGAATGGGCACAGAAACAAGAAAATGTCAACACGATAGGTTACAAACCTCAAGTCGTGTGCTAGTTATAAACAACATGTTTTATTCTTGATTAGTTCTTGAAACTTTCTCAAGATCTTTAAGACTCCCACTGTCCTCGTGACATATAAGATTCTCTTGTCAAGAACTATTCCTTGACAAAACAAATATTCAAGAGTTAGTGTGGATTCTTATCAAGATGAACAATTCACACAATTGGCCTTAGTTGGTCTTTGTTTTTTCCAAAACATCACAACTAACCATGTTCAAATGTACAATAGTAGAAAACATTTTACTCTACATTTGATAAAACCTTCTTAACATTATGTCACTAAAGGCTCGATCTTGGAGTATGAATCTAAGGCTTGTTTTGGAACGAAGTATGATTCATCTTTTGATTTAACCATTTCAACAATTCACGATTCCTCTTCTTAGTCAAACAAATGCACTAAGATGTCCTTAGAGGATCAATTGTGATATGGTTTTTCTTAATCATTAAGATGATCATAAAACATGATACTGAAGTACTCTCCCATCTATTTAGATATGAAAAACTTTTATCTTTCTGCCTAATTTGATTCTACTCATTCGTCCTGTCACATATTGAAACTTTTCAAATGTTTCAGAATTATGCTCAAACTTGTAAGCACACCCATATTTACTAAACTTTAGTAAATCATGACAAATAGTTTTATCGTTCTTTGTGGTGGACCTGACCAGCGCACACCCAGTGTTCCCGACCCCTAGTCCTTCACTTGACTCACATATACATGTGAACAAGGAATTAGGCTTAGTTTCCCAAAGATGAAAATTCTCATTCATCATACAATACAGGTTGCATGATTCCAAGTTTCTATCCAACTGAAACTTGGGTGATGAGAATCTTTCCTTATTTGGAAAATTATGACACTGCCACGAACGAAAGAATCAAACTTATTTTCCAATATTGCTATCAATGGAATCATATAAACAATAATTCTCACAAATGGCATTGTAAGGAACCATAAAATAATGTAAAATCTAAATTTTCCTTTATTTTATAAAACTTTGCGAAAAAACTTTTCCTTACAATGCATCTACAAATGAAACTATGTTGTTATCTATTCCTAAGCAATCTGTCATAACTCTTAAGCAGTCACTTAAAATTATGATCATCGAACCATGCGCTCGAAATACATCTTCGCGGTCAGAATCAACTTACTATTCTTTTAAGCTTCCTCTCTTTTTCCGATTCTACAAAACATCAAAATGCGACCTAGTCACATCATGTAATAAGAATCTCCAAATAGAAACTTAATAGAGTTAGATAGTGGATTTTACATGAAACGTAGTCAAATTTATTGACTTTTACCATCCTAGTGAACTTTCAGGTAAATAAGGCAGCTTCGCAACCAATGCCCCTTCCTTTGGTAATATAAACATATGGACTCTTTAGTAATGGTACATGAGACTATCTCAGACATAGCCTTGCTCTTTACCATTTGGTCAACCGGGTTGACTATGGCCGATCCCGTTCCATTGGGAAGAGAAGATTTTTCTGGATTCCTAATGTTGCCATTGTAAATGTCCACGGAAGTTTGAGAAGTAGATCTTCCAATCAAATTTGCTCTACCAGTGCCCCAAATCATTGTTGATTCAGCAGCAACAAGCAAATAGGTAAGATCATTAAGGGTCATTAAGGGTCATGTAGTCCTTAATGAACTCACTATATGACACCCAGTCAACAGTCAACTTCCTTGAGACTTCGACACCCAACTCTCCCAGCTTGCCAATAGGGATTGAGTGACCTTGAACTTTTCAAGAACTTGTGGGTTAGGGAGAATAATTTGAGGGGGTGGAAGAAGTGAAATACGATTTCCAATCCCATTAATGCACAACAAAGGATTAATCTTTCACCTTGATTTCCATTTGGGACATGATCTTCATTAAGGTAGCTTTATCCAAAAGGATAAGGAAGACCATAGTTGTCATAACTAGACATCTATGAGGAAGAAATTCAAGTTTAGCTGATTTAAGTCCTTAATATAACACCCAATATGAAATATTAAGGCTAGGAACCAACACAATATTTTATAACTTGGAAGAGGGATTCCATAATCCAAGCTACACAATATTTGAAGGTAGGTAAATGACAATTTACCAATTTCCACCATGAAAAACGAAAAGAAATTTTAAGTCTTAAATGGATTGAAACTCCTAGATCTTTTGAGATTCATTGAATTATTCAATGGCATGTTTAAATCTCGATTGTGCCCTTCAAGTTTGTGACTGGGATGCCGAGGATCACAAACAAGGAGTGAATAACCATGAAAATTAACTTGGTACACTTAATGTTAGAACCGCCTAATCAATGTGCCGGTTAACCATACACGCTCCATTGATCTATGATTAACATCAAGCTACCCTTTTCCACACATTGTCAGTCCCAGATTAGTGTGTCAGTTAACCACACATGCTCCACTAACGACTTAACAAGGTGCAAAGTGCAATTTCATGGGTTAGCACCAAATTCACATTTTCCTAAGTAACTAAGATTGGGAATTTATAAGTGTTTAGTTACTTAGTATTTATCATTATACTTTTAATGAAGGGAGAATTAATGTCCTTTCCTACCCATTCGGCTAACGACCCTCCACCAGTCAAGGAAGCGGTGGGTGAGAGTGGACACCCATTAAACTGCCATTTTATAGGCAGTAACCTTATACACCCCTTATAGACCGACTTTGTGAATGAGGCCTACTAACGATAAGAATGGCTTACTCTTATACATATATATAAATATTAAACTTATAATATTATAATAGTATTAGTGTTGAATTTTAAACTATTAAAATTCTAAGGGTTTAACATGGAATTAAAGTGTTTATGGGGGGGGAACTTTACGAATTCCAAAACTTGAGGGCAAGTTTTGAACAATTCAAAAAACCTTTTGAATCCTTAACATATGAGTTTAATATGGCTTTTAATGGCGAGACTCTTGAAAATCCATAACTTGAGGACAAGTTATGGACCTCATAAAAAAATTTATGGGAAAAGACTCTTCAATTGCATAACTTATGACTTTTAAAGACTCATTAAACTAGAAAGACTTTTGGTTTTCCATAACTTGAGGAAAAGTTATGGAATCCATTAAAGGTCATTTAGATCATCTAATAAACTAACAAACATGTCAAAAAATCTAGGATATGGATTAAACTCATATGAACATGACAATTCAAATTAAACAACTTTCATGTAATTAGACTAACTATTAAACCAATACAAAACATGAAACTTTTGACAATTATCTTTTGAACTGGATTAGAATGATCATTACCACATAAAAAACAGGTTTATAAGTTCAAAAACAGCTTAGTGTAATAATTAAAGTCCAACTCTAACCAAAACCTCGAAAATCTGCATTATGGAGCACCAACTCGTCGAGTGTATGAACAAACTCGGCGAGTTGGTCAGTTTTTGCCTTGGACTCGGAGAGTCCATCAGTGGACTCGGTGACTCCACAGTCCAGAATAGCAGAAAATCAATTTTTAAGGCATTTCCAAGCAAGTAGCATCAAGTATAACTAAAAACAACCTGGCTCTGATACCAATGTTGGGTTTTGAGCATTCTAACACTCCTATGGTGTACATGCAACCCTATGTGCTTTGGATCTATGTTTTCTCTATTATACATGCATACCTTCAAAATCCAAAGTATCATCCTAACTAGCATATTATGAAGCAACTATAATATAAAAGTCTAGTTAGATGACATACCTTTTGATGGAGCTTGAAGTCTTGAACCTTAAAGAGCTTAGTGCCCCAAGTGTTGCACCTCAAATGGTTCACATAACACCACCAACAATTGGAATAACTTAAGAGAAGGTTATTTGGTTCACCCTTTATGAAATTTGGCTGCCCTCTTTTGTGTATGCACTAGTGCCAATTTCATGAACCATGGGGTCCTTTATATAGTGTGAATCATTTGGGTTACACCATGTAAACCCATGAATTTCCATTTCCTTCATGATCCATGGGTTTTAACCTCCATGGAGTATCCATGGGTTAAGCCCAACATGAAGGACAATGGATCACAAACCCACATATATAAGAATGAATGATTTACATAATCAATCCCCATATATTTAATTAGTCTCTTTTGATCACAAAATTAATTCTAAATTAATTCTTGATCAATACTAATTAAATAATATTATTTCATATTAATATATTAGAACTTATAATATATTAATATAATTCATAAATATCATTTTCTCATTTGTCTATCCAATTGTTCTGATGCCATGCAACCCAAATGGACCATGCTACTCTCGGGTCGAATACATACCAATAATAGTTATCAGCGTAGACATCTAATCCAACAGAATTTTCTATCTCTGTTCGAGATAATGGATACGGGCACCCCGTGCAGTCGTACTATCTCTTGGATGTACGTTCTAGTCAGTCTCTCCATTTTGTATGTTTCCTTGATTGGCGGGAAGTGGGCGGACTTGGTCAGTCTGTCGACGATCACCCAAATAGTAGCATGCCCATCCAGTTTCTTGGGTAACTTGGTAATGAAATCCATTGTGATCCGCTCCCACTTCCACTCAGGTATCTCTGGTTGCTGGAGTAAACCTGAGGGCTTTTGATATTCTACCTTGACTTTGGCGCAAGTTAGGCACTTGCCCACATACGTAGCAATCTCTTCTTTCATGTTTGGCCACCAATAGAGTTTCTTGAGATCCAGATACATCTTATCTGAATCTGGGTGAACTGAGTATTGAGTTCTGTGAGCTTTGTTCATGACAGTCTCCCTATAACCACTGAACTTTAGGGTCCATTTTCTGTTCAAGAAGTAGTAGACTCCGTCTCCCTTGATCTCTAAGTTATTTTCCATTCCCCTCAAGGCTTCATTCGTCATGTTCTCTGGTTTCAAGGCTTCCAGCTGAGCCTCTCTGATTTGGCCAGACAGATGGTAATGAATTGTCATTGTTAGTGCCTTCACTTTGCAACCAGAGTACTCTATCCGGCTGAGGGCATCTGCTACCATATTGGCCTTGCCGAAATGATAGCGTATTTCACACTCGTAATCATTGAGTAACTCTACTCATCGCCGTTGCCTCATTTTGAGCTCCTTTTGGTCAAAAATACACTGGAGGATTTTGTGGTCGGTGAAGACAGTGCACTTGGTTCCGTAGAGGCAATGTCTCCAGATTTTTAGTGCAAAGACCACTACTCCCAACTCAAGATCGTGAGTAGTGTAGTTGACTTTGTGTGTCTTTAGCTGTCTCGAGGCATAGGAAATAACCTTTCCTCGCTGCATAAGTACACAGCCTAGCCCCTGATTGGATTCATCGCAGTAAACTACGAAGTCTTATGTCCTTTCAAGAAGAGACAATATAGGTGCGCTGCACAGGGCTTGCTTCAGAGTCTGGAACGCAGTGTCTTGTTGTTCTCCCCAACTAAAGGTTACACCCTTTTGAGTCAGGGTAGTAAGCGATATAGCGATTCTGGAGAAGTTTTGAATAAATCTGCGATAGTAGCCAGCAAGTCCCAGAAATTGACGGATCTCTATGGGCGTTCTCGGTGCTAACCAATTCTCCATTGCCTTAATTTTGGAAGGTTCCACATGTATTCGTTCTTCGCTAAACACGTGACCCAAGAAAGTTACCTTTCTAATCCAAAACTTACACTTAGAGAATTTTGAGTAAAGCTTTTCTGCTCTCAGTGTTTCTAGAACTTGTCTTAAGTGATGGTTGTGTTCTTCCTTGCTTCGTGAATAGATAAGTGTATCGTCTATGAATACTATCACGAACTTCTCTAAGAAGGGGCGGCACACCCGATTCATTAGATCCATGAATAACACGGGTGCGTTGGTTAGACCAAAGGGCATCACTACAAACTCGTAGTGACCATATCGCGTCCTAAATGTTGTCTTAGGAATATCACCCTCATGGACTCGTAATTGATGGTACCTTGATCTCAGGTCTATCTTTGAGAAGTAGCTGGCTCCTTGGAGTTGATCGAAGAGGTCGTCGATTCTGGGTAGAGGGTAGCGGTTCCTGATAGTAAGTTTGTTGAGCTCACGATAGTCTATGCACATCCGGAAAGATCCATCCTTCTTTTTAACGAACAAGATCGGTGCTCCCCAGGGTGAGAAGCTTGGTCTAATGAATCCCTTACTAAGCAGTTCGTTAATTTGGCTGGATAATTCCTGCATTTCCGCTGAAGCAAGACGATACGGGGATTCGGCTACGGGGGTAGCTCCGGGATTTTAGTCGATTCGGCACTCGACTTGGCGTTCGGGAGGAACTCCTGAAAGATCTTCGGGGAAGATATCGGGAAAGTTACAGACTTCGGGGATGCTCTCGAGGTCTTTAACTTCTTGTTTTTCATTGACAACATGGGCTAAGAATGCATGACACTCCTTTCGCAGGTATTTTTGGGCTTTAATACAAGAAATGATGCGAAGGTTCGTGTTGAGTTTGTCGCCATATATAACGAGGGTTTCGCCAGATAGCAGATTGAGGCGAATGGCTTTTTCGTAACAAAGGATATCAGCACGAATGGGGCTCAACCAATCCATGTCAATGATGACATCGAAGCTTTTTATAGAGACCGGCATAACGTCGATGGCAAAGGAATAATCGTTTAGGGTAAGGGTACAACCTATGAATACGTTGTTAGTGCTCTCTTTTTTCCGTTTGCCATTTCGACGATGAACGTGTCGGTTAGAGGTTGGGATTTATGCTTGAGTAGGTGTTTAAATGCATGACTGGCAAAACACCTCTCTGCACCACTATCACAAAGAATGCATGCATAAGAGTTGTCGAGGAGGAACGTACATGTAACTACGGTGGGATCATCAACTGCCTCCTCCTAACCCATTTCTAGCACCTTCCCCATGTTCCCAACAGTCTTTGCTTTCGGGCAATTCCTCTTGTAATGCCCGGTTTCACCACAACCATAGCGGGCTTCGTTTACTCCAGCTCCAGGAGCCTGATTGGTTTGTTGGACTTGTGCTTTACAAAAACAGGTTGTATGCCCCTTTTTGCCACAATTGTTGCATTGCATGTCACGGTAGGGTCCATGATGATGGAAGTTACATTTGTCGCACCTTGGAAGAGTTCCAACATATCTAATGGCGGGTGCTTGAGCAGTGGGAACAGCAGTAGGAATGGTAGCAGCGTGGACTGCCACTTTTTGTTGCTTCTTGGAGGGCTCTCGTGAAGCCTGGCCCTTGCGCTTGTTCCAGAACTTTTTCTTTCCACCACTCTCTTTAGGTGGTTTGGGAGTGGCTGCTACGGGTTCATGGCTATCCCCGTGAACTATCAAGGTCTGCGCCAGATGCTTGGCGCTATCGAATGTGAAAAGTTTAGCAGCCAAGACGTTCCCCTGAGTTGGGGGTCTCAATCCCTATATGTATCTCTCAACTTTCTTGCTTTCCGGGGTGACCATCCCGAGGCACAGAAGAGCCAGGTTGTTGAACCTAGCAGTGTAAGCAGCTACGTCGGAACCCTTCATCTTTCAGGTTCCATAGCTCCTGCTCTAACTTCTGTATTTTGCCCCGCAGGCAATATTCGGTGAGCATCAGCTCCTTCAAAACGTCCCAACTCATGACATTAGCCATCGGAAGAGTTAGGGATTTGACTTGGCTATTCCACCAAGTTAGTGCTCTGTCAGTGAAGGTGCACACTGCAAACTTCACCTTTCTGGTCTCAGGGCACACACAGATCTCAAATATTGATTCGATTTTCTCGAACCAACGAGTTAGAGCAATGACACCTCCATTGTCGTCGAAGGATTTGGGCTTCGCGTTCATGAAATCCTAGTAGGAACACTCCTTCGGGTGTCCCTGGCTGCCATCGAGGTTAAGGGGATGGGTACCACTACCCGATCCGCTAGTGCCGCTAGAATTGATCTGCGACATGGCGGCGGCCACAGCGGTGGTTACTGTTGCTTGGAAGACAGCATGATCAAATTGGGGTGGTGGTGGCGGCGATGGATTTGTCGAAGTGTTGTTTTTCTTCTTGGTGGACTTCTTAGGAGTCATCTTTCTCTAGAATGAGTCAAGAGAAAATGATGGTAAGTCCTTTATGATTCAGAGTCATGTGATATTGAACAAGATATATCTCAACCTGATAGATAAAGTGTTCTATTAAGCGATTTTACAGAGGAAGCCTACTAATACAAGTAAACAATCGCTAGAAAATAAATAGCAACACTTGGAATGAAATTTCTACAATGTGTTTGGCTCTAAATAAAATACTCCTATCGTATTTTAGGTTGTTTGTTCTATTTTATTTTTCCCTTTTTGTATAGAGTTTGGTAAGTTTTAGACTTGTTGCAACACCACCATCACTCCCAAACACATGTTGGTCGTATCTCAAATAAATATAGTTGATCAGGATATATTTATCCCAGATCTAATTACATAACTATCCAGGTTTAACAGCAGTGTCCAACATCCAAATACTTTTGTTTTTTCTTCTTGTGATACCGATTCTGGTATGTATGTAGTGTTAGTATATGTCTTATAAAATACTTAGATTTTAAAAGTATACTTTTAGTTCAGAGCGCTTCGGCCCCTTAGCGTTTATAGTTGTATATCATGTAAGGTTTGATATACTTAGTTCACTATAAACAATGCTATGATACCAATATGTCACACCCCCAAATTGAGAAGGTGGAAACGTTCGGGGGTGGAGGACGTCATGTACAGTATCACAACAATTTCATCATAGTAATCAAAGCAAACACAACCATTACATTGAAAAAGTAGAATATTTACATTTGTTTGATACATAGGCTGTATAACAACAAAATGTATAACCAAAAGTCTAAAAGACACGACTCTAAAAGCTCCGTCTTCGTAAAAAACTGTGGGTGTACCTGTCTACCGGTTCACTGAGAATACAAGCGCTTTTGAAAGAGTATCAGCATTTAAGCTGGTGAGTTCATAAGTATGTTTTTGTAATGAAAACCTGTCTGTGAATCTGTAAAATGTTTGCATGTTCTCAAGAAAATCCAATATTTTCTTTAGTAATGAAAAGTAGTCTTAAACCCTAAGACCAAAATGTACGTTTGTTACTGTATCCTATAGTAGTATATGAAAATGTTAGTCTGTATTCCTGGTTACCACCAATTGTATTGTATAGTGTTTTCTGTGTGAAAACCCTGGCTATCACCAGTATGTATAGTAGTTTTGTTACTTCAAATAAAACCATGTATTTGTATTCCCTGGAATCCTTCAGTTCTAGTTTATGGTAGTTCTATTAATGAAAATAAAATTATTTGAAGAATTGAAATCCCGGAAACAAATGGTTAGTTTATACTATTGTGAGTTTGGTATAACCATGCTTGATATGACCTAGTGACCTCTACGACGTTCTTCAGGCATCGGATGTTATGATATTTGTCACCCCAGGCATGCCTGCCTAACTATAGCTAGCAGTTTAGGTGTGGGATTGTCAATCCCGAATAGATCTATTCACAAATCTCACACTCTCCCTCCAACAGACTCTGGTTATACTGTGGTAGGGTTTAGTTTCGTACCCCGAAGGGTACAATTGAAGTAGTGCCTCACAGCCCTATATTAACTAGTTTACGTGTAGTGTTGTAGTGTTCTCTTGTACTTGAAACTGTATGTATACTTGTAGAGTAAAAATAATTATACTTAAATAATTATTTAGTATTGTACTCTTGTTTTAAAAAAATAGTATTGTATGCCATAAACTATATCTATCATAGTTTATATGTTTGTTAATGTATAAACTTAGGAATTGATAAAACCGTGTGTTGAATCCAAAACTATACCTATTATAGTTTGCACGTATGTTATGTATTCGATTCATGTATTATATTGAAAACTTTGCAATTATGGTTGTATGTTTAAAACTTCCCTTATGCTCAGCATGTTACAAAAGGGATAAAATATCTAAATATTTTATAAAATATAGTGATCTCTTGGTTGTATCAATTGCATAAGTTTTAATCCTGTTGAAATCTTTTATATAAGAACACAAAATTTGTTTGTGTTTTGCTTGTATCCCCCCTGAAAACGTTGAAAACAGTAAAAGTGTAGGGGTATGAACTTACAGTTGATTATGTGCACGTGCTCGACACCAAAACCGGAAAGATAACCGTCGATTTGGAGTACGCGGAATTAACGGTATTCTAATGATAATTAAACACATAAATTTATTGAAATTAGCGAAACCATTAATTGAAGTGTTAGAAAACACTTGCTTTTGGGTTAGGAATGTTATCCAGACTTGTTTGAAGTGGAGAAAAATAGGGTTTGCGGCCGTGAACTGGGTTTGCGGTTGTAAACGGGTTCGCGGTTGTAAACGGGTTTGCAGTTGTAAACGGTTTTGCGGCCTTTGAAGATATGAAGGCTTTTTTTGGTGTTCTTTGTGAAAATATGAAGATTTGAAGGTTTTTTCTTGAGGATATGAATGTTCTTACGAGGTTCTTGGGAGCAACTTGAGAGAGTTTTTGTAACACCGTAAATTTCCAAACAAATTTTTCATTTTAAAATCATATAATTCTCATAACGCATTTCACAAAATCCCATTTATTTAGTTTACAAAACGCATCTCCATAATTGTTTGATTAATAATCCAATATCCTCATAACTCTTTCTTTGGTGTGTACAATCGAGCCGATGCCTGCCCGCGATTCTGAGAAAAACCTGAAACACATAACACATAACACAGTAAGCACAAAGCTTAGTGAGTTCCCCAAAATACCACACACAGCTCTGTAGCCAGTCGAGGCTATAACACAGTAAGACCCTGTGGTCAATGTGTCTCAGTGGGACCCTCCGGTCTAACTCTGTAAGCTCTGAATAATACACAACATAAGTCACAAAGAAATAATGCAGGATATCACAAATACACAATGTAAGCACATAGGACATCTCAGTCATAGAAAAATACCACTCATGGTAAGTATAGCGAGAAGACTCACCTCCAATGAAGAACAGCCCTTAAAAACGCTGCTGCTGCGCACCAGCCTCTAACTCTGAGCCAAGCCCACAATTAACCCAATTAGGAACTAAGTCCAAACTATCACTCATTAGGTCTAGGGGTAGACCATTAACCAGCCCATTAATAGCCTAAAACCCATTGGGCCCACCAAGGCCCAATAATAAATGGGCTCACCCGAGGCCCACTCTCAAAACTAAATGGCAAGCCCAACTCAAGGGCCCAACCACGAATATATATATTCCTCTGGTCGAATACTCTTTTGCAACAAGACCAAACTCTAGGCCCAACACTCAAGGTCCAAAATGAGACTTAGCCCAAATGTCGACAGTGAGGTTACGCGGGGCGTACCTCCCTTGGTATGCTAGGCGTACTCACAATCCAGATTGGCCATCAGGGACACTCGGGCAGTACACAGGGCGTACAGGAATTACGCTCAACATACTCCCCATATTCACTCTTTCTACTCATTTGGTCTTAATCAGTTAAGACATTAACTCAAATCCCAGATCTGGACTCCCTAATGGCTCTTACTCCATAAAGTCAGTGACTTTAAGCCTTTGCATGGCTGGAAAGGTCACAAACACCCAAAACTCTCACTCCTTTATCTCAAAAAGCTCAGAATTCATGCATGGCTTGATTCCAACGACCAAGATTGGATTTTTATGACATTACACTACAAATCACACTCAAAGGGGTTGATCATAGTCTCTGGAGCTCACTATCTCATAAAGTCTCCGCCTTTTGGGACAAAAACCCTAAAATACTCTAATATAATGTTCAAAACAAAAAAGTGAGAAAGATTAAAGCTTTATACCTCTATATGAAGCTTCCAACTCAGATATGCTCAGATCCAAGGCCTGGACTTCACACTCCTTCTTCTCCAAAGCTCCTTCTTTACTCCAAGAACACACCAAAATCACTCAAGGCTATCAAATACACTCACAAGCTCCATGAACGAAGGATTAGGGTTTTAGAGGGTTTATAGACTGAGGATGGTGGCCAGGAATGAGGCCATCTCATTCTTTATATAGGGACACATCCAAAGTTAGGGTTTCCACTCTGTGCCTAGTACGCCCAGCGTACTAGGTGGCTCCACTTTAAAATCACGCACATGAGTACGCTAAGCGTACACATATGTACGCCCAGCGTACTCAGTTGCCACCTTTCTCAAATAAGGAACTTATCCTACCACAACTTCAAACTTCCATCGCTTCCTCGATATAACCCCGATTTCCATGAACCTCAACCTACGGCAAGGTGACGAGATGCCCTAAACTTCTAGCAACTCGTCGCAACCTCAAGACCTCCTCATGCCCGGTTTGCAGCCCACGAACCCTAATCGCGGACGATCCGAAAGAGGATGTTACAGTTTTCGGGTGAAAAAGGTGAGAAATAAAGAATCTCTCCGGCAAAAACCTTTATACCGGTTGGGCTTACGGCCGGGAATGGGTTCTTGGTAGTAAACGGGTTTATGACCCAGGGTTTACGGTTGTAAACGCGTTTACGGCCCAAGCTGTTTATGGTTGTAAACACATGGCTGGACGAGTTTGCTGATTTTTCGAGGGAAGTCTTGATTTTTCGAGCGTTTTTGGTTCTGAAAACTTATATAACCTCTAATTATATATTTTAGATTATTTTCTAACCCACAAGAACTTAACAGAACAAATAAAATTTGAAATTTAATTTAACAGAATTGACTTTTGTTGACTAGAAAGTATCAGATTGTCACAGCCCACAACCAAACAAGGAACAGGAAATGAGGCGGAAACCACACATCCAACTGTCTATCATATATAACCTTGATGGATAAACTACGGAAATTTTATAATTAACAATGAATGTTTGCTAGTTGAATGATAAACCGATTGCTTGTAAAATACTGATGTTTGTCCGGGAAAATCCTACATTTTCCATAAAAGTGAGTTGTTGTCTTAACTGTTCCAAAACTGAAAAGTACAAGTATTTTCCATACTTAAGTTATTGAAGTGTAGCATTATTATCAAATAAAACTAGTCGAAAACATATTGTTTTGTATACTGGAAGTGATGTTAATACCCTCCTATAATCACTTAGTACGTACGAGTTATAGAAATCTAGATCGAACAGACAGTCGATTGGGTGATTCTGCCCTAAGCCCACAACCAAACAAGGAACAGGAACTGAGGCGGAAGTCACACATCCCACTGCATGTCGGATGATAGTTTCATATCACCCTGATGTATATACTAAGTAATCACATAGTTACTAACCCTGATGACTGTTTGTTAAGTATATTATTACGTGAACGAGTCGTTGTTTTCCATTTGAGTTCTTATAACCATGTTGATGGACGATAAACACTACGACGTACTTCAGACGTCGTAACGTTAATGACGTTTGTCACCCAAGACGACTGTAGCTAATAGTCAGGGTGCGGGATTGTCAGTGTCGTATTGATCTATACACAAACTCACGCCCTCCCTCCAGGAGACTCTGGTTAATAAGGAGTAGACTTCCCAGAAGACGTGTCTCACAATTTGGTTCTCTTAATGAATTCACGAATAATACAATGAAAACCCTTTTTGTTAGTAACATGTATCCTTGTAAAAATAGTACATATGTTCCATAGTTCATAAGTTTGTTTCAGTGTTAGAAACTTGTGCTTGTAAAGTTTGTATATTAACATGTTTGTAAAATTGTTTGTAAATCTAGTAGTAACAATGTTTGTCATGTTTAGTAAGTTCTGCGTTCAAATGCGTGTTAACGATAAGAAAATATAATATACAAAATTATATTTTTACACACAAGATTACTTGTGTTTTACTTGTATTCCACCCCCCCCCCCTAAAAACATTAAAAAGCTTGGAAAAATATGGGGGTATAAACTCACCGTTGGTTTAGTGTGCATTCTGGACAGCGAGACTGGAAAGATGACCCTCGAGTTGATGTACGCGGGATTAACAGTATCCTAATGATAATTAAACACATAATTGTATTTATTTTAGCGAAACCATTAATTAAAGTGTTAGAAAACACTTGTTTTTGGGTTAGGAATGTTACCAAGAGTGTTGGAAATGAAGGGATGGTTTTCGGTTCCAAGGAGTTTGCGGCCGAACACGGGTTTACGGTTGTAAACGGGTTTGCGGTTGTAAACGGGTTTGCAGTTGCTTGAAGATTTGAAGATGTTCTTGGTGTTTTTGGTAAAAATATGAAGATTTGAAGGTTTATTCTTGAAGATATGAATGTTCTTGGGTGATACTTAAGAAAGAATTAGGAGTGTTTTCGAGTGAAAAAGGTGAGAAATGTCTAAGTTTTCGGATGAAACATATATATCCGGTTGGGTTTGCAGTTGTAAATGGGTTTGCGGTTGTAAACGGGTTTACGGTTGTAAACGAGTTTACGGCCCAGGGGTTTACGGTTTTAAACGCGTGGTTGGACGAGTTTGCTGATTTTTCGAGGGAAAACTTGATTTTTCGAGTGTTTTTGGTTCCAAAACTTACATATATATATATATATATATATATATATATATATATATATATATATATATATATATATATATATATATATATATATATATATATATATATATATATTGTAAATGGTTTTCTAACCCTTACGAACTTAACGGAATTAATAACATTCAAAATTTTATTTAATAGAATTGACTTTTGTTGACTGGATAAGCATCGGGTTGTCACATGATGCTAACCGCTTCTATGTAATTTTTGCCGATGATTATAGCAAATACTGATATATCTACTTAATCAAGCACAAGTCAGTATGTAACAACGTAAATTTTCAAACCAAAATTTTCAATTCAAAAACACATTTTTCTCAATCCAAACATCTCAAGAGTGTCATAATATCAAATCATCAACACATTCCAAAAACTGTATATATAACAACTTCAGGATCCTCTACAAAACACAACTCAATCTCTGATGTGTGTGTACAATCAAGTCGGCACCTTCCCGTGATCCTGAGAAGTACCTGAAACACATAACACATAACACGGTAAGCAAGAAGCTTAGTGAGTTTCCCAGAATACCACTCATATCTCATTAGCCCCTCATGGCTATACTCAAATAAGACCCTCCGGTCAGTGTGTCTCAGTGGGACCCTCTGGTGCCACAACTCAGCTGGACCCTCCGGTCCCTTAACTCGGCAACTGAATATAATACACAACAAATATATCACAAAGACAATAAGCAGGATATCTCAATACACGGTATATGCACATAAGACCCTCCGGTCACACATAGATTACCACTCAAGGTAAGTATAGTGAGAAGACTCACCTCGTAAGCTAGCAAGTAACAATCTCGTACACGGAAATCTCGAACTAGCCTCCGCCTAACACATAGAATAATTACCTCTATATAATACTATGCATATACTAAAAATATACCAAAGGTTCCTCTCTCTCTCTCTCTAATTCTTAGAATGGGTAAAAGACTATTTTACCCCTCCATGGTCTCCATTACTCATGTTGACCACACCCTAAAGTCAACAGAAGTCAAACTTCAATCAACAGTCCATGTTTGACCTGACTCGCCGAGTGCACCCATGTGACTCGTCGAGTCCACTCGTTTCCTCAAAAGTTGCGTGAAGGTCCAACTCAACTCGTCGATTTAACCCCCAACCCGCCGAGCTATCGTATGATCAAGCTTATCGGGACAACCCTAACCGACTCGTCGAGTCGGCTCATCGACTCGGCGAGTCCATTCAGACTCATTTCTCATTCTGACGATTTCAAGGCAGAAAACCTTCCCAACCTCTAGATCTACACTCTCAAGGATCGATTATCACGTAAAGTCACAAGCTTTACGTCCATGCATGGCACTTAGGGCTTTAAATGCCAAGAACATGCTTTATTAAAGGTTTCTCACTCAAAAGGTCTACTATGGCTGAATAAAGTAGGGACCTTTGGACTCTAGGGACCTCTCAAGGTCCAGATCTGATGTCTAAGTCTCTATATGGACTCAATACACACAAAGTCCTAATATTAGATGGTAAAAGCCCTAAACTCCAATAATATGAGATCTACCCAACAAAATGATAAAGGTGTGGAATTTTTACCTTTCACAGACGCTCCTCGATGAAATAGTCATGAATCTAACAGCCTCTTCTTATCCTTTGGCTTGGAATCCTTCCTTTCTCTTCAAAAGATGCACCAAACACTCAAAGTTAGTTCAAATACTCTCTCTTAGCTCAATGGCCGATTAGGATTTTCTCTCAGTGCAGTTGGGCAGCTGGTGAGCCCCAAATGAGGCAATAAGTGTCCTTAAATAGGCCCCAAACCCGGGGATTTAGGGTTTCATCACTCAGCATCTACTCGGCGAGTCGACTCTCTGACTCGTCGAGTAGGTTACTAATCTCGCGTGGCCAAACTTGTCTCTACTCAACGAGTTGTAGCACCCACTCGTCGAGTTGCTCAATAGTCCTCAAAAGTAAATAAATAAATAAATAATATACCTGGGAGTCCGGATGTTACACGGAAACCTTTGAAAAGTTCAAAGAGTTTAAGAAAGAAGTGGAGAATCAATTGGGCAGGAAGATAAAGATGCTACGATTCGATCGAGGTGGTGAGTATCTTAGTATTAAGTTCCACGACTATTTTAAGGAATGTGGAATTGTTTCACAATTGACGCCACCTAGGACACCGCAGCTAAATGGTGTGGCTGAGAGGTGCAATCAAACCTTGTTGGACATGGTTTGTTCCATGATGAGTCGAGCTTCGTTACCTATCTCATTCTGGGGTATGCCATAGAGAGTGCCACCCATATCCTTAATCTATCCCCAACTAAGAAGGTTGCCAAAACACCTCACAAAATGTGGACAGGGAAGGTTCCCTCGTTAGCGCATATCAAGGTTTGGGGTTGTGAGTCTTTCATAAGACGAGAGACTCACGAAAAGCTCGAACCTCGTAGTGAGCATTGTATTTTCATCGGCTACCCACAGAAATCCTTCGGATATTTGTTCTATAGACCTAGTGAGAACGTGGTCTTCATAGCGCGAAGGGGTGTCTTTCGTGAAAGAGAACTCATATGCCAAGAGGATAGTGGGAGGCAAACTGACCTTGAAGAGAATCAAGAGTTAAGCGATGAAGGAACCTCTAACACTAGCATTCAACCTGAGGATGAGACTCCTGTTGAACCAGTTGACTAATCCTTACCTCTGAGACGTTCAAGTAGAGTTAGTGTTCCACCTGTGTTATATGGTTTTCATATAACAAGTGAAGGTGATACGTTTATTAGTGATAGCACACTGGTTAATTTGGATGAAACCAACAACTACAAGGAAGCCATGACAGTCCAAGAGTCCGCAAAGTGGAAAGACGCGATAGACAGCAAGATTCAATCTATGTATGACAATCATGTTTGGAACTTGGTTGACAATGTATCAGGTCGTAACACGGTCGGGTGCAAGTGGATCTTCAAGAAGAAGACCACCATGCATGGGAAAGTACACACATATAAGGCATGATTGGTTGCGAAGGGCTTTACTCAAACTCCTGGAGTTGACTATGACGAGACCTTCTCACTAGTAGCGAAGATCAAATCTATAAGGGTTATGCTAGCCATAGCTGCGTTTCATGATTATGAAACATGGCAGATGGATGTCAAAACCGCTTTCCTTAATGGAAAGTTGGATGAGGATGTTTACATGTGTCAACCAGAGGGTTGTAGACGCGATGTACCCTAATAGAGTGTGTAAGCTTGAGAAATCCATTTATGGATTAAAGCAAGTGTCTCGCAGATGGAATATTTGTTTCGATGAGAAAGTCAAAGAAGTTGGTTTTTCGAGAAGCGAGGACGAGTCCTACATATATGTCAAGGGTAGTAGGAGTATAGTTAGCTTTTTGATATTGTATGTGCATGACATACTACTCATGAGAAACAACATTCCAACCTTGCAGGAAGTTAACTCCTGGCTTGGGAAGTGTTTCGCTATGAAGGACCTCGAGGAAGCTGCTTACATTCTAGGGATAAGGATATTGAGAAATAGGAGTAAAAGACTAATAGGACTTAGTCAAAGTACCTACTTGGACAAGGTGTTGAAACGTTTCAACATGGAGAATTCCAAGAAAGGAGAATTGCCTATCCAAAGCAATACCAAACTAAGTAAGACACAGAGTCCGAGTACCGATGCCGAAATAGCAGAAATGAGTCGGGTACCATATGCTTCCGTCGTTGGCTCGATCATGTATGCCATGACATGTACTCGCCTTGATGTGGCTTTTGCTTTGAGCATGATTAGTCGATATCAAGGGAATCTTGGTAGAACTCACTAGATAGCAGTAAAGAACATTCTTAAGTACCTGCAGAGGACTAAGGATTGGGTCCTTACCCTCGGTGGGAGTGATGACTTGAGAGTGACAGGGTATAGTGACGCCAACTTTCAGACCGACAGAGATAATTTTTGCTCTCAGTCGAGCTGGGTATTTACCCTAAATGGAGGATCAGTAACATGGAAAAGTTCCAAACAGGAGACTGTAGCTGATTCATCGTGCGAACCAGAGTACATAGCAGCAAGCGAAGCGTCGAAGGAGGCAATATGGCTAAAAACTTCATCGGATACCTTGGAGTTGTACCAGCTGTAAAGGAGCCAATGGATATTTTCTGTGACAACGAGGGTGCGGTCGCCTTAACCAAGGAACCGAGGGATCGTAGTAAATCCAGGAACATCGACAGAAAATATCACTTCATAAGACATTGAGTAGAAAAGGGACTCCTCGTAGTGAAGATGATATCGTCAGAGGATAACCCAACGGATCCCCTTACGAAGGGACTGAGTAGGGTTAAGCATTTGCAGCATGCTAAGAACATTAGCCTAAAGGACGATATTAATTTTAGTGATTAGATAGGCAGTTAGAAACTTGTAATAAATAAATGTAATTGACATTTGATGATTAAATACTAAGGTTTTTATTTATAAGTAAAGTTTAATGTCTTTTGTCAATTTTTTAGTTTATGTTTCACCTTTTGCATGTTTTGACTTCCAGAATAATATGATTATTCAAACTATCCACAGTCGATCATACTTTGGAAGTAGGTTATGAAGTTAAACTGTCATGAATTGGCTTGTAGATTGTCTAAAGTGTTTAGACATAGCAAACGTTTGCTACAATATTCATGAGTGCTCTTGAAATAAGATTTGAGTATTGGAAGAAACCCTTGCTCACATGAATCGCTTCATGGAATTTATCACGAGTGATTGTGAGACGATAATATCGTATAGTTTTCAAACCAAGATATATGAGTTGTTGATTACCAGTTGCTTGTGCATTGATAGTACGAATACGCATCACTAACTTGATGTTATAAAACGTATTGTTGTGTATAATTTAACAAGTAATTAGTACAAGCATATAAGTCGAAGTTTATTTGTTCCTTTTATCCTAAGAGGATTAAAAGCAATATCATGGGCCCCTCGATGATTTTGGTTTGACTTATGTGCCAGGCCCAGTTAGGACTCAATTGATGTGTTCAATTAAGTTCTATGTCAAACAAATCAGAAATCGGGAAACAAACTGTTGGAGAATGAGTATGACTTTATTCCATGTCTTTGTCCACACGATATCTTGAAGAACAGAGGATTATATGATCCCTTATCTAAAGCACGAGTCATTGACTAGATCAGAGTTGGAAAACGGCTATTGAGAGTTACAATTGCTAATCGGATTTTGAAGTTGCATTGGCAGTTATAGTTATTAGAATTATCCAAGTGGGAGACTGTTGGATTAGGTGTCTAAGCCCATAACTATAATTGGTATGTACTTGACCCGATAGTAGCATGGTCCTTTTAGGTTGCCTTCACCGCATCAATTTGATAGGATGGATTTTTGAGAAAGAGGTTATTTGTGATTTATTAATATATTATATGAATAATATATTAATTGAGAAATCATATTATTTAATTGGCATTGATCAAGAATTAATTTGAATTAATTTAGTGATCAAAAGAGACTAATTAAATTTATAGGGATTGATTAGGTAAATCAGTAATACTTATAGTCTAGGCTAATAATCCATGTTGATTAGAGATGGACTAAATCTATCTGAGATTCCATGAAGATTTATTCCAAAGGGCATATCATATAGATTATTGGAATACTTAAAGTCTTAAGTAAATTAGGGTTTTATGTAAGAAACCCTAAGGATTCCACTCTATAAATTGAACCCCTAGCCTTCCCAAAATCGACCAATCATTTCCAAGGTGAAACCCTAGCCGATTTTGGTGCTTCCTAACCTCTCCTCTCATAAGCCTCATTTTGCTTTTGGTGTTTGTGACTTATTAGAGGTATCACATTTGAGGTACTAAGCTTATGACAGTCCAAGAACTACAAGCTACAACAAAGAGGTATTCATCTAACTAGTTTTTATGTTGTAAATCTCCAATTGTATGCTAGCTAGGGTTTATGCTTTGGATAAAATGAAATTTCATGTATAACTTGAGAAAACTTAGATCCAAAGAATTTAGGGTTGTATGTGCACCATAGGATTTTTATAATGCTCAAAACCCATCAATAGGTTTGAACTAGATGAAATTATTTATATTCCATTTGCTTGGCAAATGAATTCATCATTTATGCCATATTATGTTTAGCACATGGTATATGATCATGATGTAAGCATGTCATAGGACACTAATTGATTACATGGTTAAGTAACTAGATGACTATGAAACATTCTAAGCGTACTTAAAAAGAACTGAGAGAATGTATATGAGATAATTAGTTTAGAAAGGATCTTTTTGTAAAGAGCTACACAAGATGTTGATTTCTAAACCTTTATAGATAATTATAAATTATAAGTGGATTTTGACTTCATCATGGAATGAAGAATACGTTTTATTGGAATGAGGTCCAAGCAAAACATAATGACACAATCTACTACATAATAAGAATATACTACTTTAGAAGTTAAATTCAAATATGATTGAATGAACAAGATCATTGAAAAACTATGTTGATCTCTGACATGCAAGGATCACATAGAAATCTTTGTGACTTCGAGAGTATACGTAATCAAGCTAAGAGACTATATGTCATGAAATAACACCAATCATATATTCTACAAGATATTTAACTATTCTTAGATTAAAGTTAAGTATGGAGATGATAGTATTTACAGAATTCACGCAAATTAAATTTTGTCAGATCCATTGATAAAGTCATTTTTTTGAGCTAAGTATGAATGGTCACACTTCAGCTGTAAGACTTTATTATTCTAGAAATGGGATTTTGATTTGGATTTAGTATTTGGATTTGGAACATTATAACAACAATTATTAGATAATCATATGATATATTGGGATATAGTCATCACATTAATACGTGTTGTGTTCTATATTAACATGTTTAATCCATGAATAATGTTATTATTCTAAAATTTCATAGTCAGTTATATTTGTGGGAGCAATTATAAAGTAAGACTAATATGAATTGGATTGGTTGACTCTCACTAGATGAAAGTAGGCAAGTGGTTGTAACCAAGTTTCATAGGTACTTGTCAGAGAACTAGTATTGAACTGACCCGCATCAAGATCATCTCATGGATCGTTATCATGAATGATACTTGATTAAAAGGTACTATCTTTGTATCCTTAACACCTAAGATACATAGTGGGACTTAATTGTAAGGAATATCGTGCTTTGATATGGTCAAATTCTGGTCCTTAACCAGGCATTTATAAAATCCATTTTCAAGTATGGTGTGAACTATGCAAGAGGCTTATGTAGTCAAGATGGGATTTTTTCCTCTTTTGTGTTGAGAGATAGACATCTAAGGCGCCTTACCAAAAGTTGAACAACTAATGAGATTGATCGCGATCTTTATCTCATGTTTAAAAACTAATAAACTTATCTTATGCAACAATAGTAGGGTTTGCCTTCTAGGAATTGGGCATTGATAAATTGGTACAAAGTCATATGTTGATGGGGGCAGTGAAATGTTGTTAGACTTTCACCACTGTCTATATCAATCTAACATGTGTCTTACACAAGTGGGAGATTGAAAGATCTAGTATGCTCAAGAGTCATATTAAAGTGATATTGCTAATTAACATATGATACTAATGGGTCACGCAAACAACAGCTTGATACAATTGATTATTTATTAAAAATTGATTTTAATAAATATTCAATAAACTCTTATAGTTAATTAGAAATTATTTATTTCATGGAAATATTAATTATCATTAGCAACCGACATAATATATATCATATGGTATGATTTATTAAGTCATGTACATTATTTTGAACTTGAAAGACTCTTTTGTCTATTAGCTAAAAGTTAAAGTTTATATCTTATAAAGAGTTATAAGTATTATATAAACTTCTTTTCCCTTTTATTTATAAAAAATTGTGAGCTATTTTCTGGGGAACAAGACATGCTCTTTTGAATATAATAAGAGAAATCAAGAATGGTTTAAAATGCATGGGAGACATGTAGGCTTTAGCATATGGAGTGATTAAAGTGTTAAGAACCCTTGGGTAATGATTTAGCTTTATGAAGGCTTTCATCCCTTCATTTTTACTCACCAAAACTGTAGCTCCCTCATACTCTTTCATATTCTCTCTTGCAAAGAAGTGTTAGAAGATTACTTGGTTGCATTTTTCTCTTTTTAAGTCATATTTGGATATGGACTTAAAGCTTAAGAGTTTTGACTAACATCTACATCAATTTAGCTTCATGTGAGTGTCTCAAATGTTCCACATTGTCCATCAAATTCCAAGCCTCCTAAAAGGACCCAAAGAACAACAAAGGTTGTTATTTCTTCATCCTTTCTATGGTTGGGTCTTAAATCTTTCTATAACTTGCAAGAAGATCCTTGGTGGGTATAATTTATGTTATGTTATAAATTTAAAGTGTTTCGCTTGCCATATTTTCTAGTTTATGAAATTAATTTTGAATAAAAACCCCAACAAAAGTTGCCAACTTTATTGAATCCTATCACTTCCACTTGCTCAAACTTCAAAATAAAGGGACAAAGACCTATATCTAGCACCTTAGAAGCATAAAATTTAAATCTTGGACACTTACAAAGTTCAAGAAGGTGCACAAGATGATGATGATGAGGTTTCTTTGTTGGATCAACACTCTAGAACACCTTCTTATTCATCTAGCTACCAAAAGCACCAAAATGAGCCAAAAACCACCAAGAGGGATTAGGCTTAGGATTTTTTGAGGTTTGAGGGTGGTGGAGGCTAATAATGAACCCTAAAACCGAGTTATTGAGGTTTAAATACAAAGTAAACCCTAAAAGATCATGGGACTGGGTTGCAGCCTTCTTCACATTGTGACCACGTATATGTCACGTCATGACCATAGTCTCGATACGCGTTCCTCACATTGGCTTGTCACGTCGTGACACTCGGATTTCCCCCAAAACCAAGATTTTGACTCCGTAATGCCCTAAACAGAACCATTATGGAAAGCAGTTGTTACACTAATAACCCTAGACTTTCATTTAGAGTAGATGATCCTCGATACTATGCATTGATTTCAATTATACTGGATTTATTTAGTTTGGTTATTACATGTGTTCAATTGATCGTTTACCTTCCATGTTAAAGTTATGATTTTTATTGCCTATAAATGAGTTATGTGTAGTTAATAGGAACAATTTAACAACATTAACTTGAATCTTAAGTGATTTATGATCAATAAACTTTTAGGACTAGGGATTTATCAAATCTTAACGTTAGTTAATATTAATTGTTAATATTAAATGTGTTAGAGAAGTATTAGTTATCCATGTTATACTCAGATTGAGGATGATGACCTTTGATTTGAAATCACTACATCATATCGTTGATAGTTAGAATAAATTGAATTAATTATGTGTTCAGTAATTGCATGATCTTTGAATTTAGTTATTTATTAATTATAAGTACTAAGAAATCCGATCAAGATATCTAGTCATAATATAATTTCGTATCTAACTTAATAATCGATTCCACTGTCAAAGAAATCAACCATAGGAGAGAGATGAATCGCGCATAAACATAAGTGCTTTTTAAATCTTGATTAAAATTATCACACCCCCGACCGGCGGCAGAAACGTTGAGGTGCGCGACGTAAATCAATGATCACAGTTATTGAATATACATTGAACAATACAAATAAAATGTTTTATTATTACTGAAATATAAATTACATTGACAATAGCCATTGCTAAATCGCGACACACGCCTAACAATCCAACATTTACAAATGTATGATAAAAATAACGGAGGGTCTTCTGTACGAACACTTCCGAACTTATAAATAACCTCAGAATACATGCATTAAGATACGTTAACAAAAATTTTGGTGAGTTCTACAGCTTTTGACACAAAGTAATTTTATACTCAAACATGTTTTATAAAATTTATCTGATTGACCAGCTTTTATAAATACGTACTTTTCTATCAAAAGTATAAAATTATTGAGTTATAAAAGTATATTTAGAGTCATTTAGAAATATCGTTTGCTCAAATCCAAAAATACACCATCTGATAAATATATAAGTAAATCAAACTTATATCAAACTTTTATGGTTCCCATGACCAAAATGCTTTTATATAAAGATTTTGAATACCAATTTATATAAAATAAAGTCATATCACACTTTCTGAAAACATCAAATAGACAAATTTACTCTTGAAACCTGGTACAAGCATTTGTATAGTGTATATGTAAAACTAATAAGTTTCAAATTTATAAACTTTTTAAATTTGTGTCGTGGTATTAATTAAGTTTTATCTAACTTAATTTGGAAACCGACACTTAACCAGTGGGGCAAACACCTCCCACATAAATATTATGTTTACATCTAAAAACAAAGGGTTTATATAAATAACTTAATAAATGTAAGTTAATAAATATTAACCAATCATGTCATGTTTTTAATTAAGTGTTATATAACTTAATTTCTGGTATTGACACTTATTGTTTTGAGTCACAACTATCTCACTAAATACAATCCCTTTCAACTAATATGAGTGAATAAAAACCACGTATAAACCTAATGCAAATTTTATACGGTAACAAAAGAAAATTGGGATCTAAGATGAGCCTTTAACTGACACTATAAACGTTCTTGCCCCGTAAGAGCATAATACATTGGAGGTATCCGGATCATTACTACCGTTTTGAATAGTCGTGTAGTAACAAAGAAAGAAACACTTGATGCTTGTTGCCTCGTCAGACAAAGTTGTAGCTAGCAACCACAGACAGAGAATATCGACTTGCATAAATCTTTCCATACATAACTCAGAGGATTTTGAATAATACAAACTATTTCAGTGTACACAACAACATATCATAGCTTAGTAAATCATCCTAGCTCATAAAGCTTTTAGAAACAAACATATCTCACATAGAGCGTCCCATGGGTGTGATGGAACCTAAAATATGTCTAGGAATCCTAATCCTAAACTCTCTGATATAAGACTTTAGAATACTTAAAATTATTTGGTGTTTAGGAATGATCTTGATTTAATTATTTTAGTATTTGATATTCGTAAGACTTAATATATTTTCAAATCTTATTGTCTCTCATGAAAAATTTTGGGCAGCCTAACAACTATTTTTATAACATTTTTTAGTTTTCAACCAATGTGAAAACCAACGATTTTCATAATATTCGATAAGTTGCATAATTGATACAATGTATAATTTATTAGGTAACAATTCTTAAAATTCGAGACTCAATTATGTTATCATATATGTTGAATTTCGTATTACAACTAAAATTGTTTATATTTTTTTAATAATTATAAAAATATAATATATCGTTTACTTAGAAATAAATTACACATGATGATTGAGTGTATAATAATAATAACTTATTTTTGGTATATTTTCAATTAATTATTAAGTATTTTTCAAATCTTTGTTTATCAATCGTTTACGCAATGTACATTCCTTTTGTACATAATTATGTTAAATAGCATATTTGGTTATATGTGTAATGTCTTTTCCTGCTTTCTCAACATTTTCATGCATATATATGACGAGTATTACAATTTATGATTTGTCAAATAGCTTATATCTTTATAGTAATCTACTTAAAATCTTATGATTACTATTAATATTAATTAATATATCACAACAAGGTGTACTTATATAATTTATAGCATTCTACTATAACTTATATGATTTATTGACGATTTATACAATTTAGATAAACTTCTGACCAATAATAAACTACGATGCTATTTTGTGTATAAAATTTGAGAATCATCAAAACTTTAGTAGACACTCATGTATTCTCCCCCAAAAAATTAAAACTATAAAAGAGGGGTCGTAGAAATTCACATTTGATGCGTGATCTCGATCTAGGCTCGACCTTGTTGAAGCTTCATGCAAGAAACCGCATCTTGACGTCTTTTTGAATTAAAACAAAGCGCATGACTATTTTTGTAATATTTTAACTAAGGGGACTATTTTTGTTAAATATCCAAACTATGGATGTTTTTTATCTATTAATAAAATTGAGGCGTTTTTTTTTGTTAAATAAATCAAATAAGGGTTGTTTTGATTTAAAAACTACAAGTGGAGGGACTGATCTGTAATACTTGTCAAAGGATGGGCTAATTTGTCATATTAACACCACATTGTTTTGTTTTTGGTCGATCAGTAAAGGTGAGGGGCGTGTTTTGTCAAAATCACCAAAGGTACAAAAGAAAGGGATGTCTTCATCTAATTGGGGAAAGAGGAATGACGGGAGTAGTCAAGGAGGTCGTCTGGTGGTGGACCAAAAATCACGCGGAGGGAGAAGGGGGTCCGTCAAGATCGGCGACCCTTTGTGGGTTGGATCTACGTCGCCGGCAGCCACGAATCGAGTGGAACAAAGAAACTGCAATGGGGTGGATGGGTAGTGGTTAAAGGAGGAAACACCTCCGATGCTTTTTGATGGCTTTTGAGCACTACATCATTCATATGGTGTACATGCAAACCCTAAAGCTTTAGATCTAGTTTGTATAATGAACATGCAATAATCATCCAAAGTCATAAAACCTAGATCTAGCATACAATAATTAATATTATCATAATATAGGGTTTAGATCTTACCTTTGATTGTTATGTAGCAATAACAATCTATTCCTTCTTGTAATTGGCTTCTGAAAGCTTAGTGTCAAAAGTGTCACACCTCTAATGGCCCACAAACACCAAGAGCAAGAGGATGACTTAGGAGAAGAGAAGAGGGCACCAAAAAAACGTCCAAGAACCCTTAGGGACTCCTTCCACACATTTTTGGGGCATTAGGGCTTCCTTATATAGTGAGGCTATTAGGGTTTTGAACTAGGAAACCCTAATCTGACTGCTTAGGCTCTAAGATGCCCATGGACTCCCTCCTTAGAGGCCTTGGACGAATTCCCATGGGTTTCCCCATAGATTTTGTCCACTCCAACCTCTATGGAGTCCATTAGCTCAATATCCAACTATCACACAATTGACAGTTCTAGTCCCCTTTATTTAATTAATGTCTTTTAGCCACAAAATTAATTCTTATTAATTCTTGACTAATATTAATTAAACAATATGATTTCTCTTTTAATATATTATTCATATAATATATTATTAAATTGTAATTAATCTCTTTCTCCACAAATTATCCTATCAAGTTGCTTTGATGAAGGCAACCCAAAAGGACCATGGTCACAATCGGGTCAAGTACATACCAAAACAATTATGGACTTAGACACTAATCCAACAGTCTCCCACTTGGATAAGTCTGATAACTATTCTACGTATAACTTCAAACCTGATCAGCAATCGTAGCTTTCAAAAGCCACTGTCAACTCTGATCTTATCAGATACGCGTCCATTAGATAAGGGATCATATATTCCTCCATTCTAGATATCGTATGAACTGAGACATGGATTTTAATCATACTCTTTGTTCATGTGTTGTTTCCCGATTTCTGATTTACGACAACTGACAACAGACTACAATTGAACACATCAACTTAGTCCTAGCTTGGCCAAGCGCTTAGGTGTCATCACTAAATCATAGAGGGGCCCACATATATCGCTTTTATCCCACTTTGGGTAAAAGGAACGGATAAACTTCGACTCAATGCTCGCTTGTACTTACTCACCAAATCACACACACCAATATGTTTTATAACACCAAGTTACTGGTGCATTTACATATTATCAATGTGTAACCGACTCACAAGATATAACTCACACATCTCGGTTTCAAGAGTGTAAGATATTATCGTCTCACCAATCACTCGTGATAAAATCCATGAAGGGATCAAAGTGAGCGTGGGTTTAATCCAATACTCTAATCTTATAGGAGCACTCATGAACCCTGCAACAAACTTTTGCTATGTCTAAAACACTTCAGACAATCTACAGTCAGATTCATGACATTCTTCTTTCATACCTACTTCCAAAGTATGATCGACTGTGGATGGTTTGAATAATCTTATTATTCAGGAAGTAAAAACATGCAAAGTGAAACACAAGAATAATACTAATACTATATGGCCTCAAACCTTTAAGTATAAATTATATACTCTTATTTAATCACCATATTGATTACTCATTATTTGTTGTTTCAGGTAATCAACTTCTTACTTGAATTATAACAACAGTTGTCCCATGCTCCAAGCATGCACACTATGTTTACCTATGGTCCTTACTTTGTAAAATAGATCAATTGAAAACATTTCCAATGATGCTCATTTCACAATTCCTAATCATTAGTGTAAGAATACAAAATTCTCCCCACTACTATAATATGTTAGATTCTAACATTTTATGCAATGGTCTTTTCGTAATGTCACGGCACAAAAGTCACCAAGACTCGGCCAATGAAATTACAAAATGCTCTATTGGAGATTGTTACAAGACAATTCCATAGATGTGAAGTCTCACATTCAAAGTACATTCCTTTGAACATCCTTCTTGCATAAAAGTTTCTAATCTAGACATAAATTTTTAACGTCCAACTCCCAATATGTAAACATTTCCATATTTGCCATATGACAACCATTCTAAATAGATTCTTATCTATTCATAATAAAGTCAATATGGTCCATCCATTAGTATACTTTCAACTGTCCACAAGCGACCAATCTTTGGCGAACCTTAGATTGTCCTTGACAGTTGTTTAATTAGTCAAATCCGATTCTAGTCCTTTTTCCGTCTTAATGCCCTAGGCATTTGGAAAACTTTAGAACGGTTAAATATTACAGAATATGCAATCGATCCTATAACAGAAGTGTATGGGACACGATTCATAATGTTTTACATAAAAGCATGATACTTTATCAGCCATTTTCTACAATATCTCTATTTGTCATGTTCTCACAATTCGAACTATGAAGAGGGAAGCCGTAATCATAATCGAATTTGAGAATACAATCTTAATTTTATATGACTAAATTAGATAAAAAATCAATCCAAGATTTTAGAACTAAAATGAAGTATAAATTTTTCTCCCTTAATTATAGGAAAACAACTTTTCAACCCTTACAACTTTGCGAATTGAACCTTTTGTTTTCTATAATTAATATTGCTATCTCGCAACACTTACCATAATTATCATGCTCCCACTCACATGATGATTATATCTTTTCCAAGCATAACACTTATGCTCCCACAAGCTTTGACACATATTCAGAAATTAGTTGGACTTCTAGAAACCAATACTTATTGACTTTATTTACAAAGGTTCAGATTTCTGAAACCGAGACGCTTCGATAAGCCTTTATCTAAGCTTCTCTAACTCATACACCTTACCTTAGATAACCTATATGTGTGTTTAAACAATTTTATGACTTATAACAATTAGTCTAAAATTTTCAGACCCATTTGCCATTTCCCACAATTCGAACTATGAAGAGGGATGCCGTAATCGTAATCGAATTTGAGAAATGCAGATTACATAATGCTATCTTCAAAATCTCTCTTAGTGAAAGCGTTTCCTTACAATCATTTTCATGAAGGATAGAAACCTTATGACACTCAGATTTTGTGGTGTATGTGTTCCTATCCATGTGAATTTTTCATAACCATAATCATAAGACAATAATTGTGACAAATCCAAACACTTATGGATCAAACTTGTCCATTCTTAATTTCTTGCCATCAAGGATCCTACCATTGCTTCCAAGTTATTGAGCAGCTTACCCCTACCTTTCAATGTACTTTCCATTGATTAAGGTGCCTTGCCCCTATGCAACATATTGAGAACTCATAGAACTCACATGCATAGTTGACCAAACTGGAATGGCACAGAAACAAGAATATGTCAACACGATAGGTTAGAAACCTCAAGTCGTGTGCTAGTAATTAACAACAGGTTTACTCTCTATTAGTTCTTGAAACTTTTCAAGATCTTTAGACTCCCACTGACCTCTTGACATATTAGATTCTCTTATCAAGAAACATTTCTTGACAAAACAAATATTCAAGAGTTAGTGTGTGTCTATATCAAGACAAAACCTACATGCAATTTGGTACTAGTTGGTCGTTGTGTTATTCAAGAGATCACAACTTACGAAAATGTGCAAGTGTAAGAACATTCCTACTTAAGATTATGTCACTCAAGTCACAATCTTGGAGTATGACTCTAAGACTTGATTTTGGAACGAAGTACGATACATCTTATTGACTTAACCACTACAACAATTCTCGCTTCCTCTTCTTCGCCAAACTAGTGCACTACGGTGTCCTTAGAGGATGAATTGTAATATGGTTCCTATGATTACCAAGACGATCATAAAACACGATACAAAAGAACTTTCCCTTCATCTTAGACTGGAGAATCTTTTTATCTTTCTGCCTTCATTGATTCTACTTATTTGTTCTGCCATTCATTGAAACTTTTCAATGATTCATAATTACGCTTAATCTTTTAAGTATAACCACATTTACTAGACTTTTAGTAAATCATGACGAATAATGTTATTGTTATTTATGGTGGACTTGACCAGTGCACAACATTGTGAACTCGCTCTCCTAGTCCTTCACTTGACTCTTTGTCAAGGAATTAGCCTTAAATTTTCTAAGTACCAAGATTTCCATACATCACATGATTCAAATCATATGATTCCAAGCTTCTGTCCAATTGAAACTTTGGCGATGAGAATCTTTCCTTACTTAGAAAATTACGACATTACCATAAATAACATAAATAAGAATCACATCCATTTAATATTTCTTACAATAGAAACACACTGACATCAATTTTCACAATTGCCATTGCAAGGAAATACAAATAAGACAAAATCAAAATTTATTTTATTGCGGAAAAATATATCCTTACAATGCAAATGAAAACTATGCTATTACATATTCCTAAGCAATTTATCATAACTCTAAGCAGAACCTCAAAAATCCGATTATCGAATCCATGCGATCGTAATCCATTTCTTCGCGATCAGACTCAACTCGTTCCTTCCTTTAAGCTTCCTTTTCTTTTCTTCGATCCTTCAAAACATCACAATGTAATCTTATCACATCATGTATTAAGAATCTCCAAATAGGAACTTAACGGAGTTAGATAGTGGATTTTACCTGAAGCAGAGTCATACATCTTGACTCTCCCATCTCTTAGATCTCTCAGGTAGTCAAGGCAGCTTCGTAACCAATGCCCCTTCTTTTGGCAGTTGAAACATATGGACTCTTCTGGAATGGTACACGGGACTATCTCAGACTCATCCTTTCTCTTAAGTAGAGAAAACTTTTTTGGACTTCTAATGTTGCCATTGCCTGTAGAAGGTTGGGATATTGATTTATCATACAACTTTGCTCGACTAGTGCGCCAAATCATTTCTGATTCATCCGCAATAAGCAAATAAGTCAAATCAATAAGGGTCATGTCGTGGTCCATCATATAGTACTCTCTAACGAAATTACCATATGATTCGGGAAGTGATTGAAGAACCAAGTCAACAACCAACTTTCTTGAGACATCGACACCCAACATCCTTAACCTGTCACTGTGTGACTTCATCTTTTAAGACGTGTGCACACACAGAATTTCCATCTTTTTGTCTTATTGCCAATAGGGCTTGAGTGACCTTGAACTTTTCAAGTCTTCGAACACGTGGGTCAGGGAGAATTATTGGAGGAGGTGGAGAAAGTGAAGCATGATTTCCATTTCCACAATCCAATCGTGGAACATCATCTTCACGTGGAAAACTTTTTCCAACGGATTCAGGAAGACCATAGTTGTCAGACTTTGACATCTATAAACGGGAGAAAATTCAAGTTAGTTGAATGAGTCTTTAATAAAACACCCAAATGAGATATTAAGGCTAGGACCCAACACAATATTCTACAAACTGGAAGAGGGATGTCGTAATCCAATTTGTAGAATATTTGAAGGTAGGTAAATGACAATTTACCAATTTCCACCATGAAAAACGAAAAAGAATGTTAAGTTTTAAATGTATTGGAAACTCCTAGATCTTTTGAGATTCATTGAACTTTTCAATGGCATGTTTAAATCTCGATATGCCCCTTGATTTGTGACTGGGATGCCGAGGATCACAAAACAGGGTGTGAATAACCATGCAAATATACATGGTGCCCCCAATGTTACAGTCACCTATTCGATGTGCCGGTTAACAGCACACGCCCCACTGAACTATGACAAACATCGAGTCACCCTTTTCCACCTTTGCTTACAACCCAATTAGTGTGCCGGTTAACCACACACGCTCCACTAACGTCTTAGAAAGGGTACAAAGTGTAATTTCATGGAATTGCATCAATTCACTTTTGCCTAAAATAACTAAGATTGGGGATTTTGTAAAACATTTAGTTACTTTAATGAGGAGAGGGTTTGCCCTATCCTACCCGTTCGGCTAACGACATTCCACCAATCAAGGAAGCGGTGGGTGAGAGTGGACACCCATTAAACGGCCATTTTATAGGCCATAACCTTATACCCCCTTTATAGATTGGCTTCGTGAATGAGGCCTACTAACGGTAAGACTAGTAGTTTAAGTTATACATATATAATATTAGACTTTTAATGCTATATATAGTATAAAGGTGTATTTTACACCTTTTAAAAAAAACTAGGTGGTTTAATCTTGTAAATTACAATTTTAATTTAATAAAATATAAACCATATCATTATGGATTTATTAACTCTACTTTAATTATACTTTTAATTAACTTAATAAAACCATAAGGGGGTAATTTGAACTTTTCAAAACTAGGATTTTAGAATTTAAATTTTCAAAAATTAAACTTTTAATTAAAAAATTATATTCCAAAACTTGAGGGCAAGTTTTGATACATTTCAAAACATTCGGGTTTGGAATTTAAATATTTCAAAATTAAACTTTTAATCAAACATTTAAATTCCAAAACTTGAGGGCAAGTTTTGAAACTTTTCAAAACAATCTAGATCAAATTACCAATAATTAAAATTAATCAAATAATTTGTAATTATCTAAATTTGACCTAATTCAATTTCTTACTAGATAATTCAAAACAAAATTACAAATAATTAATATTTATCCTATAAAACAAGTAATTATCTTAATTTTGACAATTATCTTCTATTTTGGTAAGGATAATCACCAAATATTGATAAAATTCGGATTTTATTAATGAAAAACGTTTTTGGTAATTATCCTACAACAAAATAGGTCAAAATCCCGAAATATCCTCTGTCTGACCCCGAGACTCGCCGACTCGGGCTGACTCGCCGAGTTCATTAACTGACTCGCCGAGTCAGTCAGCCAGAGGACCAAAAACTTTGATTTTCAGGCAATGAATGATTAAACAAGCATCAAATACATCAAACAAACGGCCTAGGCTTTGATACCACTGATGAGTTTTCAGCAATACATCATTCCTGTGGTGTACGTGCAAACCCTAAAGCTTTGGATCTAGTTTGTCTAATGAACATGCAATAATTATCCAAAGCCATAAACCCTAGATCTAGCATACAATAATCAATATTATCCTAATATAGGGCTTAGATCTTACATTTGATTGTTATGTAGCAATAACAATCTATTCCTTCTTGTAATTGGCTTCTGAAATCTTAGTGACACAAGTGTCACACCTCTAATGGCTCACAAACACCAAGAGAAAGAGAATGACTTAGGAGAAGAGAAGAGAGCACCAAAAAAACGTCCAAGAACCCTTGGGATTCCTTCACATGTTTTTGGGGCCTTATGGGTTCCTTATATAGTGAGGCTATTAGGGTTTTGAACTAGGAAACCCTAATCTGACTACTTAGGCTCTAAGTAGCCCATGGACTCCCTCCTTAGAGGCCTTGGACGAATTCTCACGGGTTTCCCCATAGATTCCGTCCACTCCAACCTCTATGGAGTCCATTATCTCAATATCCAACTATCACACAATTGACAGTTCTAGTCCCCTTTATTTAATTAATGTCTTTAGCTACAAAATTATTTCTTATTAATTCTTGACTAATATTAATTAAACAATATGATTTCTCTTTTAATATATTATTCATATAATATATTAATAAATCATAATTAATCTCTTTCTCCACAAATCATCCTATCAAGTTGTTTTGGTGAAGGCAACCCAAAAGGACCATGCTCGCAATCGTGTCAAGTACATACCAAAATAGTTATGGACTTAGACACTAATCCAACACTTTTCTCGGTCAAGGAACAAAGACACAAGCAGCAGGTGGCTGCTGTCGCCGACAGTAGTTGTGAGAGGGTCTGCTCTGGCTGCTCCTCATCGTATCTTCTTCTCCGATCCACCAAAAACGCAAGGGAAGGGTTTTGTTCGAATGTTGTTGCTCGGAAATCGTCACTGGGATGTTTGGTGGTGTTTCTCGACGTCAGAAGGGGAAGAAGGAGGGGCGTTTTCCCTTTCTCCGGTGACCAAAATATCACACACCTCTGGTGGAAGGTGATTACCGAGAACCCCCCAAAGGAAAAAAGGAGGGATCAAATATGGAGAGGGTGAGCGAAGTGAATTACTTTAGAATGAAGATTGTAGTTTCCATTTGAAGCTAAGGATGTATAATCAATGTCTTTGTTTACATTTGAAGAATATTTAGGGTAATAGTAAACTTTAATGTATTTTTATGTTGTAAATTCCATTTCTCAATTTGAAGCTAAGGATGTATAATCGATGTCTTATTTCAAATGTATTTTTATGTTGTAAATCCTATTTCTCGATTTAATGTATTTTTATGTTGTAAATCCCATTTCTCGATTCACTCATTTCTCCACACCTCTTAGGTGTTAGAAGCGAAGCCCAGAGCACCAGAAGGCCCCAAGAAGAAGAGCTTTCGACTTAGAAGTTCTGCCCACGTAGAGCTAGGTTTCTCAATAAACCCCCTGTAAGTGAGTTCTGCTTACCATACTTTAAGTATAACCTATGTTTAACGTCATTATCGTTATTATGAACCTATAAACAAGATTCATCTGTGATTCCAAGTCATTATACTGATTGATCTACTTACGGGGATGAAGTATAGGCTTTGATTTAGTGATGTGTTTAAAGTCGGAATTCCAAACAGTATACTTCGTATACCAAACGGACCCTACCTCCGATATGATCCTACCTGATTGTTCCTGAATTGATAGATCTTGAAGTAGGCTTTGAGTTAATGATGAATCTAGACTAATAATTAGTCGCAATAAATATTAGACTAAAACTTAGCGATAATAATACTAGGTTTTGTCAAAGGAAAAGACAGTTTCTAGAAGCGAAGCGCTGCCCAAATTTCGAGTTGTCACTTTAACAAGTGAGTGCATAGTTACTTTCATTTTACACATAGATATGAAGTATTTAATACATGATATGTGTGCTTATTATTTGTGTTCTTGATATCTATGCTAGATGAATGTTTTATTCATGTTTTACGTGATTTAAACTATATATGTATTTTTATACCTATAAATATATTGGGTAAAGATGGGTAGATGAAAGATGATATGGATGATGAGAGATAAAAGATGATATAGATGTTGAGAGGTGAAAGATGATCAGAAGCCTTGACTTTAATGCTAATTCGGACATCTAGTAGAGTATAGATGAGTAGATGACAACCATGGACGATTCTGGACAGTCCAGTGGAACGCTAGCAGGCTCGCAACCTGTAGGTGTTTTTGAACACATGTTCACCAGATGTACTCTAAAAACCCTGGAATCTACGGACTTAGTGTCTTACAAATGAACATTAACAACTATGGACTTAGTGCCTTACAAATGAACATTGGCAACTGTGCCTAATAGATAACATCAGCAGCTATGGACTTATTGCCTGTTGGATAAACCCTGGAAGCGATGGACTTCATGCCTATTCTTTAGGACAAACATTAGGAATAAATAAATGAAGAATAGATGATTCTTAGGAAAGATCCTTAAGAATAAAGAAGATAATGGGGATGGGAAATTGGGTTATTTGTTTGATGATTAAACATAATAATTATATTATTATGGGTTTCCCAACCTGACCCATTCAGTTTATTGCATCACAGGTGGCAATATGAAAGATTCATTCTACTAAGAGATTCAAGGAGTATTAGGCCACAAGTTTAATTACTGTAAGGCTAGTAATATTTCGTTATGCTTATGTTTTTGTATTGACGATGACATCCCAATGTTTTAATATAAATAAAATACATTTCTTCGGAAATGTTTTGATAACACCTTTATCATGTTTTCTGGGAACAAATTCTGCAATACTTTTTTTCAAAAAGGATACTCTGATTTTTAAATAAGCATAAACAAATCGGTCTTTTAAGGCCATGAAACTGGGGATGTCACAGTTGGTATTAGAGAACTAGTTTAAGCGAACTAGGAGTAAGGATTTATTTCTAGACTTAAACTTAGAATGCTAAGCGATGATTGTGAGATGAGTGTCTGTTGTATTTAGGATGTATGCCTGAATAGACACGAGCACTAACTTATTTAAGGGAGATGCCTAAATTCATTTTATGTGCTAAATGATTTATGCTATAAGATGCCTTATATGCTTTATGATACTATTAGATATATGTTCTATTTCCGACCGGATCCAGAAATTTTATGTGTTCAATTTTCTAAACATTTAATTCCGATATTAGAACTGGCATATAACTTTTCGGAGCGATAAGGAAATTTATACGTCTGTCATAAATAAAGCTTTCCCTGTCTTAATTCTCGTCAATGTACGTCGAACATCTGCTGGAGTGTATAGATCAAAATGATGAGAACTCGCAGTGGATTAGGAAATGCTAATGGAAACCAACAGCGTGAACCATGAGGGTCTGAACGTGCACCAAAAGTAGCAGCTACACCTAAGCCAATCACAATGGCAGGAGTCCAAGAAATGATTCGGGCTATGAAGGCCGAACAAAGGGAGGAGATGAGACAAATGTTGCTTAATAGGGATGAACCTACTATACCGTTGTACAACCTAAACTGAACATAGAACAATCAGAGGAAGGAAACTATAGTCAGACTGTTAGTCAAGCTGAGCCACGTATGGTTAGAAGAAACCAACCCAATGGAAGAAATTATGGATATGGATGCTGTTGGGTTTTGAGCAAACTAACACTCCTAAGGTGTTCATGCAACCCTAGAAACCTTGGATCTATGTTTGTCTAAAATACATGCAAAATAATTTTCCAAGGTTCATAACCCATCTAGCATACATGGGGTACTTTTAAACATAAAAGATACTAGAAGAATTACATACCTTTGTTAGTGAGTTGATTCCTTGGGAGTTTGAGAGCCAAGCACCAATAATGTGAATGCCTCAAATGGAAATCACAAATCACCACAAACTTGGAAAACTTAGGAGAGAGCACTCTAATACTCTAGAAATCGGCTACACCTTATGCACACACACATAGTGTCTTTTCAAGCACCATAAGCCTCTTTATATAGTGTAGATGATTAGGGTTATGAACCATGCAAACCCTAATAACCCATGTCTTTTCCTATTCCAAGGATCCATGGGTTAAAAGCTCCATGGATCATCCATGGACTCCCATTCAAGCTTAGCCCATTTCCTTATGAGTGTTAGCCCACACCATATAAGTACAATAGCCCATTATTTAATTAGTCACCTTATGATCACTAAATTAATTCATAATTAATTTAAGATCAATACTAATTAGATAATACAATTTCATATTAATATATTATAACTTATAATATATTAGTAGGCCGCAAATATACTCTTCTCATAATGTTATCCATATAAATAGTTCGGGTGAAGTGCAACCCAAAGGGACCATGCCGGGTCGGGTCAAGTATATACCAAATAAGTTATGGACTTAGACACCTTATCCAACAGTCTCCCACTTGGATAAGTCTGATAACTGTATTTGCCTATATAGCTTCAGGAACCAACCGGAAATCATAGCTCTCGTAAACTCTGTTGAACTATGAAGCGTCATTTTAGATAAGTGATCACATAATCCTCTGCTCTCGTGATATCAGTCGGACAAATACATGGAACAATGTCTTACTTATTGTCTAGCAGTTTTTTTTCCCGATTTCCGATTTGTTTGACAAAGAACTTAATCGAACACATCAATTTAGTTCTGACCGGGCCCGGTACATAGGTCAAAACAAAATCATCGAGGGGCCCAGATATCGCTTCTATTTCTAGAAGGAACATATAAACTTCGACTCATATGCTTGTTCTACTACTTATTGAATTGCACACAAAGGCACGTTTTATAACATCAAGTTACTGATGCGTTTACGTGCAATTAATGCACAACCAAATCATAGGTAACAACTCATATCGCTAGGTTTGAAGACTTATATGATATTACCGTCTCACGATCACTCGAGATAAATTCCATGAAGTGATACAAGTGAGCGTGGGTTTATTCCAATACTCATAACTTATGAGTACTCATGAATGTTGTAGCAACTATTGCTATGGCTAAACACCTTTAGTCATCTACAATCCCTATTCATGACAGTCTTGATTCATACCTACTTCCGACATATGACCGACTGTGGAGAGTTTGAATAAACTTATTATTCTTGAAGTCAAAACATGCAAAGCTGAAACAATAGTAAATAATTGACAATGATAGCAACACCTTACTCATAAATAAATCACAACTTTTATTCATCATCAAACGTCGATTACATTTTACAAGTTTCAGTAATAACTATCTAATCTGTAAAACTAATATTGTCCCTCAGCCCGATGCGTCTCGCATGCTGCAAATGCTTCACCCTCGTCAGTCCCTTCGTAAGGGGATCTGCATGGTTCTCATCTGACGATACCCTCTTTGCCACGAGGAGTCCCTCTTCTATCTTGTGTCTTATGAAGTGATATTTTCTGTCAATGTGTCGGGATCTGCCATGATCTCTTGGTTCCTTGGCTAAGGCAACCGCACTATTGCTGTCACAGAAAATCTCCATAGGCTCCTTAATAGCTGGTACAACTCCAAGGTCTCCGATGAAGTTCCTCAGCCATATCGCCTCCTTTGCCGCTTCACTCGCTGCTATGTACTCTGATTCACAAGTCGAATCAGCTACAGTCTCCTGTTTGGAACTCTTCCAAGTGATTGCCCCTCCATTTAAGGTAAAGACCCAGCCCGACTGAGAGCGGAAGTTATCCCTATCAGTCTGAAAGCTAGCATCACTATACCCTACTACTCTCAAGTCATCACTCCCACCAAGGGTAAGGATCCAATCCTTAGTCCTCCGCATGTACTTGAGAATATTCTTTACCGCAGTCCAATGAGCCTTGCCAGGGTTCCCCTGATATCTGCTGACCATGCTCAAAGCGAAGGCCACATCAGGACGGGTACAAGTCATAGCATACATGATCGAGCCAACAGCGGAAGCATAAGGTAATCGACTCATCTCAGCTATCTCATCTTTTGTACTCGGGCTCTGAGCCTTGCTCAGTTTGGCATTGCTTTGGATCGGTAATTCACCTTTCTTGGAATTTTGCATGTTGAACCTTTTCAAAACCTTATCCAAGTAGATACTCTGACTAAGTCCAATTAGTCTTTTACTCTTTTCTCTTAATATCCTTATCCCTAGGATATATGCAGCTTCTCCAAGGTCCTTCATAGCAAAGCACTTCCCAAGCCAGGACTTAACCTCCTGCAAGGTTGGGATGTCATTTCCTATGAGCAGTATGTCATCCACATACAGTACCAAAAAGCTAACTATACTCCCACTAGCTCTGACATACACGCAGGACTCATCTTCACTTCTTGAGAAACCAAACTCTTTGACCTTCTCATCGAAACAAAGATTCCAACTTCGAGATGCTTGTTTCAATCCATAAATGGATTTCTCAAGCTTGCACACTCTATTGGGGTACTCTGCACTGACAAAACCTTCTGGCTGATTCATGTAAACATGCTCAGCCAACTTTCCGTTAAGGAAAGCGGTTTTGACATCCATTTGCCATATTTCATAATCATGAAATGCAGCAATGGCTAGCATAACCCTAATATACTTAATCTTTGGTACTGGTGAAAAGGTTTCATCATAATCAATACCCTGAGTCTGAGTAAAATCCTTCGTAACCAGTCGAGCCTTATAAGTGTGCACCTTTCCATCCATGTCTGTCTTCGTCTTGAAGATCCATTTGCATCCGACTGTCTTACGGCCTGGTACATTGTCAACCAAGTTCCAAACTTGATTGTCATACATGGACTGTATCTCGCTGTCCATAGCCTCCTTCCATTTAGCAGACTCTTGGCCTGCCATGCCTTCCTTAACACTGTTAGGTTCATCCAGATTTACCAGTGTACTGTCACTGATAAATGTATCACCTTCCGTAGTAATATGAAATCCATAATAAAACTCAGGTGTGTTCCTAACCCTTGTGGAACGTCTCGGACGTATAGACTCGTCAGCTGGATCAACAGGAATTTCCTCCTCAAGTTGATTGCTGGTGTCTAAGGTTCCTTCACCAATTAAGTCTTGAATTTCTTCAAGGTCAATTTGCCTCCCACTGTCTCCTTGGTTTATAAATTCTCTCTCTCGAAAGACCCCTCTCCTAGCCACAAAGACCACATTCTCACTGGGTCTGTAGAAGAGGTAACCAAAGGATTTTTGTGGGTAGCCGATGAAAATACACCTTTCACTTCGAGGTTCGAGCTTGTCATGAGTCTCGCGCCTCACGAAAGCCTCGCAACCCCAAATCTTGATATGGTCCAAATTGGGAACTTTCCCAGTCCACATTTCATGAGGTGTTTTGGCAACCTTCTTTGTAGGGACTAGATTAAGGATGTGGGCGGCAGTCTCTAAGGCATACCCCCAAAAAGAGATTGGTAGTGAAGCTCGACTCATCATAGAGCGAACCATGTCCAACAAAGTTCGATTACGCCTCTCAGCTACACCATTCAGCTGTGGTGTCCTGGGAGGTGTCAATTGTGAGACAATCCGACACTCCTTAAGATAGTCGAGGAACTCAGTACTAAGATACTCACCACCTCGATCGGATCGAAGCATCTTAATGTTCCTGCCCAATTGATTTTCTACTTCCTGTTTAAACTCTTTAAACCTTTCAAAAGTTTCTGACTTATGTTTGATTAAGTAGACATAACCATATCTACTAAAATCATCAATAAAAGTCACATAATAGCGATTAGTATCCCTTGTGGCGGTTTTGAATGGTCCACATACATCAGTATGTATAAGGTCCAACAAACCCTCACCCCTTGCACAAGTACCAGTGAAGGGTGATTTTGTCATTTTTCCAAGTAGACAAGACTCACAACTATCATCCGACTTGAGGTCGAACAACTCCAAGACTCCATCCTTTTGGAGCTGGCCTATGCGTTTCTTGCTTACATGTCCAAGACGATAATGCCAAAAAGATGCTTTATCCAAGCTAGTAGAAGAATCAATACATAATACATTATTTCCTAAATTATCTACAACCGATATAGCTTCATACACACCATCACAAGGTAATGCTTTAAAATAAAGAACATTATTAAAGAAAGCATTAATACTACCAACTTCATTATCAAAAGAAAAGGTAACACCTTGTTTGTACAAAGCATGAAAGGAAATAATATTCCTCGCCATTTCAGACGAGTACACACATTTATTCAAATCTAACTTTAACCCACTATCTAGCAACAAAGTATAAACTCCAATCTTGGCAACAGGTATAACCTTCTTGTTCCCCATGATTAAGTTTATCTTTCCGTGCTCCACATCCTCACTTCTTCTTAGGCCCTGCAAGTCACAACAGATGTGAACACTGTTGGACTAATGTCTAAGTCCATAACTTTATTTGGTATGTACTTGACCCGACCTGGCATGGTCCATTTGGGTTGCACTTCACCGGCACAATTTATATGCATAGTCTTTTGAGAATAGTATATTTATGATTTATATTAATATATTATAAGTTCTAATATATTAATATGGAATCATATTATTTAATTAGTATTGATCAAGAATTAATTTAGAATTAATTAAGTGATCAAAAAGAACTAATTAAATATGGACTCTTATATATATGGAATGGGCCAAGTTCATTTAGGTTGGGCTAAGCTTTCATGGATGGTCCATGGAGCTTTTAACCCATGGATCCTATGTAAATGAAAGGTCATGGGTATTAGGGTTTACATAGATGTAACCATAATCCTCCATAATATATAAAAGGGTCCTTGGCTCACAAAATTAGCACAAGTGTGTGAAAATAAGAGTGGGCCGATTTTAGTGTGCATACATATTCTCTCAAGTTCTTCCAAGGTGTTTTGGTGATTTGTGATTCCATTTGAAGCTTCCACACTATTGGGGCTAAGCTCTTAAAGCTTGAAGACATCAAGCTACATCAAAAGGCATGTCATCTAACTAGAACTTTGTAGTATATGTGCTTCATAATATGCTAGTTAGGATGAAACCTTGGAATAGTTAATATTTGCATGTATAATAGAGAAAACATAGATCCAAGGTTTATAGGGTTGCATGTACACCATAGGGGTGTTAGAATGCTCAAAACCTAACAGTGGTATCAGAGCCATGGGTTGTTTTCTGTTATATTGATGCAAATGTTTTATTTTCAAGTTGAAAAAAAAAGGAAAAAAAAACATGACGTTTGTCAAATTTTAAGATAATTACTTGTTTTGTGAAAACCGAATTATTTGTAAAATTTGAATCATTTGTTATATGAGTTGAATTAGGTCAAATTTAGTAAAAGATAAAATGATATGATTATTTTATTAGTTTTAAAAGTTTGATCTAAATGTTTTAAGGAGTTACATATTTTGTCATAAAATTTTGGAGCTCAAAAGTTTTTTTTTTAAAGTTGTGATCTTAAGGGTTTTTGAAACTTTCATAAGTTATGGATATGAAAGTTTTAAAAAAAAAAAAATTGATTCAAAGTTTTGATGGAGTTACAAAATTTGGTGTTAATGTTTTAAAGAATTTCATAACTTGTTCTTAAGTTATGGAACATGGAAAGTTACATCATAAAACACCATTAATTCCATAAGTTATGGAATCGAAAGGTTTTCAAGAATTACAAAACTTGCCCTCAAGTTTTGGAATTTGAGAAAAGTTTTTTATGAAAAAAAGAATTGAATTCTAAAACTCTTGGGTTCATAACTTAAACAATTAATTAAATGGTTTTAATTTTGAGTTTAATAATTGGAATTACGATGTTTTGTTGAATAGTTCAAATTAACTCTTATCGACTTTATTAATAGTTAATTAAAGCGTTTAATTAAAAGAGTATTATTAATCCATAAATATATGGTTTGAGTTTAATTAAATTAAAAGTCTAGTTTAATTAATAGATTAAACCACCAAGTATTTTAAATGTCTAAAATACACCCTTATACTATTATAATATTAAAAGTTTAATATATTATATGTATAAGAGCAAGTCGTCTTACCATTAGTAGGCCTCATTCACGAAACCAGTCTATAAGGGGGGTATAAGGTTACTGCCTATAAAATGGCAGTTTAATGGGTGTCCACTCTCACCCACCACTTCCTTGACTGGTGGAGGGTCGTTAGCCGAACAGGTAGGACAAGGACTATAATTCTCCCTTCATTAAAAGTATTAATGATAAATACTAAGTAACTAAACTTTTTATAAATTCCCAATCTTAGTTACTTAGGAAAATGTGAATAAGGTGCTAATCCATGAAATTACACTTTGCACTTTGTTTAAGTTGTTAGTGGAGCATGTGTGGTTAACCGGCACACTAACCTGGACTTAACAAGGTAGGCAAAGGGTAACTTAATGTTTATCATAGTATCGTTGGAGCGTGTGTGGTTAATCGGCACATCGATTGAGGGGTAAATATTAAGGGTACCAAGTATATTTGCATGGTTACTTCACACCTTGTTTTGTGATCCTCGGCATCCCAGTCACAAAACCTGAAGGGCACACTCGAGATTGAAACATGCCATTGAAAAGTTCAATGCATCTCAAAAGAATCTAGGAGTTTCAAAACCAATTAAAACCTAATAACACATTTCGTTTATCTTGGTGGAAATTGGTGAATCGTCATTCACCTACCTTCAAATATTTTATAGCTTGGATTACGGCATCCCTCTTCCAAGTTATAAAATAGTTTGTTGGGTCCTAGCCTTAATATATCATATTGGGTGTTATATTAAGGACTTAAATCAACTTTACATGAATTTCTCCCATTGTTGATGTCTGGTTTAGACAACAATGATCTTCCCAAACCAAGATTTCCTAATGAATATGACTTCCCGAGTTTGGCTCATGGAAGTCATACTTCTATTCCTCCACCTCCTCCAATTATTCTCCCTAACCCATAAGTTCAAGGTCACTCAAGCCCTAATGGCAAGCAAGGTCTATGTGTGATCACATCTTAGAGATGAAGTCACATATTGACAAGCCGGGAGAGTTGGGTGTCAAAGTCTTGAGAAAGTTGGATGTTCAATCACTTTCTAAGTCACATAGTGAGTTCCTTTGGGACTACTATGAAACAGACTATGCCATGAACCTTAATGATCATATCTATTTGCTTGGTGCTGCTGATTCAGCAATGATTTGGAACGATAGTAAAGCAAATTTGATTAGAAGATCAACTTCCCAAAAACTTTATGGACAGTGACAATGGTGACACTGGAAATCCAGAAAAAGCATTCTCTTCCCAATGGAAAGGGATTGGCCATAGTCAACCCGGTTGACCAAATGGTAAAGAGAAAGGCTAAGTCTGAGATAGTCCCATTACCAAAGGGTCCATATGTTTATTTTGCCAAAGGAAGGGGCGTTGATTGCAAAGCTGCCAAATTTACCTAAGGATGTTAAAGTCAATAAGTTTGACTCTACATCAGGTAGAGCCCATTATCTAACTCTGTTAAGTTCTATTATGAGATCCTCATTACATGATGTGACTGGGTCACATGTTGATGTTTTAAGAATCAAAGAATAGAGAGAAATCTTAAAGGAAGTATATGCTGATTCTGATCGCGAAGGTGGATTTCGATCGCATCAGAATTTTGAGCAGTTGCTTAAGAAGTTATGATATATTGCTAAGGAATAGATAACAACAATTTTCCATGTGGATTGTAAGGATAAGTTTTTCCGCAAAGTTTTAAAATAAAAGAAAATTGTTTAATTTTATTTATTTGAAGTATCCTTACAATGGCATTTGTGGAAAATTGTTGCTTATATGATTCCACTGACAGCAATATTGGAAAATGGATTTGATTCTTTCATTTGTGGTAGTGTCTAAATTTACCAAATCAGGAAAGTTCCTCATCACCCAAGTTTCAATTGGACCGAAACTTGAAATCATGCAAGTTGAATAGTATGATGAATGAGAACTTTCAAGCATTGGAAAATCAAGACTAATTACTTGTTAACATGGATGTGCGAGTCAAGTGAAGGACTAAAGGGATCGAGTACACATTCTTGTGCACTGGTCATGTCCACCATAAAGCTCGTTAAGACTATTTGATTTACTAAAGTTTAGTAAATATGGTTATACTTACAAGTTTAAGTATAATTCTGAAACATTGGAAAAGTCTCAATGTATGGCAGAACGAATTGGAAGAATCAAATTAGGCAGAAAGATAAAAGTTTCTCAAATCTGAAAAGATGGGAGAGTACTTTAGTATCATGTTTGTGATCATCTTAATGATTTAGAAATCATATCACAATTAGTCCTCTAAAGGTCATCTTAGTGCATTCTTATGACTAAGAAGAGGAGTCATGAATTGTTGAAATGGTTAGATCAGGAAGATGAATCATACTTCGTTCCAAAACAATTCTTAGAGTCATACTCCAAGATTGTAACTTGAGTGACATATCTTAAAGAAAGGGTTAAAACACTTGTCAAATGTAAGAGTAAAAGTGTCCTACTCTTGTACATTTGAAATTGGTAAGTTGTGATGTTTTGGATAAAACAAAGACCAACTAAGGCCAATTGTGTGAAGTGTTTGTCTTGATAAAGAATCTGCACTATCTCTTGAATATTTGGCAAGATAGTCTTATATGTCAAGAGGATAGTGGGAGTCTTAAAGATCCTAAAAAGAATTTCAATAACTAATCAAGAATAAAACCTAAGGTTCTTCACTAGCACACGACTTGAGGTTTATAACCTATCGTGTTGACATATTCTGTGCCCATTCCAGTTAAAGTTGGCTTTGCATAGGAGTTCTGAAAGTTCTCAATTGGTTGCATAACAACTTGGAAGCAATGGCAGGCCCTGTACTGCCAGGTGGCAAGAAGTTAAGATTGCATAAGTTCAGTCCATATGAGTTTGGATTTGTCATTATCCTTGTCTTGTGACTATGGTTTTGACGATTCACATGGATAAGAACACATACACCATAAAATCTAAGGGTCATAAGGTTTCTCTCCGATTCATGAAAATGATGGTGAGGAAACACTTCCACCAAGTAGATTTGAAGCAGATGGCAGAAGGTCTAAACAATTGAGACTATGATTGCGACATCCCTTTTCATAGTTCTGAAATAGTTTAGACACACATGCATGCTATCTAAGGAAAGGTGTATGATTTTGATAAAGTTTTATCAAAGCATCTCGTATCAGAAATCTGAACTTTGGTAAGAAAGTCAATAAAGTATTGATTTCTAGAAGTCCAGCTGATTTCTGAGTACATGTCAAAGCTAGTGGGAGAATAAGTGTTATGCTAATAATCATCAAGCATGATAATTATTGTTAGTGTTGCAAGTTAGCAATGTTAATTATAGAAAACAAAAGTTTCAATTCGTTAGGCTGCAGGGATTGAAAAAGTTGTTTTGCTATAATTAAGGGAGAGGATATACTTCATTTCAGTTCTAAAGGCTTAGATTGAGACCTTAATCATCTTTAGTCAAGAATATATATATATATATATATATATATATATATATATATATATATATATATATATATATATATATATATATATATATATGAATTTCATGTTGGATTGGTTCAACTTAAGGAAATTCTATATATTGCGTTCTCAAAATTCGATTATGATTACGACATCCCTCTTCATAGTCAAATTTTGAAAACATGGCAAATAAAAATATTGTAGCAAAAGACTGGTCTAGAATCATGTCTTTATGTGAGACATCATGAATCGTGTACCATTTGCTTTGGGTACAGGATCGATTGCATGTGCTATAATATTTGTCATTTCTAAATTTTTCCAAATGCCCAGAGGCATTAAGAAGGGAAAAGGTCTAGAATTGGATATGACTAAAATGATTAAGCAATTGTCGAGGACAATCTAAGGTTTACCAAAGATTGGTTGCTCAGGGACAGTTGGAAGTATAGTGCTAATTTTGGAAGGACCATATTGACATATTCTGAAAAGAGGCATCTCTTGTTCAGAAGTGATAGTCAAAATGAGAATATGGAGTTGTCTCCATAGGTGGAAATTATCTGTGTAAGATTAGAAAACCTAATGCAAGAAGCATGTTCAAAGCAATGTACTTTGAATATGAGACTTAGTTTCCATGGAGTTGAACTCCATTGGAATACCTTATAATGACTGTTGACAAGTCTTTGTGACTTTGTACATATTCATTACAGGAGGGTCAGTGCATGTAAGTTTAAAATCTAAACAAATTTCGATAAATGATAGGAATTTGAAATTCTCACATTTTTCAATAAGGATTTGGAAGTGTGAAATTAGAATCATTGAAATTATGTTCAATTGGTTTATTTCACAAAGTAAGGATCATAGAAAAACATAGAGTGCATACTCGGGGTATGGCAAAGCTATTGTTTTGAAAAGCATAGTGTACTTGCTTGGAGCATGGACAACTAGTGTTTTTAATTCAAGTATAAAGTTGATGAAATCGAAACAATGAATAATGAGTAATCAGTATGGTGATAAATAAAAGTGTCTTATTTATATTCATAGGTTTTGATACCATATTAGATTCAATTATTCTTGTGTTTCACTTTGCATGTTTTGACTTCCAGAATAAACCAGGTCATTCTTCCTAAATGACTAAGTTATTCAAACTATCCACAGTCGGTCATATGTTGGAAGTAGATATGAATCAAGATTGTCATGGGTTGGCTTGTAGAGGTCTAAGATGTTGGACAAAGTGGTGCTACAACACTCATGAGTGCTCATAAGTTCTGAGTATTGGATTCAACCCACGCTCATTTGAACTCACTTCATGGATTTTATCACGAGTGATCATGAGACGATAATATCTTATATTCTTCAAACCTAGAGATATGAGTTGTTACTATGAGTTGGTTATACATTGATTCCATGAAAACGCATTGGTAACTCGATGTTATAAAACGTGCCTTTGTGTATGATTCAACAAGTAGTAGAACCAGCCATATGAGACGAAGTTTATCCATTCCTTTTACCTTCGGGATAAAAGCGATATCTGTGGGCCCCTCGATGATTTAGTGATGAGACATGTGAGTGCTTGGCCAAGCCAGGACTGATTTGATTTGTTCAATCAGTCAGTCATCATGAATCGAAAATCGGGAAACAACAAATGGACAGAGAGAATGATTATAATCCATGTCTCAGTCCATATGATATCTAGAATGAAGGAATATATGATCCCTTATCTAATGGACAAGTCATTGACAAGGTCAGAGTTCGACAGCGGCTTTAAGAGCTACGATTGCCAGTTAGGTTTTGAAGTCATACTCAATAATAATTTTAGACTTATCCAAGTGGGAGACTGTTGGATTAATCTCTAAGTCCATAACTATATTTGGTATGTACTTGACCCGACCTGGCATGGTCCATTTGGGTTGCACTTCACCGACACAATTTATATGGATAGTCTTTTGAGAATAGTATATTTATGATTTATATTAATATATTGTAAGTTCTAATATATTAATATGGACTCATATTATTTAATTAGTATTGATCAAGAATTAATTTAGAATTAATTAAGTGATCAAAAAGAACTAATTAAATATGGACTCTTATATATATGGAATGGGCCAAGTTCATTTAGGTTGGGCTATGCTTTCATGGATGGTCCATGGAGCTTTTAACCCATGGATCCTATGTAAATGAAAGGTCGTGGGTATTAGGGTTTACATGGATGTAACCCTAATCCTCCATAATATATAAAGGGGTCCTTGGCTCACAAAATTGGCACAAGTGTGTGAAAATAAGAGTGGGCCGATTTTATTGTGCATACATATTCTCTCAAGTTCTACCAAGGTGTTTTGGTGATTTGTGATTCCATTTGAGGCTTCCACACTATTGGGGCTAAGCTCTTAAAGCTTGAAGACATCAAGCTACATCAAAAGGTATGTCATCTAACTAGAACTTTGTAGTATAGGTGCTTCATAATATGCTAGTTAGGATGAAACCTTGGAATAGTTAATATTTGCATGTATAATAGAGAAAACATAGATCCAAGTTTTATAGGGTTGCATGTACACCATAGGAGTGTTAGAATGCTCAAAACCCAAAAAATACCACAACCTGTATCAAGAACCCAAGAATTAGAATATGGTGAGTTATTAGACAATATAGTGTAAATACCTGCATGGGATGGTTTCACTTTCCCATCCTTGACAATATAGTGCCCCTTATTTTGACAGTAGAAGCATTCAGCATCCTTAGGGATGGCAGAAGGAGTGATAGAACCACCTTTGATTCCAGATGAGGAGCCTTCAAGGGACTTTCCCTTGGTACCCTTTGAAGGGTGCTTCCTCTTCTTCCCTTTGCCTTGCCCGATAGCCAAAACATGGGTAGTAGGAGGAGTAGGAGTAGTAACCGACTTACTCTTAAGACCACTTTCGGCAGTCTTCAAAAGTCCTTGAAGTTTACTGAGTGTGACTTCCTCCTTTTTCATGTGGTATGTCATACGAAATTGATCATAACACGAGGGAAAGGAGTGCAAAATGATATCAATTGCCAACTCCTCGGGGAAGTTCACATTTAGTTTCATTAGACGGTCCACATACCTTTGCATTTTCTGCATGTGGCTCGTGATTGGTTCGCTAACCTTCATACGGGTAGTGATCATGGAGGAGATTATTTCATACCGCTCTTGACGAGCACTCTGATGGTACCTTTCGATCAGATCCTGATGCATCTCAAAAGGGTAATAGTCCTCATAGGACTTTTGGAGTTCAGCTGTCATGGTGGCCATCATGATGCATGCCACCTTGGTGGCATCTCTTTCATGTGCCTGATACTCAGCGACCTCCTCAGGAGTAGCAGTGGACTCATCAAGCTCCTTTAGCTCCTTATCGAGGACATATTCCTTGTCCTCGTAACGAGTGACCATCCTGATGTTCCGGATCCAATCCATGAAGTTGGAACCATCAAAGATGACCTTCCCACAAAGGTTCATGAGGGAAAAGGAGCCAGTAGGGTTAGAGCCCGAATCATTGTTTTTGGAAGACATCAAAAAAGAACAAAAACAAGTTTAGATTAGATATATCGAATCCTTAATAATACACCCAAATGTAATATTAAGGCTAGGATCCAACACAATATATTATAACTTAGAAGAGGGATGCCGTAATCTAAGCTATAACATATTTGAAGGTAGGTGAATGACGATTCACCAATTTCCACCATGAAAACGAAATGAATTATTAGGTTTAATTGGTTTTGAAATTCCTAGATTCTTTTGAGATTCATTGAACTTTTCAATGGCATGTTTCAATCTCGATTGTGCCCTTCAAGTTTTGTGACTGGGATGCCGACGATCACAAAACAAGGTGTGAATAACCATGCAAATTCACTTGGTACCCTTAATATTATCACCTAATCAATGTGCCGGTTAACCACACACGCTCCACCGATCTATGATAAACATTAAGTCACCCTTCGTGATCCTTACTAGTCCAAGTTAGTGTGCCGGTTAACCACACATGCTCCACCAACGACTTGGTAAGGTACAAAGTGTGAATTTCATGGGTTAGCACCATATTCACATTTTCCTAAAGTAACTAAGATTGGGAATTTATTAAAAGGTTTAGTTACTTTATAATATTCATTATACTTTTAATGAGAATTTAAAGTCATTGTCCTACCCGTTCGACTAACGACCCTCCACCGATCAAGGAAGCGGTGGGTGAGAATGGACACCCATTAAGTTGCCATTTTATAGGCAACAACCTTATACCCCCCTTATAGACCGGCTTCGTGAATGAGGCCTACTAACGGTAAAACGACTTAATCTTATACATATATATAATAATTAACCATTAATGTTATAAATAGTATAAGGGTTGAATTTTAACTTTTAAAACTCTAAGGGTTTGGAATTAAAGTATATTAAAGTGTGTGTAACTTTACAAATTTCAAAACTTGAGGACAAGTTTTGAAACTATTCAAAACTTTTCATTTCATAACTTATGAATTAAAGGTTCATAAAATGAAGACTCTTCATTTTCATGTAACTTATGTGTTTTAAGTGTGCATAAGTGAAAGTGACCTTTGGAAATCCATAACTTGAGGACAAATTATGAACTCCATTAAAACACATAAATGATCAAGAATTATCAATAAACAATTTAGCAAATAATTCCTATGATCTAACAATAATTCATAAGAACATGAACATCATATCAAAAATTCCAAGAACATATGAACACATATCATCATGCAATTTTGATATAAGCCATTGTAAATGGATTAGCATAAACATTACACCATCTAAAACAGGTTTTATAACACCAAAACAGTTTAGGGTAATGTTTCTAGTCCATTTCCAGCAGCAAAACTCGAAAATCTGCATTCTGAGGCTTCTACTCGTCGAGTGCACGAACCTACTCGACGAGTAGGATGAATTTACTCATGGACTCGGCGAGTCCCCCTTGGACTCGGCTAGTTCATGCTGCAGAATGCAGAAAACTTGAGTTTTTCAACAAGTTTGCAACAAGTATCAAACAAACAAGCCTAGGATCTGATACCACTCTTGGGTTTTGAGCAAACTAACACTCCTAAGGTGTTCATGCAACCCTAGAAACCTTGGATCTATGTTTGTCTAAAATACATGCAAAATAATTTTCCAAGGTTCATAACCCATCTAGCATACATGGGGTACTTTTAAACATAAAAGATACTAGAAGAATTATATACCTTTGTTAGTGAGTTGATTCCTTGGGAGTTTGAGAGCCAAGCACCAATAATGTGAATGCCTCAAATGGAAATCACAAATCACCACAAACTTGGAAAACTTATGAGAGAGCACTCTAATACTCTAGAAATCGGCCACACCTTATGGACACACACATAGTGTCTTTTCAAGCACCATAAGCCTCTTTATATAGTGTAGATGATTAGGGTTATGAACCATGCAAACCCTAATAACCCATGTCTTTTCCTATTCCAAGGATCCATGGGTTAAAAGCTCCATGGATCATCCATGGACTCCCATTCAAGCTTAGCCCATTTCCTTATGAGTGTTAGCCCACACTATATAAGTACAATAGCTCATTATTTAATTAGTCACCTTATGATCACTAAATTAATTCATAATTAATTTAAGATCAATACTAATTAAATAATACAATTTCATATTAATATATTATAACTTATAATATATTAGTAGGCCGCAAATATACTCTTCTCATAATGTTATCCATATAAATAGTTCGGGTGAAGTGCAACCCAAATGGACCATGCCGGGTCGGGTCAAGTATATACCAAATAAGTTATGGACTTAGACACCTTATCCAACAGATGCAAGTACAAGGATTTCATGGCATCCAAGCCACCAAGTCTTCCTGGAAGCCCAACACAGGTGGAAGTCATGGACTGAATCTTCGAGATGGATATGATGTTTGAAAGTTGCGACTGCAGCAACAAACAGAAGACCGTTCTCGCAGTTTGACAGTTGAAGACTAGAGTATTAACCTGGTGGAAGCTACTAGCTGATACCATGCCTAAGGGAAAATCTAGCAAGATGTCTTGGGAAGACTTTTTGTTGCAACTGAAAATTCAGTACTGCTCTGAGCAGGATCTTCTAGAGATCAGCAATGAGTTCCAGAATCTTAAGAAGGGAAGGATGAGCGTTAACGAGTATGTTGTAAGTTTTACGGAGAAAATGAAGCGTATTCCTTATTTAGTTCCAATTGAACTCTCCAAGGTCAACAAATTTTCTAATGGATTGCCAATAGACTTCGGTCTAATAGTCAAACAAGCAACCACCTTGAAAGCCTCCATCTAGGTAGTTAAGAATGTAGAGACCCAGATAAGAGAAAAGGGACTAGAAAAAGATAAGGTAGGAGAAAAAAGGAAGATTGAGGTATTCTCAAGATCTGATAAGAAAGGAAGATTCTCGAAGTCTAACCTAGATGACCAAAAGTATGGAGGTAGTGGTGGAGCCAAGTGGTGTGAAAAGTTCAAGAAGAAGTATTATGGGATATGCGACGGAGAAGTGACTTGTTATAAGTGTGGGAGGATGGGTCACTATTCCAAGGATTTTACACCTAATGATAAGGTATGCTATGGACGTGGAGCCAAGGAGCATATGTCAAAAGATTTCCCAAAGAAAAATGAAGCAGCAAGGCCAAACACACTACCAAAGCCAAAGGCAAGAGCATTCCATATGATCCTTGATGAAGCAGGAGACAATGCAATAGATTAGGAGTAAGGATCTATATATCTGAAGATCGAAATATAAAAGTAGCCATACAGATTGTATCATGTGGTGTTGTCTGATATAAGAGGCATAGGGTGAACTTGAATATTTATGTAATCGTTTCAAGAAATAATATAAACCTTAGTTATGTTATCCAGTGTGTTAAATGACTATGTGAAATTATTTTATGGTAACATGGAAAACTGAGAGGGATACTTGGGATGAGTATGAGTAGGTGTGAAAGGTAGTAGAGGCCTATACTACCGGAAGCACAAGACTCAAACTTGGATCACGGAAAGTCACAAGGTTACCAATGCACTAGTAATTGCTTCCGTTTTGTTCTTGTCAGTCGTTACCATCGTTTCGGTAATGACAAAGAATATTATTGATATTCCAACCCTAGTGGTCATATCAAATTGAGTCTGGACAAGATAAGTATGTTTCGTGGTTTAGAGAACCAAGTTCGATGTAGCATCCGACTTAAGCCAAAGGATTGAAGTGAAAGATAATCAAAGCGATCAATATAATTATCGCAATCACCATGAAAGTAAGAAGGTGTCTTCCATTCTGGAATATGCCTCAAAAAGATCTGACTCTAAGCATTGCATCATACGATGAGAGGTCATTAGAACATGACCCATCGGTCTGTTACGGTAATCGAAGTATAGAACTTCTCTTAAGTTAAGCATGTTTAAGAAGGAGCAGGATTCTCCAATAAGGATCGATTTTGTAACTCGAAGGTTACGATTAAAAGTCCAACATAGTACGAAGAGCAGGTGAAAGATTGAGCATCATCAGTAGTCAATAAATCTAAAAGTTAGATACTTATTTGGAAGGAAAAAAGAGTTATGGTTATACCTAGGATGAAAAGATAACTTATGGAATCATTACACAAGCCCTGTTTTGTTGATGATTTCGGGACGTAATCATTCTAAGGGGGAGATAATTGTAACGCCCACAGATTCGGGCTACTCAATTTAGAGATAATAAGCATTAAAAATGACTTTTTGATAGAAGATTATTTAGAATGAATAATCTTAACCAAAGTTATAGTATATGTCACAAGGATTCCGTACATATAAAGAATGTTGAAATCCAACTTATAGCGAAGAAGTTATGACCCCTTGAAGTTTCACGATTAAACCGACCCGGCTCTACGTATCGTAAAAAGTAAAGTTTTGAAAGAAATACTTTTTAGCCTTAGCGATCTAAATAAATGTCATTGTAGACGTTAAACCGAGAGCGTGCATATAAAGAACGTCCAAATTTTACTTCGTTAGAGGAAATTATGATTTTTCTAAGATTCAGCGTAACAATATACAACCCGAAAATCGAATTAACCTAAACAAGAATTAAAGATATCATTAATATGAGCTCAACGATATAAAGACAGTCAAAAACGGACGTCGGATAACAAAGTTATGAATTTTTAACGAGTTTAACTATCTAATCCTGTTAAAATATAACTTTAAAAATAAATTTAAAATTAGCCGACGGAGTCTAAAGGAAAGTTGTAGATCATGTCACTACCTACGCGTGGATATAAAATACGTCAAAAATGGAGCTCGTGTGTGAAAGTTAAGGATTTTAGAAAATAATTAATTTTTGGAGTAAGCAGCGAGTGACACGTGGCACGATCTAGGCCGTACCTTCTTCCCCATGGGTTGCCACCAAATGGTAACACGTGGCCACATTACGCCCATATTAATGTTGAAGTATCCCCAACGTACTGCTGTTTTACCCATTACGCCCTCCGTAATGTTGAGTACGCCCAGCGTACTGGGCACTGGATAGCCTATAAAGAGCTCGTTTTTCACTCATTTCTCCACACCTCTTCACCCATTTCTCTCCCAAACACCCCCAATCACTCTAAACTTTTATCTAGAACCTCTTAGGTGTTAGAAGTGAAGCCTGGAGGGCCAGAAGGCCCCGAGAAGAAGTGCTTTCGGCTCAGAAGTTCTGCCCGCGCAGAGCCCAGTTTCTCGCTAAACCCCCCTATAAGTGAGTTATGATTACCATACTTTAAGTATAACTTATGTTTAAGTTCGTTATCGTTATTATGAAACTATAAACAAGATTTATCAGTGATTCCAAGTCGTTATACCAATTGATCTACTTACGGGGATGAAGTCTAGGCAGTGATTTAGTGAGGTGTCTAAAGTGGGATTTCCAAACAGTATACTTCGTATACCAAACAGACCCTACCTCTGATATGATCCTACCTGGTTGTTCCTTATGTTGAGAGAAAAACATGAACAAACATTAGTCACGAGATAATAATTTATGGAATTAAGGTTAATTTCAGTGGATCTTGTTAGCTCAACAATAATAATTGTTAGATTGCGGAAATGTAAGGAAAATAAAGAGCAGCAAGTTTATATCAATAAGCGGTAAACAAGTAGACACGAGGTTGAATTGTAACTAGGTTTGCATGCAAATACAAGTTAGTATAAGATGAACAACACAAGTGAAGAGGGACTCGGTTAAGTATCAGTTAATATAACTTAAGATATAGAGATGAACAATCTGATATAGATAAACTTTCAGTGATCGATTGATTGTTGATAATTGGTAAATTGGTAAAGAATAAATGAAGTGGGATGCTTTATTTATAGAGTCCCAAAAGTTACATAAAAGAGTAAAATAATCTAAAAGTGACTGACGACAGTGACCATGAATGGTTCACCGGATATTACACGGAATACAGGCAATGTCAGTAAAGTAACTTAAACTATATTCATGCATAACTCCACTCTGCGGTTCATCTTCAACTATGCGGTTCACAAAGGATAAAAACAATCTTCGGTAGTATCTTCTATATAGTATCATCAATGCAAAACGTCTGCTGTTCCTTTTAGCTGAAGAAGGTCACTTTTTGTTTCAACAATTTCCCCCAAAGTGACCTCTCATCTATTTTCTTCATTTGTTCATCTTAAGGAACTTGATGATGATCCACCAAAATTTTCTGACTTCGAAAAGCCATTGGATTCTTCTTGTAATCTCGAACTTGAATTCATCAGTTGTGTGTTTTGATCTTTGCATTGAAGCCATAGTGACATCCAGTTGCTTAATTGTAAGATGGTGGATACCAGTTACCGAAATGAAGTACTTTAGACCATTTTGAGACTTCTTATAGATTATCCCCAGCTTCGGAAAGTTTGTTGCACCCAAGTTCATTTCTTGAAAACCTTCAGTCATCGATGGAATATGCTCAAACGGAGGAAAATCAAACTTTTTTGCAAGGATGGGATGGATTTCTGCATCAGTCTTCCCAAAACTACAAACCAAAGCCTTTAAGAACTTACAAACCCTATCAAAGGCAAATTTCATTTTGGGATATTTCTCAGCCTTAAGTTGGAACACCCTAGCAATCAAAAAGATCTCTTCAGGGTTCATACAGGCAAAGTCAACTTGAGTTCTGACATAATCACTTCCTCTTCGGGTGAGAGTGTATTGGAAGAACTCTGATTTCATGAATTTCCTTGCCTTGTTGATTTTTACTCCTTCTGGTATATCATTGGACAAGATGTGTTCAAATTATCCACCATGTTTAGCGTGGAAGAGATTTAGGCACTTGAACTCCATGGGTAGTCTTTTGTCATTGGTAATGCTAAGATCAAAAGGCTGAAAGACTGGGAAATACTTGGAATTTGGAGAAACTGGAATATCCCAATAGCCATCTGATGGTGGTTTAGGATATGTGAGATGAGGAATGTAATCAGCATCCAGAAGTCTACGGGTTGGGTTTACCCATAAGTTGATCAGGGTTTCGTCAAACGTAGTGTCAAACCCTTGTTTTTCTGGATTTCATCAGCAAACTTAGCAGCTCTCCAGTCACGTTTTCTTTAGGATGTGGCAGGGGAGTCATCAGTGTGATCTGAAGACATTTCATCTTCCAGGTGAGGAGAAGTTGATTATTAAGGTAAGCCCTGAGGAGTTGGATTTTTAGGAGATGACCGTGGAGTTGGTTCTTTGTTGACCTATGTGGTTGGAAGTTGGTTATGAGGAGGAGTTGGCTCTCTGCGGTGCACTGGAGAAGGTGGATCCTGAGGAGAAATGATATAATGGTTGTCTGATCGAGTTTTTGACTTTGATCATTCAGAAACCGTTTCAATTCTGATTTGATTTTGATATCCCTGATCACTTCCACCTTTTTAGGAAGCAGGCTCCATCTGCTTCTCAAACCAATGTTTCAACTCATCGGTCTTTTAAAATGTGGCATTGAAATGTGTTTTCATTTGAGCACACACTTGTTGGTTGTTAGGGATCTTAGGATTGAAAAGATGTTAATAAATCTCCTTTGTGAGACCGAGGATTTCATCAACACTTTGTTTGGCAGTGAGTGATCTTCTCAATCCCTTGATTGTTTCTTGGAGTACCGCAACCCCTGATTTATATGCGGTGTGAGCTTCGTCAACAAACTGCTTTGAGTTGCTTGCTTGAGTTTGAAGGGTTTGTTAGAGCTCTGTTTTTAAGTCTTTCACTTCCTTGATGAACTCTTCGGCCTTGGACATGAATTCCTTATGATCGGTTGTCCTTTGATTATCCAGTTGCCGGATGCCCATTTCTATCCGTAGAAGAACCCTTTGTGCATTCATTTGTTCTCTGGTTTTTAAGACTTCAACATGATCAATGAGTGACTGCGGTGTTGGAGTATCAGTGCTCTGCGGGGTCGTGGAAGAGACTGCAGCTAAGATTTTATCAACTTTGGCTTGAAGGTCGAGGAATTCTTTTCTGGATACGGCTATCTTCTTTTTCTTCTTTTGCTTGGGCTTTGAAGTGTGATGCTGAGATCCACTTGATTATTCATCATTGACAACCATAATGAAGTCGTCGGAAGGAGGAGGATATTGAACATCATCGAGGTTATCATCATCGAGACCAAACAGAGTTGATCTCGATTGCGGTAACATCTTCATTGGAGTCATGAGCTTCATCATTTGGAGGAGGCTTGGAAGTACCAACAACATTCTCCATTTCTTGGATCTTTGTAACAGTATTATCTATCTCTGACATCCACTGCTAAATGGTGAGAATGTCATGCACTGTTTTTGCATTGTTTCTCATGGTGGCCCAATACTTTGCCACGAGGAGAAGGGATTCCTCTTTTTGTTGTTATTGATGCACCTGTTGAGTTTTTCTTGCCTGCAGGGCCCTTTTAAAGGCTTCAAACTATCTTATCCCAGACTCAGTTATTGGGCGGTATTGGGACCACGAGTCGTCGGATGAATAATTGTCAAATCCTTTGTTCGCCGATGTGTCCCTCGGGTTCATGGATCCCTGCACATTTGTGCTCACCATGCCTAGACTTCTTGAATGTAATGAAGGCGGTATAGGATTTCCAGAGCTTCCTTGGTCTCCTTGATCTAAAATTAAGTTTGGCCTCGGCTCTATTCCAACTAGGGCTTCGAAAGAATTGCCCTGTGGTGCAACATGTGTATCGAGTGTATGTGTGACAGGAAGAAGAATGGAGTGACAGTCCTCGGTAGTAAAAACGTGCAATCGCGAAGCCCTTGAGATCTTAGGGAAAGTATTCGCATCAGGATCCACCTAGGCTGCAGATGGGGGTCTGTCTCCAACATGATATGAAACTGATACACTTTCTCTATCAGAGTGGTGAGTTGGGGTTCTTGCTGGTGAGCCTGCGGTGACTCGAATGGATGCAGGAGTCTTTTAGGAGACTACGACATTTTCCTTGGTGTGCATTTGGCTATGACTTGGGGTAAGCTTCAGCTTTTTCCTTTTAAAGATGTTTGTGGATTCTGAAGGCTCATCTTGGTTGTCATCGGCAACATTAACAGGGGGATCATGAGCCTTGGAAAGAGAAGGTTAAGATTTAGGATTAGACTCTATGTTCTTAGCCTTTCTTTTCGTTGAGGGACCAGCTCCCTTAGAAACAACATTTACAGGTGTTTTCCTTACAAGGGATTCGACCCTTTTTGGTTTTGGTTGTGCTTCCTGGACCGAGGTAGGCTGACTGGGCCATGGTGGGGAAGAGTGATATGGAGCAATATCACTCGTAGCCATAATATGATCAGCAACCTCTACGGTAGTAAGTCTAATGGACTCAAGAATGTACATGGGCAAACGACGAATGGGACCAAAAAGAGATTGATCCTTGGAAGGATTCTACCTTTTAAGATCGCGAGCAGAAAACAGATTAGTGTTGTTTCCCATGCTGAGATTAGCATCCTTTTGAAGATCCACAAGGCATAATGACCAGAACCTAGCAAACGTGAGTTCTATCATGCCTTCCTTTGGGGCATCCTTGGAAATGTACTGCAGAAAATCATCCCAGATGATTTGCCTATATTTAACAGCATTACTAGTGAAGATACTCCAAACTATGTCCAGTAGTTGTTTTCCTATGTTGTATGTCCCTCTTGTTCTACCTGAGAGACAACGAATCACAACATGACAAACAAATTGCCAAACAACAGGCAATTTTCTCTTCTTGAATTATCCTACGCCTTTGAGTTTCGCCTGGTACCCCATCTGGTATAGAGCAGAGAATACATCTATTGTGCTTGGAGAGTAGAACTTGGTTGAAGGAAGCACCCATAGGTTGATTGCATCAAGGAACTTTTCTTTGGTCAAAATTACCAAAGAATTATCGATGAGAATGAGATAAACTTCTTGAGGCTTGTCATTCGGTCTGAATGCAGAGAATGCACATTTGAACCGAACTTCTTGTAGTACGACTTTAGTAAAGGAATCAAAAGCTCCAAACAGAGGGTGAGTTGGAAGAAATTTGATCATGAGTTTGATAGCTTCATTGTACGATTGATGATCTTCAAAGATTCCTCTGTAATTGATGGCTGCAATTGATGGAGTTAGGTCTTTGATCCTGGATTCTGACCCAATTGCTCGTGCTGAACCAGAGGCTTTGGACTATTTCTTCGATATGCCTGATTTCACCATTGTTGCAGAAAAGTTTGAAGAACTTGCTGGAAAGAGTTTTTGCAAGAAGGTGAAGAAGATGAAGTTCGCCTAATGAGAGTGCAGAAAGCGTAAAATCTCTCTTGGGAAGAAAAGGGGGTTTTTATACCTCCGGATTTCAAAACGTATTGATATTGATTTCATTACAGCTGTTAAAGCTAAAACCTTTGGTTTTTTACCATTATCAGATTAAATTAAACAAAATCAAAAAGAAAAGTTTTCGAAGAAAAGAGGAGCATTTATTGTGTTGTCGGCCGCATGATGACACGTCGTTTAATCATGGGGTGAGAAATGGTTTATCTGTTGTAAAAAATAGGGAAATGGACGTATTTGACCACACTGGTTGCGTGATATGATTGGTTGAGTAAAAGCTTTTTCGAAAAGGATTTTGTTTATTGGAAATCGATTTATTTATCCTTTATCCAAAAATCGATTTATTTATCCTTTATTGGATTTTGTTTATTAGAAATAACTAAAAATTATGTGCGACAAATTGAATGTTTGAAGAATGTTTTTTTTTAAATTCATTAAGTAGCACACATTGTCATATAAAGGGTTTGTGAAGTGATGACTGTGGGTTCATTTATTGCGTCTGCGGAAGATGAGAACTGAAAACAAACTAGATCATAAAGGTTAGAAATAAAAGAAATAAGGAGACCCGAGGAGTATATAGATCATAAATGACTTCAGTATACAAAGTATACCAAGGAGCAGTTATGAAGTGTATACTATATCAGTTATTCTTTAAAGAAACCGCAGTGAGTAAAGTGCTTCAAGAGTTTTAATTTTTGAAAAGAAAAGAAGCAATTTATTCACACCCGAAGACCTAATGAGGTCTATGGTACCTATCATTTAAAGAAGAATTGCGGGTTAGGGTTCATCATCCCTAACATTTCCAAAAATCCATTCAATTTTGTAGAGTCGAGTGCCTTGGTGAAAACATCAGCTATTTCCTCATGAGTTGGCACAAAAATAAGTTCAATGTTACCTTTGGGGATGTGGTCTTTGATGAAGTGGTACCGTAGTTCTCTGTGCTTTGTCTTCGAGTGATGAATAGGATTATGAGAAATCGCTATTGCACTCTCTGAATCACAATAGATGGGCACCCGCAGCATCTTGTACCCGTAGTCCAAAAGTTGTGTCTTTATCCAAACTACCTGGGAGCAGCAACTGGCTGCGGCCACATATTCCGCCTATGCAGTAGACAATAAAACAAAGTTTTGTTTCCTTGAAGACCAGCTAACGAATCTTCCACCCAAGAACTGACATCCACCCGAAGTGCTCTTTCGATCGAGTGTTCACCCGACATGATCTACATCTGTAGACACCTGAAGACTGAAGTCGTTACCCGCAGGGTACCAAATACCCAAGGCTTTGCTCCCTTTCAGATACCTAAAGATCTGCTTGACTGCGTTCAAGGGAGATACTTTAGGATCAGACTGATATCTAGCACATAAACCCGTAGCAAACACAATATCCGCTCGACTAGCAGTGAGGTAAAACAATGAGCCAATCATTCCTCGATAAATCTTGTGATCAACTAACTCTCTGGTAGGGTCAACTGGGATTTTATACGTAAAGGCCATAGGGACCTTTGTCGAGGAGAAATTATTCATTGAAAAATTATTCAACAACTCAATGGGGTATTTCTCTTGATGGATGAAAATCCCTTGAGGGACTTGTTTAACTTGAAGACCTAGAAAGAAGTTAATTTCTCTATTCATGCTCATCTGAAACTTGTTGGTCATGAGCTTTGCCAAATCATCCACCATACCTTGATCCATTCAACCAAAGATGATATCATCCACATAGATTTGAACGAGCATCAAGTGATTGTCATTTACTCGTCTAAACAGAGTGGGATCTATCACACCTCTTTTGTATCCTACGGTGACAAGAAACTCATAAAGAGTCTCATACGACGCTCTAGGTGTCTGCTTTAATTTGTAGACCGCTTTCTCCAGCTTCTAACAGTGATTGGGAAATTCTGAGCTTTCAAAGCGTGGAAGTTGTTGCAGATATACTTCCTCTTTCCGTTCTCCATTCAGAAAAGCACTCTTCACATCCATCTAATCGACCTTGATGTTTTTATGAGATGCATACACTAAGAAAATACGTATGGCTTCCATCCTTGCAACTGGTGCATATGTTTCGTCGTAGTCAACACCCTCAAGTTGACTATACCCCTTGGCAACTAAAGGAACTTTGTTTCGTACCACTGCACCAGATTCACCTAACTTGTTCTTGTAAACCCATCATGTACCGACAACAGTGTCACCTTTTGGCTTCGTTACCAATTTCCAAACTTTATTTCGTTCAAACTCAACCAATTCTTCTTGCATTGCAATGATCCAATCGGGCTCCATAAGTGCTTCTTTTATAGTTCTGGGCTCGACCGATGACATGGATGTTTCATAATGACAATTGTTATTTAAATCAGGAGAGGAACGAGTTTGAATACCTGAAGACGGGTTGCCAATGATTTAACCTGGTGGGTGATCTTTTGTCCAAATGTGTAGACAAGATTGCTGATGGTCTGCGGCTGCATTTAAGGAAATATCGTCTATGTCAGAGGAATCTTTGGGTCTGTTTGAGGAAGGTAGTTCCCCCTCGATTTGAGAGAAACCCGCAGATGAATCTTGGACTGTTGGGATCGATTTTGCGGTAGGTAATGGAAGTTTCCCCTGGATTGAAGATGGGAGTTCCCCCTAAACTAATGACGGTTCCCCCTAAACCAGTAACGTTGGTTCCCCCTGGACTGACGTGTGATTAATAATCCTTGGATCTGTTCTTGTATCAATAATTTTAACTTCTTCATCCTTAGAGTCTTCAGACACAGTTGATTGATTGGTTACTCTGCGGGTGGGTACCGGAGCAGCATCCTCAAGAACTGGAACCTCGATGAGTGTTACTTCTAAAGGATTTGAACTTTCCCCCTCAACCGGTGAGGTGGAAGTGTTGACTTAAGTCCCTTCAGAAACAGTTAGTCCAGATACTTCTGGATGCTGTTGTTGTGCTACCGGAGACAGCAAAATTTCTAAAAGATGTTCTTTGCGGGATCGAAAAGGTCATCATAGTTAACTTCAACTATGTTGAACGCACCTGAGGAAGTTGGGATATCACTTTCCATGATGAGCTTTGTTTCCGTTGAAGGATCACCATTGCGGACGTAATAGCCATCGAATTTGATGTCAAAGCTTTCGACTATTAGTCTTCTATGCCTTATAAGAACCCTGTATGCCACTTTATTGGTTGAATAACCCAGGAAGATGCCTTCATCATAATTCGGTGCAAACTTGTTAAGATGATCCTTGTTGTTGACCACAAAACACCTACAACCAAAAATGTGAAAGAAACGTACATTGGGTTTCTGATTATTGAGACCTTCATAGGGAGTCTTGTTGAGGCGTTTGCAAATGATGCTTCTATTCTTAAAAAAGCATGGCAATTGCCACTGCTTCTGCCTAGAAGTAGAGAGGTAAGTTGGAAAAATTTAACATCGATTTAGCTGCTTCGACCAATGTTCTATTATTTCTCTCCACTACTCCATATTGTTGTGGTGTTTAAGGTGCGGAGAAGTTATTGCTGATTCCCTTGGAGACTAAATAGCTATTCAAAAGCTGATTAGTAAACTCAGTGTCATTATCGCTTCTTATCCGTCTAACTGGTAGTTTGATCTGAAGCTCTATCTCCTTGATGAAGTTAATCATGGTATGCGATGTATTTGACTTTAGTCTAAAAAAGAAGAGCCAAGTGAAACGAGTGAAATCATCCACTATAGCCATAATGTATTTCTTGTGATGATGATTGGCTACAGTTGATGGACCGCAAAGATCGATGTGAAGGAGCTGTAGTGGTTCAATAATTGAAGAATCAACTATCAGAGGACGGCTACCCTTGGTTTGTTTACCACATTCACATGTTGGGCACAAAGTATCATTGTTATACTTCAAGATTGGTAGTCCTCGAACTAAATCTCCAGTTACCAAGTTGTTGATGTATCTGAAGTTGAGGTGAGCAATTTTGAGGTGCCATAACCAACTCCCTTCAAACACTGCCTTTGACAGAAAATATAACCGCGGCTTGCCAATGATCAGAGAGACATCCAATAGATACATTATCCCTTCGGCTTTAGACTTGATTAAGCATGTGTTTCTGTCATTCGTCATGATGTAGCAATACTTACTATCGAACTCAAGCCGATGACCAGCTTTGCATAATTGACCCACACTGATCAAATTATGTTTTAGACATTCGGCGTAAGCAACTCGTTGAATAGAGAAGCTACCCGTAGTTCATACTCCATATCCTCTGATGACCCCGTTTGCGTTGTTTCCAAAGGTGACGTGTCCACCACCACTGATTGGCCTGAAATCACGAAGGTATTCCAACCTTCCAGTCATATGCAAGGAACAGACACTATCGATTAACCATTCTTATTATTGTTCCTCTTTGCACATTACCTGCACAATCAGTTGGTTAGTTTAGGCACCCAAACAAGTTTGGAGTCCGTGGTAACGTGGGAAACCTTTTTAACATATGCATGCATGTGAGACTTGGAAACAAATTTCTTTTTCCATGTTTGTATGGGACCATGATGTGTTACATCTTTTGGAGTTTTTCGAGTTGGGATTGGATAAGTCTTCGATAGCAGTGGATAAAAGCAAAAAGATAAATTATTTTCATTAATCCACAGACGATACTTAGTCAACGGTCTGGAGGGTGGGGTCATTTGCTTTTGACTGGTCCGTGGTTGGTGTTTCTTGGAATTGTCCACTGGACTTTGAAAATGTTTTTTGGAAGAGTTTGTCGTAGGTTTAGACTTTTTGACTGATGGAAGAGATTTCGGAAATTGTAAAGTATGTGAAATACCATTCATTTTTGTTTCTTCTAAGGAATTTGGTGATGTTGACTTGACCCCTTTTTGAAAATTTTCAGTTTTGTTTGAGTCAAGAGGTTTAGTCACTGGACATGACTTTTTGCACGATCCATCAATTGCAGTGGATTTTGAAAACTTTTTTTGCAGTGGTGAGTTTTTCAAAATTCTTTTTGTTTGAAAAATTGGTCTAATTTTTGAAAGTTTTGTTTTTGGAATCAGTTTCCCGTTTTTCACGTCGAGATCTGATCTATTTTTCCAAAGCCAATTTTGCTTCTACCTTTGATGGGACAACATCATAAACATTTAATTGAGGTTTCTTGAAATTCTTTGTTTGAGGTAAAAATCAAGGGCTTGAGTCATCAGAACTATAAAGTTCATGACTCTGAGGGCATTGTCCAAATTCAAATTTATCAATTGGCAGTTCATGCAAGATAGGCTGAAGAGTAGTTGTCAATTTGACTGGGGTCTGTGGTACTGAGGACTGGACGACCGCAGAGTAACCCAAAGATGACTTTTTGTTTGGATATGTTGTGGAAGGCAAGGATGGGTTGTTCATAATTAATTCAGGTCCTTCCAAAATAATTTCATCATCCACATCTGAATTGGACTGAGAACCAGGACAAATTGTGCCAATGATGGGTAAAAATTTATCTAAATTACCCGAGGATTTAGGAAAAATTTCTTCAACGACATGATTGTTGCTAAGTTCATGAAGTCTACCGAAGTGACATCGGATGTCTTCCGGAAAAGTTTTGTCATTGACTGGATAATTAAAAGCACGGTCGGTGGGACATAGGGACGATCAGCATCAAACTGAGGAGGAGAGTTCTCATCGGTAGAGTACCCATTGGACCATCCCCAATTATAAGTGTTGTCTACGGTCCCATTGTTAACTAAGTTCTCAATAGCTTCACTTTCACTAAACAGATTTTCTATTAAACGATTCAAGCGTACAATTTCTTTTCGGGCAAGATCCCGTTGATTCAAAGCAATATCTAATTGACTCTCACTTAACACTCTAGCATCTTTCTCTAACAAAAAATCCTTTTCTAACAAAGTGACCTTAAGCATTTTGTCTTCTACTCTTCCTCACACATGGTACAGCTCTTGGGTCGCTATATTCTTTTCATGTAGGGCTTTGTTGTAGTCTGTAAGGACGGCAACACAAGTGTCATTAAGTCTTTCTAAATAAGGTTCACAACCATGCATGATGTAATCATTAGACAGAATCATAATTTTTACATATTCGGCGAAGCTGAGGGTTCCATTATTTGCCATGCAGCAATAATTCCTCTACAGGTTCGTTGATCCTTCTTCCTCACCAGCTGCCACCATGCATATTTTCCCTTCTTCCGGTTGTTGTCAACCTCTTCATCTTCATCACCCGAGCACCACACCTGATGATCCCTTCTCACATGAGCAACATAAGCTCTAGCTTTGTCCTTATCCTCCATTTCTTGAGCCATTCTGAGGTAGAACGCCTCATCTTTTACCACATTTCCTTTGCAGTATTTGGCAACGTGGTTTTCTTTGTGACACTTATGACACACAATGACTCCGTATTTGTCTTCGGTAGTGGTACCGGAGTCAAAAGGTTTGTTGGTCTGTGGGGTTTCTTTTGAAGAAGCATTATGTGGCTGATATTGGTGGTGAGAGTTTCTAGGATATCTAGGATGGTTTCTCTATGGGTTGAAATTTTGATTAAAAGGTGGTTTGGTGAACTGTTGATTTTTACGAAAGGAGTGTGGTGGGAGTTTATTGAACTGTTGCCTGACCAGGGCAATGGCATTATGAAACTCTTCTTCGTCATCAAGTTCTACATCAGCTACATACGACTGCGGTGAGCTGTCGTATGAGTTTTGGTATGATGACTTTCTGGCATATGGGTACTGAGAAGTTTTAAAATGTGGAGTTCGAGCCATTAAGGCGAGTGGTCCACCTAGGTCTGCACATTCCTTTAACACCGTCGATTCTTGGGCTTGAAGTTCACCGTATAGCTTGAACAGTGAGAGAGTTTGGTGTTTTCTGTCTCCTTGGACTATCATCTTAGTCGTAGTCCAGTACCTACCTAGTCCATTCAAGAACTGCAGGTCTGTTACGTGATTGCTTCTTACAGTGCCAGCGTTTGATAGTTTGGTGATGATGAGGTTGAATCTCTTGAAGAAGTCGTAAAGGCTTTCAACAGGTAAGGCTTTAAAATTAGTGAATTCCTTGATGTTGGATAAGGTGTCTAAGTTCGTAACTCTATTCGGTATGTACTTGACCCGACCCGACATGGTCTATTTGGGTTACACTTCACCGAAACAATTTGTATGGATAATCTTTTGAGAATAGTATATTTACGATTTATTAATATATTATAAGTTATAATATATTAATATGACATCATATTATTTAATTAGTATTGATCAAGAATTAATTTGGAACTAATTTAGTGATCAAAAGAAACTAATTAAATATGGAATATTATGTATATAGAATGGGCAAATGTTCATTTAGGATGGGCTAAGCTTGCATGGATAGTCCATGGAGTTTTTAACCCATGGATCCTATGGAAATGAAAGGTCACGGGTATTAGGGTTTACATGGATGTAACCCTAATCCACCATACTATATAAAGAAGTCTTTGGCACATGAAATGGCACTAGTGTGTGAGTGAACAAGAGTGGGCCGATTTCTAGTGTGCATTACTATTCTCCTAAGTTTTCCAAGTTGTGTGGTGATTTGTGCTTCCACTTGAGGCATCCACATTATTGGTGCTAGGCTCTCAAAACTCCAAGCAATCAACCACAAGGAAAAAGGTATGTCATTCTACTAGATTTTATGTTACAAGTACCCCATGATATGCAAGTTAGGATGAGAACCTTGGAAAAATCAAATTTGCATGTATATTACAGAAAACATAGATCCAAGGTTTCTAGGGTTGCATGTACACCATAGGAGTGTTAAAATGCTCCAAACCCATTAGTGGTATCAGAGACTAGGATTGTTTTCATTATACTTGATGCAAATTGCTAAAAAAAAGTCGAAATTGTGCTCACTGTTCAGTGGACTCGGCGAGTCCATGGGGGGACTCGATGAGTCCAAGTGAAAACTCATCCTACTCGTCGAGTAGGTTCTTGTACTCGACGAGTACGAGGCCAAGAGTGTAGAATTTCGAGTTTTGTTGCTGGAATTGGACTAGAATCATTACCCTAAACTGTTTTGGACTTGTAAAATCTGTTTTTGATGTCGTAATGATTATGCTAATCCATTTTCAAAGGTTATTATTAAACTTTCAAGTTTTATATATGTTTATATGATTCTTGAAAATTGTTGATATGAATGTTCATGCTTATGAGTTTTGGTAGATCATAGGAATTATTTGCAAATTGTTTGTTAGTGTAATTCTTGATCTAAATGTCAATTAATGGACTCCATAACTCGTCCTCAAGTTATGGAATTCCAAAAGTCTCTTCTTTAAAACCATTAAGACTCATAAGTTATAGAAATGAAAAGTCTTGAATAGTTTCAAAACTTGCGCTCAAGTCTTGGAATTTGTAAAGTCTCACACACACTTTAATTCCAATCCCTAGAGTTTAAAAAAGTTTAAAATTCAACCCTTATACTTTATAGTATTATAAGTTAATAATATATATATATATATATATATATATATATATATATATATATATATATATATATATATATATGTGTGTGTATGTGTGTATGTGTGTGTGTATGTATAAGATCAAGTTAGTCTTACCGTTAGTAGGCCTCATTCATGAAGCCGGTCTATAAGGGCGGTATAAGGTTGTTGCCTATAAAATGGCAGCTTAATGGGTGTCCACTCTCACCCACCGCTTCCTTGACTGGTGGAGGGTCGTTAGCCGAACGGGTAGGACATTGACTATAAATCTCATTAAATGTATAATGATGATGATAAAGTAACTAAATCTTTTATAAATTCCCAATCTTAGTTACTTTAGGAAAATGTCAATTTGGTGCTAACCCATGAAATTACACTTTGTACCTAACCAAGTTGTTAGTGGAGCGTGTGTGGTTAACCGACACACTAACATGGACTAGTAAGTGTGGCAAATGGTAACTTAATGTTTATCATAGATTGGTGGAGCGTGTGTGGTTAACCGGCACATCGATTAGGTGATAAAAATTAAGGGTACCAAGTTAATTTGCATGGTTATTCACACCTTGTTTGTGATCCTCGGCATCCCAGTCGCAAACTTGAGAGGGCACAATCGAGATTTAAAAATGCCATTGAAAAGTTAAATGAATCTCAAAAGATCTAGGAGTTTAATCCAATTAAAACCTAATACGCATTTCGTTTTTCATGGTGGAAATTGGTGAATCATCATTCCCCTACCTTCAAATATTTTATAGCTTGGATTACGGCATCCCTCTTCCAAGTTATAAAGTATTGTGTTGGGTCCTAGCCTTAATATTACATTTCCGTGTCTTATTAAGGGTTCTTTATCTAATCTAAACTTGTCTTTCTTCTTTTCAGATGTCTTCCAACAATGCTTCTGGCTCAAACCCTACCGGCTCCTTCTGGGAGAGTCATCTTTGATGGTTCAAACTTTAATGATTGGATCAGGAACATCAGGATGGTCACACGTTATGAGGACAAGGAATATGTCCTTGACAAGGAGCTGAAAGAAATTGATGAGTCTTCTACTACTCCACAGGAGATCACTGACTTTAGGGCTCATGAGAGAGATGCCACCAAGGTGGCACGTATCATGTTGGCCACAATGACAGCTGAACTCCAAAACTCCTATGAGGACTTTTACCCTTTTGAGAGGCACATGAACCTGATGGAAAGATACCATCAGAGTACTCGTCAAGAGAGGTATGAAATCATCTCTTCCATGATAACAACCCGAATGAAGGATGGTGAACCCATCACGGGCCACATGCAGAAAATGCAAAGGTTTGTGGACCGTTTGCTGAAGTTGAATGTGAACTTCCCTGAGGAGTTGGCTATTGACATCATACTGCACTCCTTACCTCCATGTTATGACCAGTTCCGAATTACCTATCATATGAACAAGGAGGAGGTCACACTCAGCAAGCTTCAAGGACTTTTGAAGACCGCCGAAAGTGGTCTCAAAGGTAAATCGGTTGTTACCACTCCTACTCGTAACACCGCCCCTGTCCTGGCAATCGGGCAAGTTAAAGGGAAAAAGAGGAAGGCCCCTTCGAAGGGTACGAAGGGAAAGTCTCTTGATGGTCCTCTTCGAGTGGAACCAAAGGTGGTTCTGTCACTCCCTCTTCCAACCCAAGATAAGCTGAATGCTTCTATTCTCATGATAAGGGGCACTGGAAACGAAACTTCCCCAAGTACCTGCAAGATTTTAAGGATGGGAAGGTCAAACCTACCCATGCATGTATTTACACTATATTGTCTAATAACTCACCGCATACTAATTATTGAGTCCTTGATACAGTTTGTGATATTCATATATGTTCTGATTTGCAGGGGTCTAAGAAGAAGTGAGGATGTGGAGCACGGAAAGATAAACTTGATCACGGGGAATAGGAAAGCTTCACCTGTCACCAAGATTGGAGTTTATTCTTTGTTTCTAAGTAGTGGGTTAATGTTAGATTTGAATAAGTGTTGTTACTCGTCTGAAATGGCGAGAAATATTATTTCTTTTCACGGGTTGTACAAACAAGGATTTAATTTTTCATTTGATAATGAATGTGGTGGTATTAATGCTTTTTATAATAATGTTCTTTATTTTAAAGCATTAACTTGTGATGGTGTATATGAAACTGTGTCGGTTGTAGACAACTTAGGAAATAATGTGTTGCATATCGATTCTTCCCCAAGGCATCCTTGTGGCATTGTCGTCTTGGACATGTCAACAAGAAGCGCATAGGCCAACTCCAAAAGGCTGGAGTCTTGGAGTCCTTTGACTTAAGGTCAGATGATAGTTGCGAATCTTGATTACTTGGAAAAATGACTAAGTCACCCTTCACTGGTACTGGTGCTAGGGGTGAAGGTTTGTTGGACCTCATACATATAGATGTGTGTGGACCCTTCAGAACCGCCACAAGGGATGCTAATCGCTTCTATGTGACTTTTACTGATGATTACAACAGATATGGTTATGTCTACTTAATCAAGCATAAGTCAGAAACCTTTGAAAAGTTCAAAGAGTTTAAACAGGAGGTAGAGAATCAGCTGGGCAGGAACATTAAGATGCTTCGATCCGATCGAGGTGGACAGTATCTTAGTACAAATTTCTTGACTATCTTAAGGAATGTGGAATTGTTTCACAATCGACACCTCCCAGAACATCACAGGTTAATGGTGTGGCTGATAGGCGCAATCGAACCTTGTTGGACATGGTTCGTTCCATGATGAGTCGAGCTTCGTTACCAATCTCATTTTGGGGGTATGCCTTAGAGATTGTCGCCCATATCCTTAATCTAGTCCCTACAAAGAAGGTTTCCAAACAAACCTCACGAGATGTGGACTGGGAAAGTTCCCAATTTAGACCACATCAAGATTTGGGGTTGCGAGGCTTTCGTGAGGCGTGAGACTCAAGACAAGCTCGAACCTCGTAGTGAGCGGTGTATTTTCATCGGCTACCCACATAAATCCTTTGGTTACCTCTTCTACAAACCTAGTGAAAATGTGGTCGTTGTAGCAAGGAGAGGTATCTTTCATGAGAGAGAATTCATAAGCCAAGGAAACTATGGGAGGAAAATTGACCTTGAAGAGCTTCAAGAGTCGAGCGGTGAAGGAACCTTAAACACTAGAAATCAACCTGAGGAGGAAACTCATGTTGAACCAACTGACGAGTTTGTACCTCTGAGGCATTCCACTAGAGTTAGAAATTCGTCTGAGCATTATTATGGTTTCCATATTACTACGGCAGGTGAAACATTTGTCAATGATAGTACACTGGTAAATCTAGATGAACCTAACAGCTTTAAGGAAGCCATGGCAGGCCCTGATTCTGCTAAATGGAAAGAGGCTATGGACATCGAGATTCAGTTCATGTATGACAATCAAGTTTGGAACTTGGTTGACAATGTACCTGGTCGTAAGACAGTCGGGTGCAAATGGATCTTCAAGAAGAAGACCAACATGGATGGGAAAGTGCACACTTATAAGGCGTGACTGGTTGCGAAGGGCTTCACCCAAACTCAGGGAGTTAACTATGATCAAACCTTCTCACCAGTAGCGAAAATTAAGTCTATTAGGGTTATGCTAGCCATTGCTGCATTTCATGATTATGAAATATGGCAAATGGATGTCAAAACCGATTTCCTTGGAAAGTTGGCTGAGGATGTTTACATGAGTAAGCCAGAGGGTTTTGTCAATGCAAAATACCCTGATAAAGTGTGTAAGCTTGAGAAATCCATTTATGGATTGAAATAAGCATCTAGCAGCTGGAATCTTTGTTTTGATGAGAAAGTCAAAGAGTTTGGTTTTTCGAGAAGCGAAGATGAGTCCTGTGTATATGTTAGAGCTTGTGGGAGTATAGTTAGCTTTTTGGTAATGTATGTGGATGACATACTACTCATGGGAAATGACATATCAACTTTGCAGGAGATTAAGTCCTGGCTTGGGAAGTGTTTCACTATGAAGGACCTTGGAGAAGCTGCCTATATCCTAGGGATAAGGATATTGAGATATAGGAGTAAAAGACTAATTAGACTTAGTCAGGTTACCTACTTGGACAAGGTGTTGAAAAGGTTCAACATGCAAAATTCCAAGAAAGGTGATTTACCGATCCAAAGCAATGCCAAACTGAGCAAGGCTCAGAGTCCGAGTACAGAGGGTGCGATAGCTTATATGAGTCGATTACCATATGCTTCCGCTGTTGGCTCGATCATGTATGCTATGACTTGTACCCGCCCTGATGTGGCCTTTTCTTTGAGCATGGTCAGCAGATATCAGTGGAATCCTGGCAAGGCTCACTGGATTGCGATGAAGAACATTCTCAAGTACCTGCGGAGGACTAAGGACTGGGTCCTTACCATTGGTGGGAGTGATGACTTGAGAGTATTGGGGTATAGTGACGCTAGCTTTTAGACTGATATGGATAATTTCCGCTCTCAGTCGGGCTCGGTCTTTACCATGAATGGAGGAGCGATTACTTGGAAATGTTCCAAGCAGGAGACAGTAGCTGATTCGACATGTGAATCAGAGTACATAGCAGCGAGTGAAGCGGCGAAGGAGGCGATACGGCTGAGGAACTTCATCGGAGACCTTGGAGTTGTACCAGCTATAAAGGAGCCTATGGAGATTTTCTGTGACAGCAATAGTGTGGTTGCCTTAGCAAAGGAACCGAGAGATCATGGCAGATCCAGACACATTGACAAAAAAATATCTAATATGTGCATATTTAGCTATATATTTCGTTTAGAATTTTATTACCAAAAAAAAATACCAAAGGTACATAATTATGTTTAAATTGTATTTCCAGTCTAAAAGATGTGCTCGGAAGCAAAAGGAAGCAGGAAATGCAATCGGGAACTCGGGAATTGAAGAAAGAAGAAAAAAAAGTCAAAATCCTGAAAGACTCGGCGAGTTGGATCGTCTACTCGACGAGTCCACACGAATGTTCGTGAAGCAAATAAAAAGTACTTTCCGTACACGGATTCTACAAAGAGGACTCGGCGAGTCGGTTATCTACTCGGCGAGTAGCCCATTGTTTTCTAAAGACTATAAATAGAAGCCAATTGCTGAAACCAAACCTCTCTCTGGAACCCTTGGGGATTAATTTGCGACTAAAGGTGCTGCTGGAGCTTTGGAGTTCTTGGAGAAAACCCTAACCTTCAATTTTAAGGAGATTAAAAGCAAATTTAGTTTACTCTTCACTTTATCTTTTATTTGAACCATGTTTGAGTTATTAGATCTTGTTTTTGAGTTACTTTCTGCTATAATTATGAGCTAAACCGTATACCTTCTGTTTAGGGTAGATAAATTTATAACTATGGATTGATTTGTGGTTAGATTAATTGTTTCTTGGTGAATTTTGTTTTATTAAGCTTGTTAAAGAACCTTATGCATTAACAACAACTATTTTCTGCTAATTAACAAGCAATTAAGCTGCATGAACATCTCTTAATTGCTTATCTCATACGATTTATGTGAAAACATTGTTATGTGCCTAGGAATAGCGAACATGAAACTAGGGTTAACTAGAAAATGGGTAAATTAATGTGTGAGCTTGTGTGATAAACCATCAACAAGAGGTTAATTGAATTAGTAATTTGATTAGCTAATTACAAGTCTTATTTAACCCGGATAAATAAACTAGGAAATTCATTAGTTTAATCACTTGATCACTGCTTAAATTAATTTGTTTTCTAAGGATCGGTAATAACGAATGTGAACCTAATCACTTTAATCGGTAGCCAATAACAATTAATCCATTGCACTTGCCATAAAATCAACCATAGGAGTAAATGAATCGAACCTAAACAGAAGCTTCCTCATTATTGAATTTAGTTGGTTTTTACTTGCTTTAGCTGTTAGTTACTTAATTTGCGTGTAAGTAAATTTGTTAAGTTTCTAGTCTTGTAATACTAGAGAAAACCTTTTACTTTTATTACTCGTTTTAGTTAATTCTAGTCATTAGTTTAATTACCATTCCCTGTGTTCGATACCCTGCTTATTCAACTATAGCACTAAAAGACAGGTCCACTGCCTTTCTGTGTCTAAATTATATCTTAAAAGGAGGACTAAAACTAGTGCATTTATATACACATCAATATCACTTCATAAGACGCAAGATAAAAGAAGGACTCATCGTGGCAAAGAGGGTATCGTCAGAAGAGATCCCAGCAGATCCCCTCACGAAGGGACTGACTAGGGTCAGGCATTTGCAGCATGCGAGGCGCATCGGGCTGAAGGACGATATTAGTTTTACAGATTAGATAGCTATTTCTGAAACTTGTAAAATGTAATTGACATTTGATGATTAAATAAAAGTTGTTGTTTATTTATAAGTAAGGTGTTGCTATCTTGTGTCAATCGTTTACTATTGTTTCAACTTTGCATGTTTTGACTTCCAGAATAATTACTTTATTCAAACTCTCCAAAGTCAATCATACTTTGGAAGTAGGTATGAATCAAGACTGTCATGAATTGGGCTTGTAGATGTCTAAGGTGGTGGACATAGCAAAAGTTGCTACAACATTCATGGGTGCTCATAACTTCTGAGTATTGGATTAAACCCACACTCACTTGTATCACTTCATGGAATTTATATCGAGTGATTATATGAAAACGCATCAGTAACTTGATGTGATAAAACGTGCCTTTGTGTATGATTCAACAAGTAGTTAGTACAAGCATATGACTCGAAGTTTATATGTTCCTTTTAGTCCTTGGAGCATTAAAAGCGATATCTGATCCCCTCGATGATTTTGTTTTGACCTATGTGTCAGGCCCGGTCAGAACCAAATTGATGTGTTCAGTTTAGTTCTATGTCAAACAAATCGGAAATCGAGAAACAAACTGTTGGACAATAAGTATGACGTTGTTCCAGGTATTTTTCCGGATGATATCTAGAACAGAGGATTATATAATCACTTATCTAAAATGTCACTTCATAGTTCAACAGAGCTTTAAGAGCTACGATTGTTGGTCGGTTCCTGAAGTCATACTTGCAACTATAGTTATCAGACTTATCCAAGTAGGAGACTGTTGGATAAGGTCTCTAAGTCTGTAACTATATTTGGTATGTACTTGACCCGACCCAGCATGGTCCATTTGGGTTTCACTTCACCAAAATAATTTGTATGGATAATCTTTTGAGAATAGTATATTTATGATTTATTAATACATTATAAGTTATAATATATTAATATGAAATCATATTATTTAATTAGTATTGATAAAGAATTAATTTGGAATTAATTTAGTGATCAAAAGAAACTAATTAAATATGGACTCTTATGTATTTAGAATGGGCCAATGTTCATTTAGGATGGGCAAAGCTTGCATGGATAGTCCATGGAGTTTTTAACCCATGGATCCTATGGAAATGAAAGGTCATGGGTATTTGGGTTTACATGGATGTAACCCTAATCCACCATACTATATAAAAAGGTCTTTGGCACATGAAATGGCACTAGTATGTGAGTGAATAAGAGTAGGTCGATTTCTAGTGTGCATTACTATTCTGTCAAGTTTTCCAAGTTGTGTGGTGATTTGTGATTCCACTTGAGGCATCCACATTATTGGTGTTAGACTCTCAAAACTCCAAGAAATCAACCACAAGGAAAATGGTATGTCATTCTACTAGATTTTATGTTAAAAGCACCCCATGATATGCTAGTGAGGATGAGAACCTTGGAAAAATCAAATTTGCATGTATATTAGAGAAAACATAGATCCAAGATTTCTAGGGTTGCATGTACACCATAGGAGTGTTAGAATGCTCAAAACCCATCAGTTTAGAGTTGTAATAAGCCTTTTGTCTTGAGCCTGTTCAGACCCTTGATAGAGATTCTTGATAACATCCCAGATCTCTTTAGTAGATTCACAATTGATAATGATGTCGAAGTTGTCAGGAATAACACCACAAGAGATTTTGTATAAGGCTATTGCGTCTTTCTCCATCTTCTTTAGGCCATCGTTGGTAGGTCTGTTCATGGCTGCTTGACCTCCACCAAGTCTTGCTTGAGTACCGTCTACTATAATGGGAGTGAGAATAGGGACATCAGGTTCTTCTTCTACAGATCTCCACACATCTCTACCGAGCCTCTTTAGATATCTTTCCATTCGTTGGGACCAATGATGATATTCACTTGCAACAAGTATTGGCGCTCTATTAGAAACACCAACACTGTTTGAAACGTTTAGAGAATAAGCTTGTGCCATTTTCCATGTTTTTTTTTAAATTTTCTTATGAGCTTTAGTGGTATAGAAGGCCTTTTAAATCATAGTTTTGAGAACAAAAGCTTCGATTTTGAAAGGAGTTAAAAGGCAACCACTTTGGCTCTGATACCAATTATTAAGAGAAAATTTTGAACAAACGTTAGTCATGAGATAATAAGTTGCAGAATTAAAGTTAATCTTAGTGGATCTTGTTAGCTCAACAATAATAATTGTTAGATTGCGGAAATGTAAGGAAAATAAATAGCAGCAAGTTTATATCAATAAACGTTAAACAAGTAGACACGAGGTTGAATTGTAACTAGGTTTGCATGCAAACACAAGTTAGTATAAGACGAACAACACAAGTGAAGAGGGACTCGGTTAAGTATTGGTTAAGATAACTTAAGATATAGAGATGAACAATCTGATATAGATAAACTTTTAGTGATCGATTGATTGTTGATAATTGGTAAATTGGTAAAGAATACATGAAGTGGGATGCTCTATTTATACAGTTCCAATAGTTACATCAAAGAGTAAACTAATCTAAAAGTGACTTAGTACGGTGACCATCAATGGTTCACCGGATATTACACGGAATACAAGCAATGTCAATAAAGTAACTTAAACTATCTTCATGCATAACTCCACTCTACGGTTCATCTTCAACTTTGCGGTTCACAAAGGACAAAAACAGTCTCTGGTAGTACCTGTGAGAACAAGGATATGATGCGCAGGGGCAAGGTTTGAAAACTCAAACCTTGATTTAATGCTTAAGATTAATGTCTGATTTTAATTAAATGTACCAGTCAAGTCTGGTAATACCAGTCGAGACTGAAGAAAGAATTCAACAAAGTACTCAAGTCATAAATGAAGAACTATGAGAATAATCAAAGTAAAGACAATAAATGAACAAGAAGAATGCTTTGAAAGAGTTTGATTTGAGAGAAAAGTGAAAGTGAAGTAAATGTAAATATAAGTATAACTATCTTTAGAGCAACAATCTATGACATTCTTGTCATTAAAACACTCCTTATATAGGAAAAGGAGGAACATCGTACAATTTGGTGAAACCAATAAAGGATTGGATAATAAACAGCTTCTGACAACTGATTATCCAAGGTTACAAAAAGACTCAGTTCTATGAAATGTCAAATCACATAAACGACAAGAATAATAAATACATGAACAAACACTTGATCTCAGATCATTCCTTCATATCGAAAATTGCTCCACTTCGGACTCTGACTCCATCTCGGACCACAACACATCTCGGACTCAAGACTGACTTCGGATCTTCAAGAGTTTGAGATTGCAAGAGGTTCACTTTCAGGTTCCAACAATCTCTCGCTAAGTGAACTTAGCAATCCAGTCAGCTTAGTTTGATTCTTCCTTGATAAACACATACACCCGGTACAACAAATCTCTGACTTCGATATACCACTGAAGCTGACTTATGAATTTTGCCTTCACCTGCTCTGGTGCTTCTAACTTTGATGCATGATTGATAAACTTCCGAAGGGCTTTGGTGGGAACCAAATGTTTGTCAAGGACTGGGAAGAAGTCCTTCTTGTTTGTCTTCTTTTGCATATACACAAACCCTAACATCAGTTCATCAATTGGTCCTTCTGCCAATATCTCAGCTTCTTGGAGTTTAAAATCAGTCTTTGCCAAGAAATTTTCAGTTCCGAACAAGTGGGCCAATTCGAAGTCTAATCTGTAGAATTCAGAGACATAATCTTTGAGGAAACCCAAGACAGCATGGTAGGCTCCAATGCTAAGATCGTCGTTTTGGTGGCTTCTGAAGTGTGCAACTATCGTCAGGATGTCGTTGGGATTGATTGCTGGGAAGTCGGCGTCTGTGATGGTGATTTGAATTTGTTTGTTTCGGAAGATGTGGTATCGGAACAGCACACAGTTCAATTCAAATTTGGTTAAGATTTTCCTTCCAAACCTAGAGATCTTGGTGATTCTTTTCCGAGACCATACTTCTTTTTGTGGAAGTGCGTTCTTCGAGTAAAAAATATTCAAATGTTCTTGTTTAGTTCTGATGATCATTTGTGGATCATCTTCTGGGTGGAGAGGAGCGAACTTGGTGTAGAATTTGTTGTATGGAGATATGGGTAAATCAATCTAGTCCGAGTCTTGATTTGGGAGATCATAATAAATAAATGCACTATGTCCAAGTCATGTCTTATCCCTTTTGGACAAAGAGGTAAAAGCCCTAGCATCGGATGATGATTATCTTTAAGGGCTTGGATCTGGATGCTTTCCTCGAGGGCTTGATTTAGTTCTTCCTGAGACCAACCACTTTTTTCTTTAACAGGAGTCTCGGAGTTGTGGAATTCCGAAATGGGTTTCTTTCCTTTATTGTGTTGTTTATTGAGGACCGAGATAATGTGTTGCATGTTTTCATCAATGGAGAGTTTTGGAGGAGAGGAAATCACGGGCTCTTTCGGAATATCATCAGGCTTCCGAAGAAGAGAGCCTTCATCAATGGGAGTTATCCTGGGAGAGGGAATCAGAGGCAGCATCGATTTGGTGGCTCGGAAGGCGTCAACTGTTATCTTAGTTTTTGCCTTTGCTACTTCACGACTTCTTTGCAGAACATCAGCTACGAGTGATGGCCATGAGACTGCAGACCATATCCGTTGCTCTTCCTCGGATAACACTTTGTCTAGGAACTTCCTTGAAGCTGGAATTGCTACGATAGCATTAGTGATGTACTTAACTTCTTCATCCTCTTCATCATCATCATAACATGGAGAACCTTTAATAACTTGCAAAGAATCATGATCAGATTCTTCATCTCGGAGTTTGATCTCCGAGACAGATTTCTAGCGGATGGATTGACTTCTCCTGCTAGGCCTTTCTCCCCCTTTTGCAGCGGATGACCCAACAACCGATACAAGCAATGCAGACTCCTGGAGTTCTGAGAATCGATCGAATACCTTCTGAAAACTTTTATTCAGCTACAATATTAAAGCATCATAAGCTTCAGCTGTAAGAGCCTGATCCTTCTAATGATCGTGTAACATGCCAGAATTCATAGCCAAAAATTTCATTTTTAATTAAGTAAGTATAAAACCAGTAGTCTGAAACATCCATAGTGTTGACTCATTTCATAATCAAAGCCCAGTATTTCAAATAATTTAACATGTCATAGAAAAGTATTATCAGATTACAACTCCCCAAGATCTCATAATGCGGAAATCGTAGTGTAATGCGCTGCGATCCTGCCGGCTCCGTTCCTTTTCAAAAAGAATTACCTGAAACCAAAACTATAAACCGTAAGCACGAAGCTTAGTGAGTTCCCCCATCATACCACACACCATACAAATAACATATTGTCAGACATATATGGGTGCCCGACCTAACCTTTCGGTCTCTTTCAACTGGTAATCGCCTAGTATATCTGGGTGCTGGCCTACCCCTTCAGTCTCTTTCAACCAGCAATCGCCTAGCATATCTGGGTGCTGGCCTACCCTTCGGTCTCTTTCAACTGGTAATCGGGGACTATTTTACCCCTACCACTACCATATAATATCCTAGCATATACACATAAATCACATACTGCCTAGCATATCTGGGTGTTGGCCTACCCCTTCGGTCCTTTCGACCGGTAACCGGGGACTATTTCACCCCTACCACTACCGCATAATAACATAGCATACTAGCACATAAAGCATAACAGATAGTGGCATGCCAAACAGTTATCACAAAGACAATCATCTCAACTATAATCACCTACTAGTGGGCCGGCATTAGTGCCTTAGACCCACTTCTACTGGAAGGTAACTCACCTCATGCTGCTGAACTCCACTGCAAGAAATCCTTAGCAGTTGTCCTAGCAACTCTTCGAGATATCAATACCAAAATATCACCCAATTAGCAATTGGGTTCTATACCTTAATCCATAATCCATACTTGGGTAAAATGACCATTTTACCCCTGACCCACAAGATACTTAACTAAGGCCCAAGTCCAAAACCAATCAAGTCCAAAACTCCAAAATCCCTAAAGGCCCACTAAGGGCCTAATTTTCCAAATTGGGCCCAAACCCTTACATGGGCCTTTCCTAAAGCCCAATAACTTATTCCTAGTCCAAAATATATGTCCTTAGCCGATCCAACAAAAATCTATGCACTTATATGCCCATAAGAGAGCCCGAAACCATTGGGCCCACCAAGGCCCAAAACAACCCTTGACCCAAATAGGCATGTCTAACCAAAAGTCCAAAACTGTAACATTCTCCTGACCATAAAGCCCAACACACAAGGGCCAAACCCAAGTCTGCTGCCCAAACAAAAACAAGCCTGAAGGCCTACTGATTGACCAACACGGGGCGTACCTCTTCGGTACGCTCAGCATACTAGACGATACAGATCGGGGCCTCAAGTCAATATGCGAGGTGTACGCGCTTTTTCCTCAAGACTCATATTAGGACTTAATCCGTTAATTCATTTGCATCCAAACTTCCAGGGAACCTCAAATAAGGCTCTTAATGCATAAAGTCGGCACCTTTATACATTTGTATGACTCAAAGGGACCCAATGACCAACTTAACCCAATAATACCCATCTAGAACATGCATGAATGGTTTCTAGCCTCAAAGGTTGCAACTTTATGGGCTTATAACCTCTAAAATTCTAAGTGTGGCAACCCAAAGCTTTTGTAGTGGTGTCTAACCACTACATCTTGCTGACGAGGCCAAAAAAGGACCAAAACCCACATATTCATAAATAACAACATCTAGTGATCAAGCTCAGAACTTTTTACCTTCTTTGAGTTGAAAATGTAGCAAGAAGTCCAGATCCACAAGTCCTCCCTTAAACCACCACCTTGTAACGAGCTTCCACTTCTTCAAATGCACCAAAAACCACAAAAATGCACCCACAAAGCTCATAACACTCTTGGATGAAGCTACCACTCGAAATTAGGGTTTAAGACACTAGGAATGAAAGAGAGGCGCACCCCCCTTGGACTTAAGGTGCTTAAATAGTGAGCAAACCCTTAAAATTAGGGTTTTGAAGATCCTGGACTTACGTTGGGCGTACTCCATGTACGTTGGGTGTACGTCTTTCGCACCCGCGTTTCACTTATCCAGCACTATGTTGGATGTACCCCAACTTACGTTGGGCGTACTCACTTGTTTTTCACCTTTGCATGCATGGGCTGATTTGCCAAGTATCTCCATTAGGGACCAAAATTGCCAATAATTTCAAAGTGCCATAACTTCCTCATCCGATATCCGTTTCCAACGAACCTTATACCCACGAAAAGGTGGCGAGAAGCCCTATGCTCCTAGCAACTTACTCAAGCCTTAAAACCTTCGGAACAAATCCCAAAACCCATAAAAGGTCGAGATGTCAAATTACGATTACACCCTTGGCTTTCGAATATACGATCAACTACTTGGACCACTTATATCATGGCAACTATATCCGAAATGGGCTAAATCCTTTCTTTTCCGAAGCCCTAAGTCTCATGACAACGGATGATTGGACCGCAGTCCCAACCAATGAAGAAAATTTGGAACCGAGTGTTACAGATCGAAGAGGGATGCAAAAACTAAGAGCATTTCATCGAATAGGGATGCAATGCAGACTCCGGATGCCTTTTATGAGGCCTTCTAACAAAATCTAGCCATTGAGGAGCATTAGAACCTGGTCGTCCTCTACCTGAACCAGGTATCAGACAAGTTGTGGCATCCGATGTAGGATAGACAACTCCTGCTTCGGAATGCTTACGGTCCGGGACAAGGATCTTGGACCGTGCTTGTGAAGAAAGAATGGGGTTTTCCAAATCGACTCATGGGTTTGTTCCAGGGGGTGCGAGGAACTATGTTCGACACCAGCAGCACCTCGTTGTGAAGGTGAGGGTTGATTATCTGGAGACTCCCCGTGAGTATGTGATTGTGGTATTGAAACTTCGAAGGGTACTTCAGAAGAGTGGGTAGGTGGGGTAAGAGGATGGCCAGAGTCAGCTTGAATGTCTTTGGTTCCCTCCTGTTGAGAGGAAGAACTGACTTTCGTTCTCTTTATGGCTTTTGGTTTAGAGAGAGAGGATTTCCTTTTTGCAGCCTTTTTTTATTACCTCCAAACTGAACAGGCTTGGCCTCATCTGAGATAGGCGCAACGGTGATCGGGGTAGACTGTGTAGGGCGATACACAATCGAGGTCGCTAAGTGATGTTTCAAATGTGTGACAACCGTCAAAATTCAAGACAACTCTAGATTTGAATAAACTTCGTTGCACGTATAGGCACGACACATACTAGACTTGGTAATTAGAAGCTAAGTTATAACCTACTAGTAACATGGAAACAAGTAGAATCGAAGAGTCGTGTACTTAGATTTCACATTGGTATATGAATTCTACAACTACTTAACTGTAATGACTATCTATATTTGGGTCATTCCTTGAATTGAACATCTTTGCATGAATCATGTAGACACATCACGCACTTGGCCTAGAAGTAGAAATTAGGTCAAAGTCTCATAGAAACTTAAGTCAAAGTTGAAAACTAGGACAAGTATACTTGATTCCTCAATTTCGCTTGAATCTCAGATTCACTACATAGAATGCCAATAATCTGATTTCAATCATGTAACTTTCTACCAAATATAATTATTTATTTTGAGAAATTTGATTTTTTTCAAATATTAAACTCAATTCATTATGGTGTTAACAAATTTTATTTGGTTCAAAACAATCCAAGATATTCTTCATCAATTGTGATATTCAAAAATGCCCATACTTTATAACAAGTGTCAAAATTTTATAAAATAAATGCAAGTTTTATGAAATTTAAACTTCCCCCAAAATTTTATATTATATATAACATCTTTAATTATTTACATATGTCATGAGACCTAAATTATATTATGGACAATAATTTATAAAAATTAGCTTACATATGAGCATAAGAGCTAAATTGTCATAAAATTTAATACAAGATTTTATATTTTATAACATAACCCCCAAACTTTATAAATTATATAAATAAAAAAATTAATGCTGGAAAATACACCTTCTCTCCTCAAAATCATGTTCACATCTCTTCCCCCAAGTCAATATCTTCCTTAACCCTAATCATTTTACTCATTCCTTCACTCCACCTTTCTCTTTCTCTCTGTAAAAACTTCTCTCTCTCTACTCTCTAAAGCTGACAAACATAGAAGCCAAATCTGTGGGAGAGATTTTTACAGTCAATTTCGTCATGAGTTGTTAAGCATATTGGTAATTTGGTGGACGATTTTGGTGGAGTATAACCCCAAAGAGATGACGAGAGATATGAGCTATCCAGAGAGATAGAATCTCTCTAAAACCCCCATTCTTTCCCTCTATGAAATAGCTCCAAAACCCACGAAATTTCCAGCAAATATCCCTCATTTTACTCAAGAATATTCATCATATGAAGTTATTCTTCAAGGAACCAATAGTGGTACAAGTGGAACTTAGATCAAGGCATCATTTACATCATCTCAATGCATTGTGAGTATTCACGCCTTTCCCTATTTGAGTTTTTATGTTTTGGGGTGGAAAAGCATGTCCGAAAACTAATTATTGTACATTGTATTTAAATTGATTTGTATCAAACTTGATTGCTATATTTTTCTATGTATGTTTATGCAACTTGAAACATGAGGCCTTATCGTCTTAAGTCGATTCCCTTACACTTTACTCCAACCATTAACACTTTGAGCCAATGGTCATTATGGACAGCGCTATTAGGAATTGATAACTCCTCACTCGCCCGATTGCTTGAGTACATGATACTATATTCATCTATGGAAAGATAAGCATAGATCTTGATAGGGCATCAGTCGTAGGCTTAGTTGTGAACTCATTGTTTGGTCATATACATACAAAACTTGTTACTTTTTATAGCAATAAACTTTGTTTCTCATTATAACAACAAACTTTTATTACTGGAAACTTATTTACTTGTCTTAGCAACGAACTTGTTTGCTCCTTGTAGCAACGAACTTGTTTGCTCCTTGTAGCAACGCACTTGATTGCTTATTATAGCAATGAAACTTGTTTACTCCTTTTAGTAACAAACTTTATTTACCATGAGAATATGAATGTTGCATCTCATTTGGGCAACATACTTTATCTCTCATGATGACAATGATCTTTGTTTATGCAAACTTATTTACTCATTTTTGCAATATACTTTTATTTATGGAAACTTCTATCAACACTTTGATTACGATTCATAAAACCAATATTATTTTTAACTTGTGAACTCACCAACTATTTTGGTAGTTGAACGCTCATTTTACAAGTTTTTTCAGGAGCTCGTCTATAAGATGGCACTTAGGGACACGTCAGTTTTAGGAGCATTCACATGTGTTGTATTTCAATTACATTGTAATTGTTTTAAAAGTTGTTCAAACCCATTGTAAATTTGTAATGCTTTTTAATACTATGGTTGGTGTTGTCTTTATCTTTTGCTATGAAACCCTTTGTACTGCCACGCCCTGTATTTCCGCTTTAGCGGGGTGTGACAGAAATGGTATCATAGTCGAAGGTTATAGAGAATACCGGTTTTCCTTTGGAGAACCACAACTATAGCAAAAAAATTTCAAAACGTTTTAAAATACTGAACATACTACTAGTATAACTAATTCGAGTACGCATTATTAGACTTTAATTAAGTATAGCCTGGCCAACTATGCTTAATTAAGGAAAACGATTTTCAACTTAAACTTTTGAAAAACAAAATTTTTTGGTGTGCGTATGGGCATTGCATATTATAGGCATTCATCTAGGTACACTTAAAAACTAAGTGCACTTTAATCACAATGTCTTTATTTAGAATATTCTTATACTTATCAAGTGCTAGTCTAACCAGTTAGGTTATATCACTAGCTACTCTAGGAGCAATCTACTTAGTACTGAGAATAAGTATTCCTCGGTAGCTATTGACTTTAGATGTAAGGTTAGCAGCTAGATAGCCACTGTGACAATCCGAAATTTCTAGCTTGTATAAACATTCAAATTTATCAGAGTTAGTCTTGTTTGTTAACTTTTAGCCCTATTTGCAGTCTATTCGAGTATTCTAAACTTAGTACATCAAAGGAATCAGTGTTAGGATGAATTGGTTGAAGTTCTAGTCATGAAGCAAACCGAAAACCTCCTCAAAAAGGAGTTTTCGGTCAAGATCTTTGGGTTTTCGGTCAAGGTGACCGAAAACTCCCTTATACATATATATTTCATGATCATTTTGATCATTCTTTCCTTTACAAGTCAAGAAAACTCCCATTCTCTCTCAAGTATCATCGAGTTCTTCATTCCAATCTTCAAAATGGTAAGAATTCCTTTCATCTAATTTGTTGATACAAAGCTTTATCTACTACAACCCTTTGATTTCATCCATGAAATCATCTCTTTTGGGTTAGATCTTCAAGAACACCAAGAACACCAAGAACACACACTAGTGTGTCGGTCCAAAATCAACTCTATTAGATTCTAAATCGTAAGTATTACTTCCCTATACTTGTTATCTAGTTGAATTTCTTGATTTAGGGCCTTGAAATCATCATTTATCCAAGGACAAAAGGTGTTTTCGGTCTAGTGCATCTCCTTAGACCGAAAACCCTTATGAAGGGTGCAAAATGACTTTAAGCCTTTCCTAATACTTAGTATTGAGTCTAGAACACTTCATTGATTGTGGAAAGCCCTTAAAAATCACCAAACATCATGAGTTTTCGGCCAACCATTTGGACCGAAAACCCTTTTGGGCCGAAAACCATTTGGACCGAAAACCCCTTTTGGGCCGAAAACCATTTGGACCGAAAACCCTTTGGGTCGAAAACCTCAAGAAACATACTACTTGGACCGAAAACTCCTTTAAGTGGCTATACAGCCCTTATATGCAACCCTTGGTACTTCTAGCACTTGAATCAAAGTGTTTTCCATGTCCTAGGGTGTCTTAACTTGATTAATTAGTTGTTAACTGACTAATTGGATACATATATGTGTTATTATATGTTAAATAGGATCCGTGTGTGTGCTCAAGTCTTCACTTGACACTTAGCATCCTATACCATCCGTTCATCCAAACCACTCACTACAGGTGAGTTCATACCCCTTAATCAACCTTTTAAATGATTTTAAATGCTTTTATGGGGGGGGGGGGGGGGAATACAAGTAGATACATTATAGTTATTATATCAATCACATATGATTAATGACTATCAAACATATGGATTTTCTTACTTTTCAAACTGGTTTATCAAACAAACTACTTCAAAATGTTTATCAAACACTTTTACATGTTAAACTCTTTATCAAACTTGTTTCTTTATGCCAAACTGCGTCCAAATCGTTTTATGAAATGACATCAAGTCATCAATATTTATTAAAACTCTTCAAAAGGTTTTACAAAACTTCTTTGTCTTTTAAACTAATATATTTTGTTAAATGTGTATCTATGTAGATATAGTTATATAAGTAGGATTCAAAGGACTTAGGACTGATAACTCACCCTACCTCCTGTTCCTTGTTTGGTTGTGGTCTTAGGGTATCAGTTGTGTGTCCGAAGGTCGTTTGAGTCTTAGTTATATATTATGTATATATGTATAGATACAAAAGTTCCTTCTTTCAGTCCAATACCTTTGGGTAGCAAAGGTATACAAACATGTTCATTTATACAAACAACATTGCTAGTAAACTATAATAGGTATAGTTTAGGAAGTTACAAATACTATTACTAGAACAATGAAACATACAATGAGTCGGTTCATTCATGAGTTATAACATATAGTGATGAGAAACAAACGATAACATACAGAGAGAACATACATACATACTAGACAGAGAGAGAGAGAGAACATACAATACAGCTAGTACATACTATACATTATACAAGAGAACATACTATTATGAGAAACAAGGAGAACATACATACATACTAGACAGAGAGAGAACATACAATACAGCTAATACATACAATACATATACAAGAACACTACAACAGTTATGTGAGCCACGTAACGGGGTATGGCATCACCTGCCATGGCTCGTTTTGTATCCAGAGTCTCCTAGAAGGAGAGCGTTGAATTTGTGTATAGATCTATACTGGATTGACTATCCTACACCTCGCTGCTAGCTACAGTGGGACTTGCAAGTCTATGGGTGCCAAATGTCATTTCTTCCGATGTCTTTCATCGTCGTGTTTTTAGTCGGTAGTATGGTACAGGCATATCACATGGTACTTTAAATAACAATTGGTTTAAGGTAGTTAGTACAGCAGTAGTTACTTAATACAACACTACAGTTATTTCCCCATTGCATTCACTTTGTGATCTTCTCACAATGAACAGTAATATAAAAACTATATTTTTGGTTAATGATAGTCATAATTGGGAAAATACATACTCTTACAAGAGATACACATACAAACATTTGATGCCTTGGTAGAAGGCTAATTTTAGTAGAAAACATAGGGTTTTCTAGGAGATACAAACATTTACAAACATTTACAAACATTTACAAACTTATACATCAAGTACTTACAAACACTTTCATACAAACAATGACACTAAAATACTAATGATCTCACCAGCTTTAAAGCTGATAAACTCTTTCAAAATAACTTGTATTCTCAGGTCACCAGTAGACAGGTACCGATGCCAGGTTTTTGAGAAGATGGAGCTCGTTCAAGACTCATCTTTTATTTTGATTTACATTTTTAGTGTCTTATACACTTCACAGAACACACTTGTATTAAATTATATTATTAATGCAATGGATGATGTTGTTGCTTGTTTACTACTATTCATTGTTATGATATTATACATGACGTCCTCCACCCCCAAACGTTTCCGTCGTTCTGGTTTTGGGGTGTGACAGATTGGTATCAGAGCATTGTTTATAGTGAATCGAGTATATCAACCCATAAAAGATATACAAACTATAAACACAGCGGGATTTAAAAATACTCTGACAAAGAGTTTATACTTTTAAATAATAAAATATTTAACCAAGTATACCTACCTGCATTCATGCTAAAATCAGTGTCACTAGGACAGAACAAAAGTATTACGATTGTTGGGCAGCACATGTAGACTTAGAGACATATAGTCAAATCTGGGAAGATATAGCCTGATCAACAATATTATATGGGGAGTGACTAGCATGTGCCTAAGAGTGGTTGTGAGGTTGCAACAAGTCTAAAAACTTACCAACAATACCACAACGAAAACCTTACAACAAAACATAAACCTAAAATACTATAGGAGTATTTTGTGTTACTATAATTTACTTATGTGCAAACTAAAAAGGCCTTATAAGTACCTAATTAGTACTTTTATTTAGTTCTTTCTTATACCCTTTTTCTCGCGTAGATAACATGGTTGGATTCCATCCCCACGGCGACTTGTACTTCCCTAACCAACGTAATGGAGGAGGGTTTGAAGCAGAGCCAGAAAATGATCACCCAATCCCTGTGGATGATCACCAGGCTGAAGGCTTTGCAGATGGTTCTGACTCCGAGCAAGCAGTTGAGAACCTACCCCTGGTGGCTCCTGTTCCAAATCTTAACCCTCGTCCGGCTTTTCAAGGCCCGACGCCTCCGTGGGTGGAAATCTTGGAAACATGGAGCCAAAAGCAGGATCAGCCCATACCATTCAACGGAGACCAAAGCTTTTATGACCTGAGCGAAGGAGGCTCAGCAGACAGAGTCTTGCCAATCCTGGTCCGCAGAGTTACCCGGAACGAAATTCAGGGCAAGACAGCTCTCCATCGAATCACGGAAGTTGATGCCAATGCGAGGATGCATACCATCCGCACCATTCATCTGGAAGATGCTCGTGAGAGATCTAGGGGAGACCACGAGACCCTGCAACAAGAGCTAGCTGAAACTCGAGCTGAAGTCATATAGCTCCGAGTACGCCAAAGGGTGTACGAAAGGCACCTACTTGATGTGGAGCGTCAACTGGCTGAACTAAGAGTTCACCCAAGGGATAACCATCACCAGTAGGAGATATTCTACCTTTCTTTCATTGGTTGAAAGAATAGTCTTCTTATCTATGCTCCAAGTAGCACTTTTCTATGTAACTAACCCTATACTGTAAGTACTTTCTAGTTAGGCCAGTATGCCGTCGAAACTTTTCTACTTCGGATATGATGTAAGTGTTGGATTAATGTCTAAGTCCATAACTATAATTGGTAAGACTTGACCCGACCCGGCATGGTCCATTTGGGTTGCATGGCATCATGCATTTGGATAGACTATAATGAGAGAAATAACACTTAAGGTTGGTTAATATATTATAAATTCTAATATATTAATAAGGTTATTTAATTAGTATTGATCAAGAATTAATTTGGAATTAATTAAGTGATCAAAAGGAGACTAATTAAATATATGGGTTAATTGTGTAAATCATTCATTCTTATATATGTGGGCTTGTGATCCAAGATTCCTTATGTTGGACTAAGTCCATGGGGTGACCCATAGATACTCCATGGAGGTTAAAATCCATGGAGCATAAGGAATGGGTAAAGTTATGAGTTACATGGTGTAACCCTAATAGCCACCATATAAAAGAATCCCATGGCTCAAGAAATCGTGCACTAATGTGTGAGTGTGAGGGCTAGACGATTTCAAGGAGTGTTCAAGTTTCTCTCAAGTTATTCCAAGTGTATTTGGTGTTGTGTGAACCATTTGAGGTGTCACACTTGGGGCACTAGGCACTCAAGCTTCATGAAGACATTCTAAATCAAAGAGGTATGTATTCTATCTTGTTATATTTATTATTTTGTATGCTAGATTAGGATAATACCTTGGATGTTCATAATTGTATGTATAATAGAGAAAACATAGATCCAAGGTATTTAGGGTTGCATGTACACTTAGGAGTGTTAGAATGCTCATAACCCAACAGTGGTGTCAGAGCCAGGTTTATTTTTCTTGTTATACTTGCAAAAGTAGCTGAAAAATCGTGTTGGATGCATATATTCGATTGTTTTGGCTGGAATTGGACTAGGAACATTACCCTAAGATGTTTTTGGACTTATAAACTTGTTTTTGATGTGGTAATGTTCATGCTAATCTAATTTCTAAGATAATTGTCATAATTTCAAGATTTGTATTAGTTTGTATGTTCATGCTAATTTCTTGAAGATTGATGATTTGAATTATCTTGTTCTTATGAGGTTCTTAGATTAATAGAAAAGTTGTGTGAAATAGTTGTTTTCAATCCATTTTAATCTAAGAGTTGATTCCAAAGTGTGTTTTTGTAACTTGTCCTCAAGTTATATGAAAAGTCACATTTAAGAATCATAAAACTCATAAAAGTTGGCAAAGGTTACAAAATGAAGAGTCTAGTTCTAATTAAATGGTTTTATGACTCCATAACTTGTCCTCAAGTTATGGAGGTTCAAGAGTCTCTTCATTAAATTAAAAAAAAGTGTAACCTTAATTAGTTCTATAAGTTACAATAAAAAAAAGTTATTTTTTTTTTATTAATTAGTTTAAAGTCTTCCATAACTTGTCCTCAAGTTATGGAACTTGAAGAGTTTTTTTTTTTTAATTAAAACTACTTTAAACTCATAAGTTATGGAATTAATTAGTTTTGAATAGTTTCAAAACTTGCCCTCAAGTTTTAGAATTTGAAAAGTTTTCACTTATGAATACTTTAATTCCAAGTTAGCCCTTAGAATTTTAAAAGTTAAAATTCAACCCTTATACTTTATAATATTATAAGTTAATAATATTTATATATATGTATAAGAGTAAAGTCAGTCTTACCGTTAGTAGGCCTCATTCACGAAGCCGGTCTATAAGGGGGGTATAAGAATATTGCCTATAAAATGGCAGTTTAATGGGTGTCCACTCTCACCCACCGCTTCCTTGACTGGTGGAGGGTCGTTAGCCGAACGGGTAGGACAAGGACTATAATTCTCCTTTCATTAAAAGTATTAATGATAAATACTAAGTAACTAAACTCTTATTAATACCCAATCTTAGTTACTTAGGAAAATGTGAATTTGGTGCTAACCCATGAAATTACACTTTGCACTTTGCTTAAGTCGTTAGTGGAGCGTGTGTGGTTAACCGGCACACTAACCTGGACTTAACAAGGTAGGCAAAGGGTAACTTAATATTTATCATAGTATCGGTGGAGCGTGTGTGGTTAACCGGCACACTGATTAAGGGGTAAATATTAAGGGTACCAAGTATATTTGCATGGTTATTCACACCTTGTTTTGTGATCCTCGGCATCCCAGTCACAAAACCTGAAGGGCACACTCGAGATTGAAACATGCCTTTGAACAGTTCAATGAATCTCAAAGATCTAGGACTTTCAAATCCAATTAAAACCTAATAAATTATTTCGTTTTTCATGGTGGAAATTGGTGAATCGTCATTCACCTACCTTCAAATATTTTATAGCTTGGATTACGGCATCCCTCTTCTAAGTTATAAAATAGTTTGTTGGGTCCTAGCCTTAATATTTCATATTGGGTGTCATATTAAGGACTTTAAATCAACTATCTAGAATATCTCCCAAAAAGATGCCTGGTCTAGACATTTATGATCTTCCCAAATCTCTTGAAACAAGCTTTCCTAAATGAAGATGATGTCCCATGGAAATCATACTTCTTTCACCTCCTCCAATTATTCTCCCTAACCCACAGTTCCAGAAAAGTTTAAGGTCACTCAAGCCCTATTGGCAAGCAAAGGTCTATGTGTGATCACATCTTGGAGATGTAGTCACATATTGACAAGCCGGAAGAGTTGGGTGTCAAAGTCTTGAGAAAGTTGGTGGCTCAACTACTTTCTAAGTCACATAGTGAGTTCTTTTGGAACACCTATGAAATAGACTATGACAAGACCCTTAATGATCTTATCTATTTGCTAAGATCAACTTCCTAAAAACTTTATGGACATTGACAATGATGACACTGGGAATCCAAAAAAGCATTCTCTTCCCAATGGAAATGGATTGGCCATAGTCAACTCGGTTGACCAAATGGTAAAGAGAAAAGCTAAGTTTGAGATAGTCCCATTACCAAAGGGTCCATATGTTTATATTGCCAAAGAAAGGGGCATTGGTTGCGAAGCTGCCAAATTTACCTAAGGATGTTAAAGTCAATAAGTTTGACTCTACTTCAGGTAAAGTCCATTGTCTAACTCTATTAAGTACATGCTGATTCTGATCGCGAAGATGGATTTCAATCGCATGGTTCGGTGATCAGAATTTTGTGCTATTACTTAAGAGTTATGATATTTATATTGCTTAGGAATAGATAACAACAAGGTTTTCATATGGATTGTAAGGATAAGTTTTTCCGCAAAGTTTTAAAAATAAAAGAAAAAGGTTTTGATTTTATTTATTTTAAGTATCCTTACAATGGCATTTGTGAAAAGTTGTTGCTTATAAGATTCCATTGATAGCACTATTGGAAAAATGGATTTGATTCTTTCGGTTGTGGTAGTGTCTAATATTACCAAATAAGGAAAGATTCTCATCACCCAAGGTTCAATTGGACCGAAAGTTGGAATCATGCAAGTTGTATAGTATGATGAATGAGAACTTTCAGCTTGGAAAATTAAGACTAATTCCTTATGTGAATAAGGAAAGGACTAAGGGATCGAGTACACATTCTTGTGCACTGGTCAAGTCCACCACAAAAGATCAAGAAGACTATTCGTCATGATTTACTTAAGTTCAGTAAATATGGTTATACTTATAAGTTTAAGTATAAGTCTGGAGCATTGGAGAAGTTTCAATGTGAGACAGAACGAATAAGAAGAATCAAAGTATGGCAGAAAGATAAAAGTTTCTCAAATCTGAAAAGATGGGAGAGTACTTTAGTATCATGTTTATGATCATCTTAATGATTAAGATACCATATCACAATTGGTCCTCTAAAGTCATCTCTTATGACTAAGAAGAGGAGTCATGAATTGTTGAAATGGTTAAATCAAAAAGATGAGTCATACTTCGTTCCAAAACAATTCTTAGAGTCATACTCCAAGATTGTAACTTGAGTGACATATCTTAAAGAGGGTTTGTTAACACTAGTCAAATGTAAGAGTAAAAGGTTATCTACTCTTGTACATTTGAAATTGGTAAGTTGTGATGTTTTGGATAAAATAGAGACCAACTTAGGCCAATTGTGTAAAGTGTTAGTCTTGATAAAGAATCCGCACTATCTCTTGAATATTTCACAAGGGAGTCTTATATGTCAAGAGGACAGTGGGAGTCTTAAAGCTCTTGAAAGTTTCAAGACTTAATCAAGAATAAAACCTAAAGTCCTTCACTAGCACACGACTTGAGGTTTATAACCTATCGTGTTGAAATTTTTGTGCCTATTCAAGTTGGCTTTGCATAGGAGTTATGAGAGTTCTCAATTGGTTGCACAACTACTTGGAAGCAATGGCAGGCACCTGAGCTGCCAAATGGCAAGAATTTAAGATTGCACAAGTTTAATCAATATGAGTTTGGATTTGTCACTAACCTTTTCTTGTGATTATGGTTTTGACAAATTCACATGGATAAGAACACATACACTATTAAATCTAAGTGTCATAATGTTTCTCTCCGATTCATGAAAATGATGGTGAGGAAACACTTTCACTAAGTAGATTTTAGCTAGATAGCAATTGTGATATTTGCATTCTCAAAGTCGTTAGTGGAGCGTGTGTGGTTTACCGGCACACTAACATGGACTTGTGAGAAGTGGAAAAGGTCTAAACAATTGATACTATGATTACGGCATCCTTTTTCATAGTTCTAAAATTGTTTAGACACACATGTGAGCTATCTAAGAGAGGTGTATGATTTTGATAAAGTTTTATCAAAACAATCTAGTATCAGAAATTTGAACTTTGGTAAGAAAGTCAGCTGATTTCTGAGTACATGTCAAAGCTAGTGGGAGCATAAGTGTTATGCTAATAATCATCATGTTAGTGGGAGCATGATAATTATGACAAAGGTTGGAAGTTAGCAATGTTAATATAGAAAACAAAAGTTTCAATTCGTGAGGTTGCAGGGGTTGAAAAAGTTGTTTTGCTATAATTAGGGGAGAGGAAATTATACTTCATTTCAATTCTAAAAGCTTAGATTGAGATTTTAATCGTATTTAATCAAGGATATATATATATATATATATATATATATATATATATATATATATATATATATATATATATATATATATATATATATATATGAATTTCATGTTGGAATGGCTCAACATAAGGAAATTCTATATATGGGTCCATTATTTGCGTTCTAAAATTCGATTATGATTACGGCATCCCTTTTCATAATCTGAATTTTGAGAACTTGGCAAATTGAAATGGAAATATTATAGAAAAACACTAGTGTAGTCCTTATTTGCGTTCTAAAATTCGATTATGATTATGGCATCCCTTTTCATAATCTGAATTTTGAGAACTTGGCAAATTGAAATGGAAATATTATAGCAAAAGACTGGTTTAGTCTTTATGTGAGACATCATGAATCGTGTCCCATATGCTTCTGATATAGGATCGATTACATGTGCTATATTCATCCTTTCTAAAATTTTCCAAATGCCTGGGGCATTATGAAGGGAAAAGGTCTAGAATTGGATATGACTAAAATGATTAAGCAATTGTCGAGGACAATCTAAGGTTTACCAAAGATTGGTTTCTCAAGAACAGTTGGAAGTATAATGTTAATTCTGGAAGGACCATATTGACATAATCTGTAAGGAGGCAACTCTTGTTCAGAAGTGATAGTCAAAATGGAATATGGAAATGTTTCAAAGTTAGAAATTATTCAATCTGTGTAAGATTAGGAAACTTAATGAAAGAAAGATGTTTCCAAGGAGCTTATCTCCTTTGGAATGCTCTGTAATGATTGTTGTCAAGTCTTTCTGACTTTGTGCATAATCATTAAGAGGATCAATGCATATAAGTTTAGAATCTAACAGATTTCAGTAAATGGCATGAATTTAGAATTCTTCCATTTGCAGTAAGGATTTGGGACTGTGAAAAGAGGATCATTGGAGTGATGTTCAATTGATCTATTTTACAAAGTAAAGATCATAGACAAACATAGTATGCATACTTGGTGTATGGCATGACTAGTGTTTAGAAAACATAGTGTACATGCTTGGAGCATGGGACAACTATTGTTTTAAATTCAAGTATAAAGTTGATAAAACCGAAACAATGAATAATGAGTAATCAGTATGGTGATAAATAAAAGTGTTTATTTATATTCATAGGGTTTGATACCATATTTGATTCATTTATTCTTGTGTTTCACTTTGCATGTTTTGACTTCCAGAATAACTAAGTCGCTCTTCCTGAATGATGAAGTTATTCAAACCATCCACAGTCGGTCATATGTTGGAAGTAGATATGAATCAAGACTGTCATGGGTTGGTTTGTAGAGGTCCAAGTTGGTGGACAAAGTGGTGCTACAACACTCATGAGTGCTCATAAGTTCTGAGTATTGGATTCAACCCGCGCTCATTTGAATCACTTCATGGATTTTATCACGAGTGATCATGAGACGATAATATCTTATATTCTTCAAACCTAGAGATATGAGTTGTTACTATGAGTTGGTTATACATTGATTGCACGAAAACGCATTGGTAACTCGATGTTATAAAACGTGCCTTTGTGTATGATTCAACAAGTAGTAGAACAAGCCATATGAGTCGAAGTTTATCCATTCCTTTTACCTTCGGGATAAAAGCGATATCTGTGGGCCCCTCGATGATTTAAAGATGATACATGTGAGTGCTTTGCCAAGCCAGGACTGATTTGATTTGTTTAATCAGTCAGTCATCATGAATCGGAAATCGGGAAACAACAAATGGACAGAGAGAATGATTGATAATCCATGTCTCAGTCCATATGATATCTAGAATGGAGGAATATATGATCCCTTATCTAATGGACAAGTCATTGCCAAAGGTCAGAGTTCATCGACAAGGTCAGAGTTCGACAGAAGCTTTTGAGAGCTACGATTGCTGATCGGTTCCTGAAGTCATACGCAATAATAGTTTTAGACTTATCCAAGTGGGAGACTGTTGGATTAATGTCTAAGTCCATAACTATAATTGGTAAGACTTGACCCGACCCGACATGGTCCATTTGGGTTGCATGGCATCATGCATTTGGATAGACTATAATGAGAGAAATAACACTTAAGGTTGGTTAATATATTATAAGTTCTAATATATTAATAAGGTTATTTAATTAGTATTGATCAAGAATTAATTTGGAATTAATTAAGTGATCAAAAGGAGACTAATTAAATATATGGGTTGATTGTGTAAATCATTCGTTCTTATATATGTGGGCTTGTGATCCAAGATTCTTTATGTTGGACTAAGTCCATGGGGTGACCCATGGATACTCCATGGAGGTTAAAATCCATGGAGCATAAGGAATGGGTAAACTTATGAGTTACATGGTGTAACCCTAATAGCCACCATATAAAAGAATCCCATGGCTCAAGAAATCGTGCACTAATGTGTGAGTGTGAGGGCTAGACGATTTGAAGGAGTGTTCAAGTTTCTCTCAAGTTATTCCAAGTGTATTTGGTGTTGTGTGAACCATTTGAGGTGTCACACTTGGGGCACTAGGCACTCAAGCTTCATGAAGACATTCTACATCAAAGAGGTATGTATTCTATCTTGTTATATTTATTATTTTGTATGCTAGATTAGGATAATACCTTGGATGTTCATAATTGTATGTATAATAGAGAAAACATAGATCCAAGGTATTTAGGGTTGCATGTACACTTAGGAGTGTTAGAATGCTCATAACCCAACAGTAAGACCTACTCCAAGGTCATTTTTCCCAAAACGTATTACATCTTAAATATCAATGATATTGACAGTCGGCTAATTTCTGTGCCAATCCTTGTTCAAATACTTTCGTTTTGCTATCGTTAGAATCCTATCTAAACCTCACGTCGTAAAATTATTGAGCTATGGTGAATTAGCTCAAGGATCACTTCCAATTCTTGTCAAAGGTTGAATCCGGTTATCCACCAACCAATGATAGTCTAATTCAAAATAGCAATTGTCTAGTGAACATTCTACGAACTTACTTCAACTCTTTTCCAGTACTGCATCATACGATGTAGGTCAAACCATCGAGAACAGTTTAACAAAACAAAAAACTTTACATATACATGAATGAGTAGAATACATCTAGGGCTGACCATAATCACTCACAAACTCCTTTTCTTGTCAAATAGCAGAATCATGTCGTCATCTAGAGGTAATCAGCCGAACGACAAAAGCCCGATCCTTCATATAGACGCTGCCACCTTCCAAGCAGTGGTAACAGCTGCCGTGACAGCTGTCCTTGCACACCTCAACACTAGTAACAAAAGCAAGGTTGTAAAAGGTGTTGACAGTTCAAATTGTTGTAACCACCCAGGAAATCGACAAATGATAACTGTTACGAGCACCCAAAGCCACAAAGCAGAGGGTAAGAAATGAAGGCGTCAAGCCTACAAGGAGCGCAAACGATCTCAAAAAGTTGCCAAGCAACAGCAACAAGTGGCAACCCCTGCCACTTCAACACCGTTCAGACCATATGAGGGAAAACTCCCGAAGTGTATAAAGTGTACTTTTCATCATACAGGAGTTTGTCGTGATCCGCAATGCATAAATTGCAATCAAATGGGGCACACTATTGGTGTCTGTAGGGCGCCGGCACAAACCGTCTTCCAAATCACTAACATCGGGGTCAGCCCGGCTTGTTATGGTTGTGGTGAGACCGGACACTATAAAAGGAATTGTCCAAGGGGGAAGAGCAACACAAGCGCTCGTGTCCACATAACTCCGACTCGACACTTCACTTCCACCACCGTTGTTGGGGCAAGCCAGATTTGTCATTTATGCGGTGAGATAGGACATCTCAAGAAGGATTGTCCCATAACAAAGAACTCTGGCGCAGACGGGAAGATACTAAGGATCACTGCTGAAGGAGAGACTACTCCGGACCCACGTTGAAATCCTAGGGCGTTTCCGTTATATTAGACTTATAAGTTGTTAAAAACTAGTGCAACTCGAGTCGTATCTTTTGCGAGATCCCGTCAGTCAAGGGACTCTCGTGTTGCGTGTACTTGCTTTTGTAGTATACCTTGTTCGCAGCAGCAGTTTTGTAAGATAAGCTAAAGTACTGAAACTCTATCAAGTTGCACCATTATGTTTCTGTAGCACCTTTATAATCTAATCTAACGCCTCTTATTTCGAGTAGTCCGACATTATCATGTAACATGAGTCAATTCGATCCTCTCGATGCCAGTCTCATGCGAAAATCCTTTTCACCATAGTCTCCTTTCTAGCGAAACCATCATTCCAGAACTCCGAGATACTCATGCGAAGGGTATCTTATATTTCGTATCCTTCCCGAAGAAACCTCCCCGGAATACCACTCGTACAGTACTTCAAGTTCAATTCGAAGACCCATACGGTTAAGCTATCGCTGAGGAATGTATACGCCAGGGTGGTATATAATCAAGGTCCTACAAGTTTAGAATTGGTGGTTCCGCTTTAACTTCTTTTCCTTGTTTGGATGTAAGCTAGAGAAGAAACATTTATTCGACAGCCTTTTCAATCTTAATCACATACGACTCGTGTACGCGAAGCCGTGATTGATGAAGCAAATATGACTTCCAGAAAAGAACTTCAGGACGAAGACTGCTCCAGAATACGAGTGATCGCACTGCCATGCGAATAAACTTAGGAGCCAATCAAATGCCTTTCCCACCGATCGAGACAAGAGATTCAGATAGAACAGAAAACTCCCAGGATTACCTTCGCAACGTCAAGTCGAGTTCAGGATCGACTTAGTTCCAGGGGCTACCCCAGTAGCTAAATCGCCCTATCGTCTAGCACCTGCATAGATGCAAGAACTGTCTGATCAACTTAACGAACTTCTCAGCAAGGGCTTTATAAGACCAAGCTTCTCACCCTAGGGAGCTCCGGTCTTGTTCGTTAAGAAGAAAGACGGATCGTTTCGCATGTGCATCGACTGCAGGGAGCTCAACAAACTAACCGTCAAAAATCGTTATCCTTTGCCTCTCATAGACGATTTAGTTGATCAACTGCAAGGGGCAAACTTCTTTTCAAAAGTCGATCCAAGATCCGGGTATCACCAAGTACGAGTATTGAGGGAGGATGTTCCGAAGACAGCCTTCCGAACTCGTTATGGACACTACGAATTTGTAGTGATGCCGTTCGGATTAACCAACGCGCCCGCAGTATTCATGGACTTAATGAATAGGGTGTGTCGTCCTTACTTGGATCAGTTCGTCATAGTCTTCATCGATGACATACTTATATATTCTCGTAGTAAGGAGGAGCATAGTCAACATCTTCAGCAGGTCTTGGAAACATTTCGATCAGAGAAGCTCTACGTGAAATTCTCCTAAATGCGAGTTTGGATTCGAAGGGTCAAATTCATGTGTCACGTTGTTAGTGAAGAGGGAATTCATGTAGACACTTCCAAAATCCAGGCCATTGAGAATGGTCAGATCCGAAGACACCTACAGCAATTTTTAAATTTCTAGGTCTCGCAGACTACTATAGTAGGTTCTTTCAGAACTTCTCACGATTCGTGAAGCCCCTTACAACTTTGACCCAAAAGGGCGTGGCCTTTGACTGGGAAGAGAAGCAGGAGAGAGCGTTCCAAATGCTAAAACGAGCCTTGTGCACCGCACCGATACTATCCCTCCCAAAAAGGAATAGAAGACTTTGTAATCGATTGCGATGCATCCAAATCCAGGGCTCAGTTTCATATTGATGCAATAAGGTAAGGTCATTACCTATGCCTTCCGTCAGCTTAAGACACTCGAAACCAGCTATGAAATACACGATCTAGAGTTAGAGGGAATCGATAGAGAGGATCGTTCAGATTAATGGACGATTGAAAGCCTCTAGAGTCCGACAGAAAAGTTACGTAGGGCTTTCCGAGATTCTTGCTAGAATCGGCCCTGTAGCTTACAGACTCAACCTACCCCGCAAACTTAGTAACGTATATTCTACTTTCCACATCTCAAACTTGAAAAAGTGTCTGTCCGACGAGACTCTTGTAATCCCACTCGACGAGATCGAGATCAACGAGAGCCTCAACTGCGTGGAAGAACCTGTAGAAGTCATGGACCGAGAGATCAAGCAAACGAAACAAAGCCAAATCCCGATAGTGAAGGTTCGCTGGAACGCCAAGCGAGGACCTGAATTCACTTGGGAGCGCGAGGATCAGTTGAAACTGAAATACCTTCATCTTTTTACTTAGTTATTTGTAACTACTTATTTGCTTAAACTCTAATTTCGGTACGAAATTCCTTCTAACAGGGATGATATGACAATCCGAAATTTCTAGCTTGTATAAACATTCAAATTTATCAGAGTTAGTCTTGTTTATTAACTTTTATCCCTAGTTGGAGTCTATTCGAGTATTCTAAACTTAGTACATCAAAGGAATCAGTGTTTGGATGAATTGGTTGAAGTTCTAGTCATGAAGCAAACCGAAAACCTCCTCAAAAAGGAGTTTTCGGTCAAGATCTTTGGGTTTTCGGTCAAGGTGACCGAAAACTCCCTTATACATATATATTTCATGATCATTTTGATCATTATTTCCTTTACAAGTCAAGAAAACTCCCATTCTCTCTCAAGTATCATCGAGTTCTTCATTCCAATCTTCAAAATTGTAAGAATTCCTTTCATCTAATTTGTTGATACAAAGCTTTATCTAGTACAACCCTTTGATTTCATCCATGAAATCATCTCTTTTGGGTTAGATCTTCAAGAACATACTATTATGAGAAACAGAGAGAACATACATACATACTAGACAGAGAGAGAACATACAATACAACTAGTACATATAATACATATACAAGAACACTACAACAGTTATGTGAGCCACGTAACGGGGCATGGCATCACCTGCCATGGCTCGTTTTGTATCCAGAGTCTCCTAGAAGGAGAGCGTTGAATTTGTGTATAGATGTATACTGGATTAACTATCCTACACCTTGCTGCTAGCTACAGTGGGACTTGCAAGTCTACGGGTGCCAAATGTCATTTCTTCCGACGTCTTTCGTCGTCATGTTTTTAGTCGGTAGTATGGTACAGGCATATCACATGGTACTTTAAATAACAATTGGTTTAAGGTAGTTAGTACAACAGTAGTTACTTAATACAACACTACAGTACTATTTTATTTCCCCATTGCATTCACTTTGTGATCTTCTCACAATGAACAGTAATGTAAAAACTATATTTTTGGTTAATGATAGTCAGAATTGGGAAAATACATACTCTTACAAGAGATACACATACAAACATTTGATGCCTTGGTAGAAGGCTAGTTTTAGTAGAAAACATAGGGTTTTCTAGTAGATACAAACATTTACAAACATTTACAAACTTATACATCAAGTACTTACAAACACTTTCATATAAACAATGACACTAAAATACTAATGATCTCACCAGCTTTAAAGCTGATAAACTCTTTCAAAATAACTTGTATTCTCAGGTCACCAGTAGGCAGGTACCGGTGCCAGGTTTTTGAGAAGATGGAGCTCGTTCAAGACTCATCTTTTATTTTGCTTTACATTTTTAGTGTCTTATACACTTCACAGAACACACTTGTATTAAATTATATTATTAATGCAATGGATGATGTTGTTGCTTGTTTACTAGTATTCATTGTTGTGATACTATACATGACGTCCTCCACCCCCGAACGTTTCCACCGTTCTGGTTTTGGGGTGTGACAGCCACTAGTAATAATCTTATGTCGAAACCAATACCAATTATACATTATTACTCTTCATTATCTTCGTACTAGAGTCACGACTAGGAAAAGCGTTCTGATATCGACACGGATGACAATTGGAGCATCGCGTTAGAAGTTAAACGAGTGGCCAAGAGTAGTCACGTGGATACCATTGGCGGGCATCCCTGATATGACTCACGATGAGGCACGGAAGTTCATCCCATTGCTACCAATACATGAGACTTCTCTGTTACGCTACGAATCTAGCTTTAGTTTGTTTCCATCTTGAGCTTACAATTTAACATAGGATATCTCTTTGACCCAAAAACTTATATGTGGTGATTTTTACCCTACCATCTTTACTTTGTATTAAAGCAAAAACCATGCCCTTTATGGCAAAATTTACAAGTCTTAGTTCAAAACCCCCTAGATACACTAGTGATCATCTCGAGTATACAACCATCTTACACTTTCCAAATTACTAATATGTTTCATGGCCAACCTTTAACCTTAATTTTTCATGCCCAATCAAACATCACCACTACTTCTTTGTACGAATCCTTCCTACAAATTTCGAATATTCCTTCGAAACTTATTATTTTTATACATTCGTTTGAGCCTTAGCGACATTACTAACATTTCTATCGTTATAAAGGATTACATCCTCTTACGTCGTGAGCCAGACGCCAAATCTATAACTTAACCTTTGACTTCTATAAAAGTCTGTGAAACTGCATTGGCACCTTAAACCATTTTACAAGCAATTTTTCTTGTCCTTTATCTTGGGGAAAAGACATTGGTACTCGCCTTATACTTGCCTTAGTATTTAGGTACGATCAACTACACTAATCTACTTATTCCTTACTTCTTAATCTTCATCGAAAAGTTATTTCGCTTCATCGGTTTTATTTATCATCGATAAAATACTTTATAACCACTTCATACAACTTACTAGACCCTTCCTAATAATGTAATCCATATTTCTCACTAAAAACAACCAAATTTACTTTTGACAACTTTCATTAGCTTAACACTTTTCTTCAAAACTCAATTTAACCAATATTGGTTTTAACCTTGCTATTTCATTTCATTTTAAATCCATTTCAATGGATTGATGTGCTTTTAAGGGCATATAAACCAGTTTAAACATTTCTTACCATTTTGGCACATTTCGAAAAACTTAGAATCATTTTCTTTTAAAAACGTGTTTAAAGTCTATGCTATAAAACTTAAACATATGACATTGAAGTTCATATTATGTGTAAAAGCTTCACCGGAACTTTCAGACCACTTTTGTTTTGGTTCTTTTGACCACTTTCTCATCTAGGCATTGTACTTTACTTAAATGTGTTTTCTTGAAATCCAATATGATATTTCTACAACTTTCTACTTCACAAAAGATTCTAAGATATCTCTAATTCCTAAATTTCCAACACACCTCATTTGTTTATTTTAATTTCAAATTAGTTTTATAATCTATAAAGTTTCTAAAATTTACAGCGTTGCAAAACTTAGTGCTCACTTTTAAACTTCCAGTGATGTTAAAGCATAAAAGTGACCCTCTTAAACTTGACAAATCCGAAGCCATCTCCAGATCCGCAGTTAGTATCTCAACCGCAATCAAGAACCGCATCCGCAGTCGACATCATCAATCTTAGTTTAAGTTTTATCTGTTATCTTATGTCTTTACATTTCTTTACCCAGTGTGCCTTGTATGGCCACATTAGACAGATTTAACTTTGTAATCTTCGAGACTCTATAAATAGAGATCTCTCTTTCTGAATGAAAACACCTCTCGATTATCTCTATCATGAATATCGCATTCTACTTATTCTCTCTTACTCTCCCATCTTAAAAGATCTTCAGAACTTAAACTGATATATTAAGTTTGTAATTTCTCTCTTCGGAGCAAGTCAATCTTGACTTAATCACTAAGTCTGATCTCACTTACTAACTTGGTTTGATTACAATCCTCGTTAAGACTCAGCTTAAGTGTCTTCTTGATATAATACTTGTTGTCATTTATATTTCCTTATATTTTTGCATCTAACCATCTGACTATTTAACTATCTAACTATCTAATTCTAACTTATTATTGTTGAGCTTTATGATCCTCTGAGTTAAACTTCATTCCGCAATATTACTTGTACTAACATTTGTTCAAGTGTGTTACTCAAAGTTTTTCTCTCAACAATTGGTATCAGAGCCAAAGTGGTTGCTTTTTAAACAAGAAATTTGATTTTAAAAGGCCTTCTATACCACTAGAGCTCATTTCTTACAAAAAACAAAAAAACAAAACTTTTCAAAACAAGGAAATATGGCACAAGCATTATCTCTCAATGTTTCCAACAGTGTTGGAGGTTCGAACAGAGCTCCAATACTGGTGGAAAACGAATATCATCACTGGTCCCAAAGAATGGAGAGGTATCTAAGAAGACTTGGAAGAGATCTTTGGAGATCAGTAGAACAAGGACCTCATGTCCTTGTTCTTACTACAGCTCAAGCCGATGGCGCTCAAGCCAGACTGGGAGGAGGTCAACCAGCCATGAATCGTCCCACCAAAGACGATCTTGATAAGATGGAAAATGATGTTGTTGCTTTTTATGAGATATCTTGCGGAGTTGCTCCTGACAACTTCGACATCATCATAAATTGCAAGTCAGCAAAAGAAATTTGGGATGTTCTCAAGAACCTGTATGAAGGCTCAGAACAGGCTCAAGATAAAAAGCTCACAACCGCACTCAATGAATTAAACAACTTCAAATCTCTTGCTGGTGAAAGTCTAGAAGACTCCTTCAAAAGGTTCAATTTGATTGTTACAAAGCTATCAAATGTTGGCACCGTCCGAAGTAACCATGAGACAAACCTGCAGCTTCTCAACGGTTTGGGTAGACACTGGACTACGGCTAAAATGATTGTCCAAGGAGATAGAAAGATTCATTCTCTATCACTCTACAAGTTGTATGGTGAACTGCAAGCACAAGAGTCAACCGTTCCCAAAGACTGTGCAGACTTCGGAGGCCCACTCGCTCTCATATCTCAAGCACCTCAATCCTCACTCTACTCACCCTCGTATGAAAACCCTCCGCAGCCATACGAAGCAGATTCAGAATACGATGACAAAGAGGAATTCCAAAACGCTATTGCTCTTATTAGCCAACAGTTCAATAGGCTACCACCCTCATCCTTTCGCAAAAATCAGCAGTATACTAAACCTCCCTTTAACCGCAACTTTCAGAATAATAATCCTCGCTACCCCAAAAAACCTCACCAATCACCGCAACCTATAAACCCTCATCAAGCCAAGGAGATACTGCAACCTACTAGACCAACTGAATCCGGTCCCTCGACCGAAGTTAAAGAAGATGTTGTCATTTTTCACAAATGCAACAAATAGAATCATTTTGCTATGGACTGTAAAACAAATGTTGTAAAGGACAAATCCTTTTATCTCCGAATGGCACAAGAGATGGATGATAAAGAAAAAGGAAGGGCATATGTGGCCCAGGTAAAAAGAGATCATCAAGTATGGTCTTCGGGTGATGAGGATGAAGACGTCAACATAAAGAGCAAGGGTAAGATTTTCATGTTGGCAACTGCGGATAAAGATGGATCAATCAAGCCAGAAAAGAACTACTGCTACATGGCCAAGGATGGAACTCTAAGCATAGTCGAACAGGTAAACTTATGATTCAAACTCTTAATTATAGCATGCATGACTGTCAACCATTTCTTGATAACCTTAATGACACATGTGATGCCGTCCTTTCAGACTATAACAAAGCCCTAGACGAAAAGAACATTGTGTCCCAGGAAATGTTCCATGTTCAAGAACGTCTAGAAGACAAAAGAATCAAAGTGGCCATGCTAGAGAGAGACTTAGATTTAGAGAAGGATGCAAAAATGTTATGTGAAACACAATTAGGAATAGCTTTAGATCAGACGGATTTAGCACAAAAGGAAATTGTACGCTTGAACTTATTAATTGAAAATTTGTTTAATGAAAGCGAGGCCATTGAGAATCTTGTGAAGAATGGGACAACTAACAATACATACAATTGGAGTTAGTCCAATGGGTATCCTACCGCAAAGGTTTCTTCACCCCGATTTAACAAAGACCATCCTTATGTCCCTCCGGACCGAGAGTTTCATTTACCAGTTAATGACAAAACCTTCCCCGAAGACATCAGAACTCATTTTGGTCGACTTCATAATCTGAGTAATAATTGTGTTATTGAGGAAATTCTTCCTGAATTTTCGGGTCACTCAAGTGATCAAATTCCTATCATTGGCATAATTTATCCTAACTTTCAGACTTCATCGGTTGTTGATGAAGAACTAATTGTGGAAGGACCCGAAGCTCTTATGAGATTTCCACCTCTATCTTCGGATCGCAGTATCTCTCACTGCAGTTCTAAACCGCAGTCTGTTCCATTTCCTTCCATCAAATGTCCCACAAAAGCATCAACTCAGACTTACTCTGCGGTAGTCCAATCATCTTCACCGCAGATCGCAGTTAAGAGTTCAGTGACCATTCAGCCTATTCATCATGACTTGCCTATAGAAAACTTAGAGTATGGTCAATGTTCCAAGATTCCTGAAACTTCTACTTCAGATGAATCAAGTCCTCGTTTCCAAAAACTATCAACGGTTTCTAGGAAACCGCAGCTGAACATCAATGACTGCGGTTCTCCAAAAGCTCAGCCAAAAATGGCCTTTAAAGAGGAACTTCAAACTCGTGGTAAAAAGCGGGAAATCTTTTCAAAAAACAAAAGACAAACCAAAATTTCAAAACCCAAGAGTCCAGAAAAACTTGTTTTTTTCAAATTACTTTTCTAAAAACTCTACAGTCAAGAAAACAAACAAAAAGGGATGTACAGTTCCTAAAACCTTTTCAAACTCCTCTGACACAATCCAAAAGAAGGTAAAGGCTTTTCAAAGCAATGGTTTTAAGATCTATTCCTCAGATGATCCAAAATGGAAGGGGATTTTACCAACTCCAACACTTTTAAAGTCATCTCAACCTTTTAAGAAATCACATCCTAGGAAATCTACACGTGCTCACACACTTTCCAATCATACTTTTTCAAATTCCAAGAGCACCACTGTCAGATCTCACATTTCTCTGATTGGTCACAAGACTATTCCCACACCCTCCGGACCACTGACCAAGCAGAGTGTCAGGGTAAATGACAAAAGTTTTTCGTGTAAATATCATTGTCAAAAGGGATCATCTCAAGTCAAATCTTGCGCTTTTCAAAGACCTCGTAATTTTTCAAAATCCTGCAACACCCCAAAAGTTCATAAACAGCCAGGACTAGGTATCAAAGCTGACATGAAATCTGCCCCTGTAACCTCGATTCATACATCAATGAAAAATCCATTTGTAACCCCGGCCTCCAAACTTGTTTGGGTGCCCAAACTAACCGGGTAATTTTCAGGCTTTTTGCAAGGAAGAACAAGAAGAGGAATGGTTAATTGACAATCCTTGTTCCTTGCACATGACTGGAAGGTTAGAGTACCTTCAGGATTTCAGGCCAATATGCAACAGTGGAAATGTTATATTCGGCAACAATGCGAATGGAATAATCTGAGGTTATAGTGTTCTTACTACAGGGAACTTCTCTATACAAAAGGTTGGTTACGTGGAAAGCCTCAAACACAATCTCATCAGTGTAGGTCAACTATGTAAAGCAGGCCACAAGGTTGAATTTGATAACGAATACTGCTACATCATGACAAGTGATAGAAGTGCCTGCTTGATCAAATCCAAGTCCGAAGGGACCATGTATCCTTTGGACGTCTTTCTGATCATTGGGAAACCGCAGATGTGCTTTCTGTCCAAAGTTGTATCCGAAGTCAGCTGGCTATGGCACCGCAAGCTAGCTCATCTCAACTTCCGATATATCAACAAACTAGTCACTGGAGAACTCGTCCGAGGTCTCCCCATTCTCAAATTCAACAATGATACCCTCTGCTCAGCCTGTGAATGTGGCAAACAGCCAAAAGCCAGCCATCCAATGGTGATTGATTCTTCAATTTCTGAACCACTGGAACTCTTATATATTGATCTCTGCGGTCCATCTACCGTAGCCAGTCTCCACCACAAAAAATACATATTGGTTATAGTTGATGACTTCACTCGTTTCACTTGGGTCTTCTTCCTAAGACTCAAATCAGAAACACCGCAGATGCTAATCAATTTTATCAAAGAGATTGAACTTCAAATCAAATTACCAGTGCGCCGCATCCGAAGTGCTAATGGAACCGAGTTCACTAATGATCTCCTAAACAGTTTCTTGGTTTCAAAAGGTATCAGGAACAATTTCTCGGCTCCTTACACACCGCAACAGAATGGAGTAGTAGAGCGAAGAAACCGAACTCTGGTAAAAGCAGCTAGATCTATGCTCAACTTCACAAACCTTCCTCTCTACTTCTGGGCCGAAGCAGTGGCCACAGTATGCTTTGTCCAAAACCGAAGCATTATCTACAAACGTCTCAACAAGACTCCATATGAGGGCCTTAACAACCGCAAACCAAATGTTAGATTCTTTCATATCTTTGGATGTAGATGTTTTGTGATCAATAACACGGATCATCTTAACAAATTTGCACCAAAGTCAGATGAAGGCATTTTCCTTGTCTACTCAACAAACAAGGTAACCTATAGGGTTCTCATCAGACGCACTAGACTAATAGTTGAAAGCTTTGACGTCAAATTCGATGACTATTACATCTGCAACACTGCTTCTTCAAATGAAACAAAAGCAATCCTGGAAAGTGATATCCCAGCCTCCTCGGGTCCCTTAACCATATTTGAAATAAACTATGATGATCTCTTTGACCCATAAAGACTGCTCAATTATCCGAAGTTCTTGTGTCTCCGGAAGCTCAACAGCAGCATGCCGAAGTTTCTGGTCCTACTCTATCCGATGATGTGTCACTTAATACTTCCACCTCGCTGGTTGAGGGGGAAAGCTCCATTCTGGATCAGGTAACAACCATCGAGGTTCCAGTACCTGAGGAAGCTGCTCCGGTCCCTACTCGTAGATTTACTCTCCCATCAACTATTTCCTCCGACTCAAACGAAGAAGATATAGAAAACATTGACACTAGAACCGACCCAAGGATTATCACTCTCTCAACAATCTAGGTGGAACGATCTTAGATTCAAGGGGAACTCCCATCCACAATCTAGGGGGAACCTCGCTCAATTGCTCAAGAAAATGCTGATCAAGCTCCCTTAGTCTGAGACAATTCTGTGGGCTGCTCTCAAATTCAGGGGGAACTGCCGTCTCCAACCGTAGAGTCTTCTGATATTGAAGACGTTCCATCCACCACAGCCGCTGACCATCTGCAACCCCGTCTACATGTATGGACGAAGGACCACCCACCGGGTCGAATCATCGGCAACCCGTCCGCAGGTATTCAAACTCGCTCCTCAAGAGATTTATCTGACCATTGTCACAATGCAGCATTTATGTCCTCGGTCGAACCTCGAACCATAAAAGAAGCATTAATGGAGCCTGGCTGGATTGTTGCAATGCAAGAGGAACTAGAAAAGTTTAATAGAAACAAAGTATGGCAACTCGTTCTAAAGCCAAAAGGTCACACTATTGTTGGTACAAGATGGGTGTACAAGAATAAATTGGATGAATTCGGTGTGGTAGTCATAAACAAAGCGAGACTAGTCGATAAGGGGTATAGTCAACTTGAAGGTGTTGATTATGATGAAACGTACGCCCCCGTAGCCAGGATGGAAGCCATACGCATCTTCTTAGCGTATGCTTCTCACAAGAATATCAATGTACATCAAATGGATGTCAAGAGTGCCTTCCTGAATGGTGAATTGAAAGAGGAGGTTTATCTTCAACAACATCCGGGCTTCGAATGTCTTGATTTCCCAGATCACTGTTACAAGCTTGAGAAAGCAGTTTATGGTCTTAAGTAAGCACCAAGAGCGTGGTACGAGACTCTCTCATAATTTCTTGTCTCATCTGGTTACAAAAGAGGAGTGATTGACCCCACTTTATTTAGAAAGGAAAACGGTAATCAACTTATGCTTGTACAAATATATGTGGATGATATTATCTTCGGATCAACGGATCAAGGGATGGTGGATGAATTTGCAAAGCTCATGACCAACAAGTTCCAAATGAGCATGAATAGACAGATTAACTTCTTTCTAGGACTCCAATTGAAACAAGTCCCTCAAGGGATATTCATCCATCAAGAGAAATACACCTCTGAACTGCTGAAGAAATACTCAATGGATAACTATCCTCTACCAAGGTTCCTATGGCCTTCGGATATAAGATTTCTGTTGATCCTTCTGGAGAATCATTAGACCACAAAACTTATAGAGGAATGATTGGCTCGTTGATGTACCTCACCACAAGCTGACCAGACATTGTCTTCGCAACAGTTGTATGCGCAAGATACCAAGCCAATCCGAAAGTATCACATATGACCGCAGTTAAGCAAATTCTCAAATACTTAAAGGGAAGCAAAGCTATAGGCCTCTGTTATCCCGCAGGGAATGACTTCAGTCTACAAGCTTTCACAGATGCGGATCATGTTGGATGTAGATTGGATAGAAAAAGTACTTTCGGTGGCTGTCAATTTCTCGGTGGAAGACTCGTCAGCTGGTCATCAAGGAAACAAAATTGTGTCTCATTGTCTACCGCAGAAGCTGAATATGTGGCCGCAGCCAGTTGTTGTTCACAAGTCTTGTGGATGAAAACGCAACTTATGGACTACGGATACAGGATGCTGCGGATATTGATCTACTGTGACTCAGAGAGTGCTATAGCTATTTCCCACAATCCTATTCATCACTCTAAGATGAAGCATATTGAACTACGGTATCATTTTATCAAAGACCACATTCTGAAAGGTAACATTGAACTAATTTTTGTTAACAATCATGAAGAAATTGTTGATGTATTCACAAAGGCACTTGACTCTACAAAACTCAACAGTTTCTTACAAATGTTAGGAATGATGAATTCGGACCCGCAATTCTTTTTGAATTGATAGGTACTGCAGACCATCTCTGGTCCCCGTTGCGGTCCTAACAAAATATATCTATCATACATGGTTTCAGTATACTTTGTGTACCATAGTATACCTTGTGTACCGCAACCATATATCATACCTATATTTCTAAGGTCCTTATTTTTTGTTATTTCTGATTTTGTTCAAGTGTTTCCCTCAGTTCCTTCTACCGCAGTCTTACAACCATCCACTGCAACGACGAATCCATCCGCAATGATGTATCAACCCACAATGACTGATAAATCCGCAGTCACATTGAATGAATCTTCAACTACCTCATAAATTCCAAAGAACTTTGTGTGCTATTTAATGATGCTTCATTAAATAAGAAAAACATTCTTAAAAACATTCATTGTGTAGAACATCACCGTTTCAGTTCTCCTTTTTCAAATAATCCTTTTGTCAGACCTATTTTGGGTTTGATACCAAATAAAACAGTTTCCCAATAACAGAAATCTTTTAGAAATCTTTTTCCTTAAACTGTCTAATCCTCCTTGCCCCAAGATGTCAAATCCGTTACAAATTCCACCTTTATTCAACGGACTTTTGCCCCTCACCACACGATCTTCAGATGTGAGATATTGGGCCTGACATTTCATTAAATGCTACATTTTTGGAAAATCAAAACATTAAAATTTTCTTTTCTTTAATCTTATTTGTGGCTGTCATTCACTTTTCCTTAAAAACAAAAACTGAAGGGTTTTTATCTTTAACCGCCATATATAGGGTAAAAACAATAAACTTTTGAGATCCGCCCCTATAAAAACCTTTTTTCTCACCCAAGAAAGCTTTACGCTTTCTGAACCTTCTTAAGACAATCTTCTTCTTCTCCACCCGCTTGCACTCAAGTTTTTCTGCAAGTTCTTCAAACTTTTTTCTCAAAATGGTAAAGTCTGGCATTTCGAAGAAGCAATCCAAAGCTTCTGCATCTGCTCAACCTGTTGGTTCTGATTCTGCTACAAGAAACCAATCGCCTTCAATTGCTTCGAGCAATTTTAGGGCTCTCTTTGACGATCATACTGTTTACAATGAATCCATTCGACTCATGATCAAGTTCATCTCTAATCACCACCCCTTTGGACCATTTGATTCATTCACCGATGTGGTTCCAATTTCAACTCTTTTTAAGTGTGCATTCTCGGCATACCGTCCCCTCAACAACCTGCAAGAAGTTCATCTGAACTTAATGGATGATTCTTTGGTCATCTTGACCAAAGACAAATTTCTGAATGCAGTCAATCTATTGGTACATCCTTCTACAAAGTTCTTTTCTCCAAGTGTAACGGACATCATCACTTCACTTTACCAAATGGGATACCAGAAGAAGCTCAAGAGGATAGGAGAGTTTAAGAAAAATCAACTCCCTGCGGTCTGGCAGTTTGTCTGTCACTTCCTGATCCGCAGTCTGTCAGGAAGAACCGGAGGCACTGATAACATGGGCCTCAAGTTATTGGAGCTAGTGTAGAGCATTTTCACTGGCCACGACGTCAACTACGGCCAGATCTTATGGGATGACTTCCTTCAGTACATCCCCAAGGAGAATCTGAAAGCGAATCCCACAGAGCTGACTTTTGCAAGATTTTGGTCCTTATGCATTTTAGACCTCCACTGCGATGCAAAGATCAGCATGGGGAACGACATCAACTTCTTTGTCACACGTGATCTCAAAAGGTACTCTCCCTCTAAAGATCAATATGTCTTTGGAGCTCTAAGACGCTTAACTATACACATTTTGACTATTGTTGGACTTGAGACTAAAGAAGTCACAGAACACATAGAGGCTATGAAAGGTATTGACCCATACCCTCCTACCCCGCCTCTACCCAGTCAGACTATACTAGACTCTACAGCACCCCGTGATCCGGAACATACCGCAGCTCCATCTTCCACTACATTGTCTAATATTCCTTTAGCAAGACGGCTTAAGAAGCTTTCTTCAAGGAAAACCTCCCATGGAAAGTCCAAGAAAAGTGAACCATTAAAGAAAGAAGAACCATCCAGGAAACACAAACTTAAGAATGTTATATCTTCTGATGAAGATTCTGATCCAATTCAGACCCCCGTAGTCAATGTTGAATATGAGTCTGATGATGACTCTGTCCCAATTCTCATTCTTAATAAACGCAAAACCAACCCAACTTCTAGCCAAATGCGTGACCGGAATGATACCGCAGTCTCTCAACAAACTCTGGTAGTCCTTGGGGTCCCCACAGACCCATTAGCTTCAACCCTCCCCAGTCACTCAGACACATCAAGTGTGTTTGCTTCATCAAAACGTGGAGACTCACCCCCACCTAAATCCCAAGAGGATTTATTTGGTTCTTCTCTCCCTAAAGTCTCCAGGGCTTCCAAACTTCATTTCTTTGAGGAACAGGAGTTGCGCTCCATACTTGATTTTGTAATCCAAACACTAGATACACCTTCCGAACTGCAGGGTAATTCTTCAACCCATGCCAGAACTGAGTCGAGGCCAAACTTGACTATGGGTCAAGGAGACCAAGGAAGCTCAGGTAATCCTACTCTGCTTACCTTACATACAGGTGGTTTAGGCACGGTGAGCACCAATGTGTAAGGATCCATGAACCCTAGGGATACCTCGGTGCGAAATCAAGGATTTGACGGATATAACTCTGATGATACCTTCACTTGGGAACGTCCCACTATCGAGTCTGGTATAAACAAGTATGAAGCTTTTCGCAGGGCATTTCAGGCTCGAAAAGATCAACAAACAAAGCAGCTTCAACAAAAGGAGAAGGAAAGTCAAACTGTAGCAAAGTACTGGGCAGATCTAATTAACAATCCAAGCACCGTAGCTACCATCCTCAAGATTCAAGAGTGGATGACTGCAATGGCTAAGACCATCCGCAACGTATAGTCCCTTCATGATGGTGCAGGTCCATCCCAGCCCCCTCCAACACAAGTTGTTCAAGACTCCCAAGATGTCGGAACCGCAATCGAAGTCAGTTTCGGACCTACATTTGGTTTTGATGACTTGGACATGAATGAAGTCAATCAGCCGGAATATTCAGATGATATGATGATGATCTTTGACGAAGAAGAAGAATCAAGCGGATCCCAGCACTCTACATCCAAGCCCAAGGAAAAGAAAAAGAAGAAGAAAGTGGCCGTATCAAGAAAGGAATTTCTAAGTTTCCAAGACAAGGTCGATCAAATTCTGGCTGCAGTGAAGTCTATTCAACCGCAACCAGAAGATGTACCTGGTCCGCAATCTCTCATTGAAAGAATCAAGCGTCTTGAAGCCAGAGAAAGATTAGCTGCTGAGAGAACCTCTTTCAAGGTCGAAATGGGTATTCAGGCCCTGGACACAAACCGCAAATCTGATCACCAACAATTCCTTGCCACTGCGGAGAAACTAATCATTGAAGTATCCGCAATCAAGACTGAACTCCTATCCATCATTGCGGATCAATATACTCAGTCAAAGAAGCTTGTCGAGGAAACTCACAATGCTTATGAGTCCACAATCTATGTATTGCAGCCAACCATCAACAGCCTTCGTCGCTCTTTATCTTCAAACTTTCATGGCCAGGAAATTCTACAATTTACCAAGGAGATCCACAAACCTCTCTTTAACACCGCAATCCCCAACAATCACTAGCTTGCTGATGCTCTCAAAGACCAATTTAATGAATTATGTGCCAAGATTGACTGTCTTAAGCAATGGCTTGAGGAGGAACCAGGTGTTCCTTCCTCAAGAGGGGGAAGTGAAGACCGTGACTCGGACCGCATCTCACATTCACATTCACATCCACATCAACATTTACAAACTCCCATCCGAATCGGCTCCAGTCATCAACAAACAATCATACCATCTCCCAAAAAGAAGACTCCCGTGCCTTCTCCTCAACAAAGTCAAATTCATTCCACTCATCAGTCTCCACCGCAACTTCAAGAAATTCAACAAGTCCAAGTTTCTCAACATCCTTCTTCCTCGCATCCGGAGACTCCCCCTCATCTCAGAAATTTAGCCCCAACAATGTCATCCAAAAATTCCTACAACTCTCCTAAAACCAAAAAAAGGAAAGCTTACTGGAAAGCAGCTAAGCTTGCAGAGTTGATATGGAAGGATCACGGATTCGACATTACTATGGATGAATCCCTCATCAATTCCTGGGTTAATCCTATCATAAGATTACTTGATGACGACTACAAGCCTTATCTCACCTACGCGAAACCTCCATCTGACGGTTATTGGTACATTCCCATCTCTCCCAACGCAAAATTATTCACCGTCTTCGAGTCGTTTGACCGCAGCCTTCCCGATGATCAGAGGTTGCCACTGGAATTTGAAAGATTTAACGGATTCTATGCCAAGCATGGATCTGCAATTGAAAACATCTGGTCAAGCGACAAACCCACCGCAGTCAAGAACTACAAGCCCAAGAAGTTTATGAAAGCAGAATTCATCCAGTATACTCTCACAAGAAGAAATTCAGACTATATTCGAACCCAAGCTGATTTTCCTTGCATGAACTCTGAGGAAATTTTTCTTATCGCTAAGGTTTTTCAGAATAAGTGTGAGAAGCATCCAAAGATGAAGATTGCGTACGAAAGGGCCTGTACGTTTCTATTAGAAACTGTTTGTGATTTTGCAAAGATTGACGCGGACATCCACCCAGTACTTGCTTAGAAGTTCAACCTCCCTCCTCTTGAACCAGCTTCGGTGCTGACCGAAGGTTCTCAAGAAAGATCCCTTGGATCAACTAACTTCCCAGATCTTGGATTCATTTTCAAACGCAAGAATGATGATACAAAATATTTCATTCTAATGATTGTCATGAACCGCATGACCCGGAAACAACTAGAGATCACTCAAACTGCAGTCAACAGGTCAAAACACACAACTGCTGAAGTGAAGTTTGAAATATCCAGGAGAATTATTTGGCTCAGAGAAGTCGGGAAGTTCTGGTGGATTCTCATCAAATTCATGAAGCTTGATAAATGAAAGGAAAGTTGAAGAGGTCACTTAGGGGGAAATTGTTAAAGCATAAAAGTGACCCTCTTAAACTTGACAAATCTGAAGCCATCTCCAGATCCGCAGTCAGTATCTCAACCGTAATCAAGAACCGCATCCGCAGTCGACATCATCAATCTTAGTTTTAGTTTTATCTGTTATCTTATTTCTTTACATTTCTTTACCCAGCGTGCCTTGTATGGCCACATTAGACAGATTTAACTTTGTAATCTTCGAGACTCTATAAATAGAGATCTCTCTTTCTGAATGAAAACATCTCTCCATTATCTCTATCTTGAATATCGCATTCTACTTATTCTCTGTTACTCTCCCATCTTAAAAGATCTTCAGAACTTAAACTGATATATTAAGTTTGTAATTTCTCTCTTCGGAGAAAGTCAATCTTGACTTAATCACTAACTCTGATCTCACTTACTAACTTGGTTTGATTGGAATCCTCTTTAAGAATCAGCTTAAGTGTCTTCTTGATATAATACTTGTTGTCATTTATATTTCCTTATATTTCTGCATCTAACCATCTAACTATTTAACTATCTAACTATCTAATTCTAACTTACTATTGTTGAGCTTTATGATCCTCTGAGTTAAACTTCATTCCGCAATATTACTTGTACTAACGTTTGTTCAAGTGTGTTACTCAAAGTTTTTCTCTCAACAAGTGACGCACCTTCGACAATGCACAATTATTCATCTAAATATATTGAGTCTTTACCTTATCCGTTTTAACCATACTTGGACTCCAGTCTAAAAAGTCAAAGTTGTAATATTTTCAATTACTATTGGTAGTGTTGCATCTTTTTCACGAATGGAGTTTAACTTAATAGATAGCTCGTGAATATTTAGAAAACACTTTAAAACCTCCACATCTCTATGTAACCATCAACATGCATCAAGGATTGAAGTTTGAAATATATCTCAACCTAAGTTTTAAATCTACTTACGGATATTGTCCTTCAAATTTTAACAATAACAATCATTGTTGGTGCTACCTTCCATTTCTTTCCCCCGCACTTTATTTATTGCTCTCTATCTGATTTGAGATCTTGCACACTCCTAATAATAACACAATACATGGTCTAAATTTGTTTTTGTCTATTTTTCTTCCCTTAGTACCATATTCATACGCATACATACTAGAATTCTACCTTTTCGTTCTGAGTAATTAATATGTGTATAGTCATGAGGCACAATTTTGACTTGGTTAACTTTGATCTATTCTATTACGCCTTTTATCATATACATTTTTTTCTTATGAAATCTACTGTAAACGAGTAATCCTTATTTACATTTGTTCTTTTGTTTTGAATTTATAAATTTGATTTAAAATGTAATTTTCATTGTATTTTCCTTACAATTAATACCCTTGTTCTTATAATTTCTCTAAATCCAGAAAATATACGTGAAAGAATAGATTGTCTTATGTTTCTTCTTTTCTTTAAAAATATAAAAAGTTTTAAATATTACGATTATCTATCCTTTAAATGATTGTTTTTTGTAGAATCACTAAATTAGGAATGCACTATTTTCAATGATCGATATTTTTACTCCTTGCTTAAATTAGAATTCTATTTTCAATGATCGATATTTTTACTCCTTGCTTAAATTAGAATTCTACTTTGCAATTTTCAATGAGTTCCTAGACTCTCAAACTTATTTTCCTAAATATTCAGACTCCTAGTAATTTTTTGTCCTGACTTAAACAATTGGACAATTTTTCAAAAAGTGTAATAACAATATTTCTATACAAATTCTCTTAATGACGACTTAAACCTTTAACCTTAATTAATCTTTATATTATTTTACTAATTCGTTTGATCGTCACTCATGTATCTTCATTCTCTTGGAATTATTACACATTTTGATAATAGTGAGATTACTTATCGTTTCTAAACACTCAAAACGCTATCTAGATAATGTGATTTAAAATATCATAAACTTTCACCGCCATCAATAGAAACAACGACACTCTAACTATATTCTTCAATTATGGTTCTATTATAGTAAGAGTACCCATAGTACAAATTATAGCTTCTGAAATCCTCGATCGTTTCGTAATTTCTTTTGTAGACGGGAGTTAAATAGCCTTTACATTCAAGATGTACCAAAACTTTGTTTCCTACCCTTAATATGTATCTTTAGGAACTTACCCTCTATTGCTTCTCTTTCATTCGTGCTACCCCTTCTTATTTTGGAATATATCTTTTCTAGATTTAGTAGCCAACCCGGAAGTGAACAAATTGTTCCTAATCTCTTCTTCATTAGACGGCGAATTTACACTTAGTGTTGATTTAGAATGCGACTTAAGGATCAATGTGTACTTAGCACACAATACAGTTGATGCTTCAAAAAAACTTATAACGCTCGTTTAAGTTAGATAATATCTAACTAGATAATCCTTTTCAACTACGTTTCCATGGTTAGATCATAATTCCATGATTCTAATTCCCATAATCTAGACGGCAGAACTCGAATTAGGGAAACACTAACCTGATTATAACTAAAGGATTTGACTCTCGTTTGAGGAATTAGTCCAATGTTCTTCAAGTCACCACCTCTCCAACTACACAATTGTATTCGGATAAGTTCTAATAGAATTCGTCACGAATTGAATTTTGGGACAAAATTCTTTCAACCGGGGGAGACTGTGACAACCGTTAAAATTCGAGACAGTTCTAGATTTAAATAAACTTAGTTGAACTTATAGGCACAACACATACTAAACTTGGTAACTAGAAGCTAAGTTATAACCTACTATAAACATTGGAACAAGTAGAATCGAAGAATAGTGTACTTAGATTTCACATTGGTATATGAATTCTACAACTACTTAGCTGTAATGACTATCCATATTCGGGTCATTCCTTGAATTGAACATCTTTGCATGAATCATGTAAACATATCACGCACTTGTCCTAGAAGTAGAAATCACGTCAAATTCTCATAGAAACTCAAGTCAAAGTTGAAAACTAGGACTAGTATACTTGATTCCTCAATTTCGCTTGAATCTCGGAATCACTACATAGAATGCCAAGAATCTGATTTCAATCAAACTATGTAACTTTCTACCAAATATAATTATTTATTTTGAGAAATTTTATTTTTTTTCAAATATTAAACTCAATTCATTATAGTGTTAACAAATTTTATTTGGTTCAAAACAATCCAATATATTCTACATCAATTGTGATATTCCAAAATGCCCAAACTTTATAACAAGTGTCAAAATTTTATAAAATAAATGCAAGTTTTATAAAATTTAAACTTCCCCCAAAATTGTATATTATATATAACATCTTTAATTATTTACATATGCCATGAGTCCTAAAGTATATTATGGACAATAATTTATAAACATTAGCTTACTTATGAGCATAAGAGCTAAATTGTCATAAAATTTAATACAAGATTTTATATTTTATAAACATAACCCCCAAACCTTATAAATTATATAAATAAAAAAATTAATGCTGGAAAATACACCTTTTCTTCTCAAAATCACGTTCACATCTCTTCCCCCAAGTCATCTCTTCCCTAACCCTAATCATTTTACTCATTCCTTCACTCCACCTTTCTCTTTCTCTCTTTAAAAACTTCTCTCTCCCTTCTCTCTAAAGCTGACAAACATAGAAGCCAAATCTGTGGGAGAGATTTTTACAGTCAATTCTTCATGAGTTGTTAAGCATCTCAGTAATTTGTTGGACGATTTTGGTGGAGTATAACCCCAAAGAGATGACGAGAGAGATGAGCTATCCAGAGATATATAATCTCTCTTTTCTCTCTTTTCTTCTCTCTAAAACCCCCATTCTTTCCCTCTATGAAATAGCTCCAAAACCCACGAAATTTCAAGCAAATATCCCTCATTTTACTCAAGAATATTCATCATATGAAGTTGTTCTTCAAGGAACCAATAGTGGTACAAGTGGAACTTAGATCAAGGTATCATTTGCATCATCTCAATGCATTGTGAGTATTCACGCCTTCCCCTATTTCGGTTTTTATGTTTTGGGGTTGAAAAGTATGTCTGAAAAACTAGTTATTGTACATTGTATTTAAATTGATTTGTATCAAACTTGATTGCTATATTTTGCTATGTATGTTTATGAAACTTGAAACATGAGGCCTTATCGTCTTAAGTCCCTTCCCTTACACTTTACTCCAACCATTAACTCTTTAAACCAACCATTGATGAATCCGTGGATCAATAATGATATCGTCAACATAAATTTGGACAAGCATGAGATGTTTTCCATTAGACCTTCAGAACAGGGTAGGATCGAGAATACCTCTTTGAAAACCAGAATGCTTGATAAAGTCGGTGAGAGTCTCGTACCATGCGCGAGTGTAGGAACCCATTTTTATAACGAACGGTGAATGCGGAAGTAAGATATCTCGAGATTAATCGTGTTTTTGTAAGTATGAACACAAAGAACATATTATGAGTTCATGAAAAAGACTAAGAACAAAGAGAGAAGAATATTGATATTCATGAAGAACATGGTGAAGAGAGAAACTCTCCCTGGGTGGGAGAACCCACCAACTTTCTCTCTCTAGAGATTACATGCTAGAAAAGTGCAATAGTAATACTACAAAAAAAGTGACCACCTCTCCCTTTATACATGAGGGAGAGTAAATACAACTAAAATACAATAAGGGAAAATACAACCTAATAAACACTCATTATTTGTGGAGCATTTACATGCACCAACATTCTCTCCCTAAATGCTTACAAATGATGAGAGATACAACAAGTGATACAAGGCTATAATACAGTAATCCGACTAGCAAGTGTGGTAATAAAATGAAACCAAGTGCTGAAATGTCTCTGAAACTCTGAAGTGTCTGTGAAGTCTGAAACTGGCCATGGATCTCTAACAATGAAGGTCTTCGTCTTCAAAGAACAACCAATGAAGCAGAAAAAATAAGATCCAAATCTTCAAACCAGTTATAATCACCCGAAGAAGGAGGTCACCATGAGCAAGTAGAAGATCCAATAAAAGAAACACTTCGGCTTCAAAAAGTCTGAAAAACATCTCGAGTTCTCGAATCATAATACACCAAAATTCTTCAAAGAATAACCTGCTAACAATGTGAAGCATCCACAAAATGAAGTCCGGATAAAAATAATGTGAGTCCAAAAACATGGTCTAGCAATGCCGAATGCGAACACAAAATCATCCAAAGTCGTGAAACCATAAGATCTGAACCGGATGCGAACACAAAATCATCCTGTGGTAGAGTCCGAATAATAAATAATCTGAATCGGAAAACATCGAGTAATGCCAAAAATTTGATCCGTAAAGACCAAAAATAAGTGTCACATCACATCACTAAATAAATAATCGTCTTCAGAAGTCTTCAAAAATACAAACTCAAACAATCATAATAACCAAATCCAGATGATATTCTCTCCCTATTTTTGATAACCAATGACCAGATATCAAAAATCAACAAATTGGTTCGGAGGATGATCCCTAGTCCAGATGTGTAGTCTCGGAAGCTCTTGTGCAGTAGAGGATCCTATATCAACAATCGGGTTGTGTTGCTCCCCCTGAATAATTTGAACTTGGGGATGATGCTCCCCCTGAACTTCTGAACCGGACACATTTACGTCGTCCTCGGGTGGGAAATCAAAGAAATTTGCATCGTCGTTGTTGATTGGAGCATCAAATTCAACAAATTGATCAGCTGCATCTTGGAATCCATCTACATTTGATTCAAGGGAAGGTTGACCATTCTCCCCCTCAACCTGTGAAGGTTGAAACGGTTCGGAATCAAATGGAGGAAGACTGGGTGTTGGACCTGAAACATTTTGTGAAACATGAGCTTTAGTTGATGAGGTTTGTCTTGTTCGAGATTCCGAATCAAGAGCTGTTTCTGAAGGTCCGAACAGGGTTTCAAAGTCAACTTCAGAAATTATTTGTTGGTTCGTACATCCTGGCACTGGAGCATCAGACTCCATGATGTGAGTTGTGACTTGGGTTGGGCCAGAATTCCGAACGAAGTTGTCATCAAAGGTGACATCAAATCTTTCTTCTAGAACTCGAGTTTTCCGATTAAGAACTCGATAAGCCTTTGATTTTGTAGAGTACCCAAGAAAGATTGTTTCATCAACTTTGGGTTGGAACTTTGTAAGCTGATCGCAGTTGTTTTTGATGAAGCATCTACATCCAAAAACGTAAAGAAAAGAGATACTTGGTTTTCGACCGTTCATGGCTTCGTACGGTGTCATATTGAGGCGTCGATTGATAATACTCTAATTATGTGTGAAGCATGCAGTTGAGACGGCTTCATCCCAAAGATAGAGTGGAAGATTTGCAAAGTTAAGCATGGATCGAGCAGCTTCAACAAGTGTTCTGGTGCATCTTTCGACTACACCGTTTTGTTGTGGAGTATATGGAGCAGAGAAGTTCTGGTCAATACCTTTCTCGGTGAGTAGTTCTCAATAGTGGCATTAGTAAACTCCGAACCATTATCACTTCGGATTTGTCTCACAGGAAGTTTGACGAGGACTTCAATTTCTTTGATAAAGTTGATGAGTTCCGAGGTTGTGTTTGACTTGAGCCAAAGGAAGAAGACCCAGGTGAACCTAGTAAAATCATCCACAATCACAAGAATGTATTTTTTGTGATGTAGAATCTCTACTGTTGAGGGTCCACACAGATTAATATGCAGAATTTCTAACGGCTTCGAGATGGATTTTTCAATGATGACATGATCACCCTTCTTCGATTGCTTTCCACACTCGTACGCAGCACATAAATGATCATTTCGAACTTAAGGAGTGGCATACCTCTTAACATTTCACCGGAAACAAGATCATTCATATATCAGAAGTTTAGATGAGCAAGCCTTCTATTCCATAACCAACTAACGTCAGGAACAGTTTTTGAGAGTAAACAGAGTTGGGGCTTGCCAATGATCATGTTGATGTCAAGAGGATACATCTTCTTGTTGCGATTTGAATTGATTAAACATTCCTTCCGGTCTTCTGTCATGACATAGTTGTGTTTCTTGCAGAATTCAACTCGACGATTCGCATTAGTGGGCAAATTACCATTTGTACGGATTCCATAACCTCTTATATGAGAGTTAGAGTTGTTGCCATACGTCACGTAGCCAGCATTCGATGAAAGTTTGAGATCTCGTAGAAAGTCCTTCTGCCCCTTCATGTGCATGGAGCAAGCACAATCAATATACCATATTGTTTCTTGCTCCGAAGCACAGAGTGCCTGCAAAATTAGTAAGTTGTGGAGTTTTTAGGCTCCGGGTTAGGTTTTGGTACAAGCGCATGGGTTTTGGACTTTGGTTTTGACTTTTGAGCAACAGATGTCTTAGAGGGTTTATTCTGAGATCCTTTTGGAAATAAATAGAAAGCCATGGTTCTTTCATCTATCCAATAATCATACTCAATGACATGTGGTTTTGGAACAAATTTTCTCGGACCAGCAACTTTCGGATCAATGGGAATCAATGTGTCTCTCGGACTTGCAGTTTCATTTTTGAGATTTTTTACTTTCCATACGAGATTTTGTTTTGAAGATTTTTGAGAAACTGTTTCCTTAAAGACTCGTTCTTTGTTTGATGATACATTTGGTTTTGCAAGCTTTTGAGGTTTGAAAATCATACCATCAGATTTGGTTATAAAAACATATGAAACAGACCGAGGAGAGTTAGTTCTGACAGATTGAGTATCTACAATGGGCTTTTTTGAGGTGGGGCTGACAACCTTCTTATATTCTAACTGACTGGGAGGATTAGATGGCCTTTTGAGAATCTTAACTGTTAAGAAGGTGTTGTGACTCCTAGTCGATTGGCTGACAGTCCGAGATACACTCTTTTTGGAGTTGTCAAGGAATCTTGAATTTTGTCGTGACCTAATTTCCTTTTTGAGAGCATTCATGGCTTCTGCTTTAGGATCGACAACATCTTTCCTATTTAATATTGGTTTCCTTTTAGAGTTGGAAGAGTAACTAGAAGTTTGACCTACAGATGGATTATTAAACACAGGTTTGATTGGTACAAGATTTGTTTTTGAAATCACTTGAGATTCAGAAACACATGAATCAGACGAATCATCAATGTCATTATCTAAAGATGACCAAACAAACTCAGAAGTATCTGGTCCAGTTGTCTCCATAATGATTTCCTCAACAACACAGTTGTTAGGAGGATTATGGTTCGGAACTTGAATGATAGTGTTTGGAATGCTAGAGTGGGAATCTGAGGTCCGATTCAGGTGTAGGTTTGTCAGAGGCGGAAGAGGCGTGGAATCAGGACACTTGACAACTATTGGCTGAAACTCAGGAATCAGTGATGCAAATTGGTCAGAAGTCTCAGGAAGGGGTGACAAAGGCGAGACAGGGGTGTCCGAATGTTTGTGGTTCAGAACGTCTCCCATAAAAGTTAGGTTTTGCAACTCCGTCAATGGACAACCAATAGGTTTCGGAAACTCGCTTCCGAGACCAGGAGCTTTTAACCAAGGATGACGAAAACAATGAGTCATCCGTTCATTTGCTTCAAGAATGTCAATGGAATTATGTAAAGCATCTATTTCGACATTGAGACATTTGTTATCAGAAATTAGAACATTTCTTTCAGAATAAGTGATTTCACATTTGTCTTTAATAATGATACATTCATATTTTGACATTACAAGTTCATGTTCTAGAGACTCTATTTTTAAATTCTTATCTTCAAAACATAACCTAAGACGACTCAGTTCACTATCCATCTTCTCACTGGCTTCTATGGTAGACTCATAGGCTTTATAGATGGTGTTCATATCTGTTTGGATCTGGGTTAGATAGGGTTCACAGTGAGATAATCAAAATTATTGTCAGTAATCATAGATTTTACCTGTTGAACAATGCTTCTGCCTGGTGGATCGTTGGTAGCCATATAGCAGTACTTTGGTTCAGCATCTTCATCATCTCCCTCTGATCCAGATGACTAGTAACCTTCATCACATTTAATTGTCTGTCTAGCCATAAGACACATGTTTCTGCCAGTACCCACATCATCATCATCTCCAGAAGACCAATACCCTTCTACATCTCTTGATATTGTGGTAACAAATGCCTTTTCACTTTCTGTCATCTCTTGAGCTCGACGTGCATAATAAGCAGAGTCCTTAATATTGGGTTTCTGTGTGACTTCAGCTAAGCAGTCTTTGGCATAATGGTTTGCATGACCACATTTGTGACAAACAATCTTGGGTTTGTCTGACTTCGGAGTCTGTGAAGATTTTGAGGTGTGATTCGGTGTAGAAATGTTAGGGTTATAAGCTGGTGCGTTTTCTGAAGGTTTGTTGAATGGTTGAGGTGCTTTGGTGAGGAGCATGGAAACGGTTGTCATATGGCTTGTTAAAAGGACGCATGTATTTCATGGAAAGCATAGCAAACTCCTATTAGAAGCAGAGTTCGGAGTCCATTTCTTCAGGGTCGATGTCACCATTTAATTGATAGTTGGTATTGGTAGGAGCGTATAAAGCTGGTGGTGAGGGTTAAACAGGTGGGATATATGGGACAATAGCTGTGAAGGGGTCCGAGACAGAGAGGTTCGGAATCTGAGGATCATAGGAACTGACAAGAGCTAGAGGGCCTCCTGTGAGTTCTCGAAGGGTTTATGCAACATTTGATTCATGACCTTGAAGCTCATCAAACAGTTGGTAGAGTTTCAGCTTTTTCAGAGATCCATTACTCTAAAGACACGATTTCACATTTCCCCATCCCTTTCTGAGGATGTTAATAAACTTGAGGTTGTATTCCAGTGGAGTTCGGACTATCCCATGAGTTGTCATGTTGTTGACGACGATTCGGTATCTATTTGAAGCCAAGGCAACAGATTCATCGGGAGTTGTAGTGAAACTATCGAACTCGTTGACAACCGAGGTTAGACGCTTGTCCTTCATATTTTCTGATCCCTCGAACAGGTCTTGAAGTGTGTCCCAAATCTCTTTAACAGATTTGCACAACTTAATGTGCTCAAAGAGAGAAGGTGGAACACCAAACACCATTTCGGAAAAGGCAACATGATATGCATGTAGCTTTTCGATGTCATCAGCAGTGAGAGGTGCTTGACGTTGTTCATCTTGTACCATGAGAGTTGCAGCAGCATCTCTGACAGTTTTTTGAACCGGAACATGTGGACCTTCTTTAACGGATCTCCAGATAGCTTCACCTTTTTCTTTAACAAGTAAAAATCTTTCCATTCTGACTTTCCAGTGATCATACTCTTCAACAACTAGCAGTGGGACACGAGAAGGGAAACCCACGCTATTTGCTATTTGCATTGAATACATTTGTTAAGAATTAGAAGCAGCCATTGAAGTTAAGATATCTTGAGCAAAAGTGGTATATAGAAGAACTTTTATCCTGAACACAGAAATGATCGAAATACCATGGTAATCTCGAATCAATTATAATCTGTTCTTATGGATTCAAAGGACAACCACTCAAGCTCTAATACCAATTGTGAGAACAAGGATATGATGCACAGGGACAAGGTTTGAAAACTCAAACCTTGAGTTAAGGCTTAAGATCAATGCCTGGTTTTAATTAGATGTACCAGTCAAATCCGGTAATGCTAGTCGAGACTGAAGAGAGAATTCAACAAAGTACTCAAGTTATAAATGAAGAACTATGAGAATAATCAAAGTAAAGACAATAAATGAACAATAAGAATGTTTTGAAAGAGTTTGATTTGAGAGAAAAGTTAAAGTGAAGTAAATGTAAGTATAGCTATCTTTAGAGCAAAAATCCATGATATTCTTGTCATTAAAACACTCCATATATAGGAAAAGGAGGCACATCGTATAATCTGGTGAAACAAATAAAGGACTGGATAATAAACAACTTCTAACAACTGATTATCCAAGGTTATAAAAAGACTCATTCCTATGAAATGTCAAATCACATAAACGATAATAATAATAAATACGTGAACATACACTTGATCTCGGATCATTCCTTCATCTCGTAACTTGCTCCAGTTTGGACTCTGACTCCATCTCGTACCACAACACATCTCGGACTCAAGACTAACTTCGGATCTTCAAGAGTTTGAGATTGATAGAGTTTCACTTTCAGGTTCCAACAGTATCTTCTCTACGGTATCATCAATTCAAAAGGTTTTATGGTTCCTTTTAGCTGAAGAGGGTCACTTTTTGTTTCAACACCTTACTTGATAGATCTTGAAGTAGACTTTGAGTTAATGATGAATCTAGACTAATAATTAGTCTGTAACGACCCAAAAATCAAGGGTAAAAATTTCATTTTTAATATAGCTAAAACATTGTTACCATTTATTTCAAACATTTCAAATCATCATTAAGTAAAACGTTTATTAGAGTTTATCCCAAAATCATTCATTGCGGAAATCATAGGTGTGTGCGTTGTGATCAATCTGAGCCCTCCTTTTCCAAATCGATGATACCTGAAACCACAAGTATAAACTCTAAGCACAAAGCTTAGTGAGTCCCCCAGAGCATACCACACACACAATCCACATAACACATATAATATTAGCTATAAAAGCTATCTCTACCAATATAAGCCATGCATACAACATATAAGGAAGCCCTGGAAACCCTCCAGGGTCTTACACCTAATGCCACGGGAACCCCCACGTGGTCTTATCTGCCATAGGAACCCCCACATGGTCTTCCTGCCTTGGGAACCCCCACCAGGTCTTCCTGCCTTGGGAACCCCCACAAGGTCTTTACTACCAAACAAGACATAATGCATACTATACAAGCAGATATACTAGGATGCCATGGACATGCTCCAAGGTCTTATACCAAATGCCACGGGAACCCCCACGTGGTCTTCCATGCAAATGTCATACTATCATATCGCATAATCAATCAAAAATCCGCATCACATAAAATGGGTCGGGCTTGGTGCCTTAGACCGATTAGTATGGTGAGAAAACTCACCTCTTGGAGGCTGAACTAACAAGCTAGAATCAGATATGTCCCACGTGCTGCTCTAACGCAGCTGCGTATAATCATTATGTGATGAACTTGTCATAATCTCATAATTGCCCTTAAGGTTAACGTTGGTCAACCCTAGTCAAAGTCAAGGTCACCGGTCAAGGTCAACAGTCCATGTTGACCTCAACTCATCGAGTACATCCAGCAACTCGTCGAGTTTCTGAGTAATTCATCTACTCACTAAGTTACCGGCGTAACTCACCGATTCCCTCCCTGTCCACAACCGAAAACACTCTGGAGACCCGAAAACGGGTAAACCCTACTCGACTCGTCGAGTCAGCTAAGGGACTCTACGATTTCCTTCGGTCTTCTTCAAGTTCAGCCCTTTTCAGTGGGATTTAGGGTCCCAAACTCCAGATCCAAGCTCTCCTAATGCAGATACCATGTAAAGTTGCAAACATTACATGCATGCAAGGTCCTTCAAGGCTATAACTTCAAAACTAGGCTTCTTACAAGGTTTTTGTGCATGGGAAGAGACTAAACTGCATAAAGGAAGTAACTTTATGGTATTTGGGACCTAAAGAGGTCCATATATGGAACCCTATCCTTGTGATAAGTCCAGATCCAAGTTTGACTCCATTTTGTACCAAGAATGGCCATTTACTTCCAAGAAGGAGATCTAAGTAACTAGAGGTCAAGATCAAGACTTTATACCTTAGGATGCTGGTAAAAATTATGTAGATGTTGGATCTACTGTTCCTCTCCAATCTCCTTCTTCTTCAAGCTCTAAAGTTCTTCACAATCACTTCAAGGTTGCTCACAATTGCTCTTTCTTTCACTCAAGAGGGTACAAGGTCGATCTAGGGTTTTCTCTGGATGATAGGGTCCTAAGGGAAGCCACAAGAGGCAGGATATATTCTTTAAATATGGTGCAAACCCTAAAAACTTAGGTTTTCTCTTTACAGCTTCTACTCTCCGAGTCGGCCTTCCGACTCGTCGAGTAGGTCTCGATCCCGCATCAACCGATAATGCTTCTACTCGACGAGTTGAACTCCCAACTCGCCGAGTCCATGTACAAAAACTTAAACTTAAATAAATTATTTAAGTAATGCTTGGAATAGGTGTTACAAATCTCCCCCACTTGAACTAGACCTCGTCCTCAAAGTCTGCTGACCCAAAAACCTGGAAAATGCTTCCTCTGCAGTCCTTCATGATGCACCCCTTGCCCTATCAGGGCCAAATCCTGACTGACTCACTATACCTAGCCTTCAACCCTACTTCCGGTATCGGGTGTCACTCCTTTAGAGTGAAGCCCTGAGAGCACTTCAACCATGATGAAGCTTGAGCATCCAACTCTTACCAATAAATTGTTGGATTAGTGACTAAGCTCGTAACTATATTTGTTAAGTACTTGACTCGGTTGTGCATGGTCCTTTTGGGTTGCCTTCACCATAGAAACTTGAAAGGGTGATTTATGGAGAGAGAGAAGATATTATGGTTTATTAATATATTATAAGAATAATATATTAAAAGAGAAATCATATTATTTAATTAATATTGGTCATAAATTAATTAGGAATTAATTTGGTGACTAAAAGAGATTAATTGAAAAAAGGGGACTTAAACTGTCAAATGTGTGATAGTTGTATTTTGGGCTGGGAAACCTAATGGATTAAAGGGGTGAACGAAATTATGATGGGAGCCCATCATATTTTCGTCCATGGCCTGTATTCCAGAAGATTCCATGGGCTGCTTAGGGTTTAAGTTGTCCATTACGGTTTTGACTGAAACCCTAGCTGCCCACAGTATAAATAGGACCCTATGCATGCAATTTTCGGCCACTTGTTTTCCAAAAACCCTAGAGCCGACTTTGTGTGCCTCCTCCCTCTCTCATATACTACCCTCTTGCTATTTGGTGTTAGTAATCCATTAGAGGAGTTACACTTGTGACTCTAAGCTCAAGGAAGAAGAAAGATCAAGAGTTCTTGAAGAGGTAATCATCTAGATCTCATTAGTTATATTAGTTTTGTAATATGTATGCTAGATCTAGGGTTTATAAGCCTTGGATGATTGCATGTACAATTAGTGAAACCTAGATCCAAGCATTAGGGTTTGCATGAGCACATAGGATGTTGTTTTGGCTCAAACCCATCAGTGGTATCAGAGCTTTGATTGATTTCAATTGTATTTGATGCTAACATGTTCGTTCATTGCTTGATTTAAAAATCGTTTTTCTGAAAATACCCAGCTCACGACGTGACTCTCTGAGTTCACGACGTGAGCCTAGTCTGTCAGACAGACTCAACGAGTACAGTTAGCTACTCGACGAGTCTTTGGATCAGATGGCTCAAAACTCGGATTTTTGGCTGTTTTTGTGTTTGGATAATTACCAAAATTGTTTTTGAATAATAAAATCCGACTTTTATATATTTTCTATGATTATCCTTACCAAATTAAAAAAATAATTACCATTTATTTGAATAATAAATTAATTATGTGATAATATTTTATTATTTAATTTATTTGGTAAATTATCTTGTAAATAAAATGGATTAGGTCAAATTTAGATAATCATTAAATTAATTGTTTAATTTAAAATTATTTGCTATTTGATCCTTTGTGTTTCGAAAAGTTCAAAACTTGTCCTCAAGTTTTGAAATTTAAATTTGTGATTAAAATGTTTAATTTGAACTATTTAAATTTCAAACCCCAGAATTTTACAAGTTTAAAATTCAACCTTATACTTTAATATATATATATATATATATATATATATATATATATATATATATATATATATATATATATATATATATATATATATGTATAACTTAAAATGCTAGTCTTACCGTTAGTAGGCCTCATTCACGAAGCCGATCTATAAGGGGAGTATAAGGTTATGGCCTATAAAATGGTCGTTTAATGGGTGTCCACTCTCACCCACCGCTTCCTTAATTGGTGGAGGGTCGTTAGCCGAACGGGTAGGATAGGGCAAACCTTTCCTCATTAAAAGTATAATGAATCTATATAAAGTAACTAAATGTTTTTACAAAATTCTCAATCTTAGTTACTTTAGGCAAAAGTGAATTGATGTAATTCCATGAAATTACACTTTGTACCCTTGCTAAGACGTTAGTGGAGCGTGTGTGGTTAACCGGCACACTAATTAGGTTCTAAGCAAAGGTGGCAAAGGGTGACTCATTGTTTGTCCTAGTTTGATGGAGTGTGTGTGGTTAACCGGCACATCGAATAGGTGACTGTAACAATGAGGGCACCATGTACATTTGCATGGTTATTCACACCCGCTTTGTGATCCTCGGCATCCCAGTCACAAACTAGAGGGGCATATCGAGATTTAAACATGCCATTGAAAAGTTCAATGAATCTCAAAAGATCAAGGAGTTTTCAATACATTTAAAACTTAATCCTTTTCGTTTTTCATGGTGGAGAATTAGTGAATCGTCATTCGCTTACCTTCAAATTATTTGCATGTTAGATTACGTCATCCCTCTTCTAATATGTAAATAATGTTGTTGGATCCTAGCCCTAATTTCTCATTTGGGTGTTTAATTAGGGATTCCTTTCTAATAAAACTTTGTTATTTTCATTCTCAGATGTCGAACATGAACAACAACAACGCTTCCGGCTCGAGTTCCTCCGGCTCATTCTCACTCATGAACTTGTGTGGGAGGGTGATATTTGACGAAAACAATTTCAATGATTGGATCCGTAACATAAGAATGGTCACCCGTTACGAGGACAAAGAGTATGTCCTTGACAAGGAGCTGAAGGAGATCGACATGAACACTGCTACTCCCGAAGAGATCGCTGCCTTTGAGGCCCACGAGTGTGATGCCACGAAAGTCCATTGCATCATGCTAGCGACAATGACTTCCGAACTCCAAAAGTCCTATGAGGAGATGTATCCCTATGAGATGCATCAAGACTGTCACACCCCCATACCAGGATGGCGAAAACGTCCGGAGGCGGGTGACTTCATTGCACAATATCATAACAGTTGCATATAAATGAAACATAGCAAATCCAAACATCATACATTAATATAACAAGCTTACATTGTTTCACATCATGTTCATGTTCCCGAAGTTTACACAAAAAAGACATCATTAAGAAAATCCAAAATATAGCAAAATAATCTTGAGTCCGCGATCCACAACCTGCTTATTAGTTTCCTGATAATACAAGTCGTTTGAAAAGCGTCAACATAAAATATGTTGGTGAGTTCATAAGCATTTTTGTATAAAACTTTGATGATAGTTTAGAAATCCAGAAAATCCAATATTTTCTTATCCAAAACACTTGTATGACTTATTTTAAACTCGAGTGTAGTTACTTGTGTGTCTTAGTTAGTCGTTTTCGAAATCGTATATAATTGTTTAGCCCAGAAAATCCTATATTTTCTAATGTTTAAAATAGTAGCTTTAAAAACCATAACACTTGTGTAGAAAAGTTTCTTTTGTACAACCAAAACATATTTGTTGGTAAACCAAAAGTGAAATCTGTATAAATACATTTATGATATATTCTAGTGAGTCGTTATAACCATACTAATACGACTGAGTGTCCGTTATGACGTTCTTCAGGCATCGGTTTCGTTTAAGACATTTGTCACCCTAGACTGGCCGGTCTAGCTGTAGCGAACAGCAAAAGTGCGGGGTGTCAACCCCGTATAGATCTATACACAAATTCCCGCTCTCCCTCCAGGAGACTCTAGTTATAACTCTTACAGGACTTAAAGTGTACAATATTGTATTAATATATGTACTGTGAAGATTTGTCTGACTAGAATACTAACCGATCTTTGAGCAAATCGTGAAAACCATTATTTACTAAATAGATAGTAATAGCCGTACTCGCTGACTAGATATTTCGTTTCGCTACGTTTCATTTGTTGAAAATAGTCCGCATTAAATATTTATCAAATCGAACCAATATTAGCGAAATCGACAAAATGGCTCTTTTCTTTATAAATTACTAAGTGAGGTCCCATTTGTTGGAAGATGTCAAGTTATGGTTTGTGTAAAACTATGACTTCTGTGAAGTTATGACAGCAGCTTTATGACATGTAAATTTTTCTGTCATAAAGGCTTTATAAGTATATTTCCTTAGTGAAATTGTTTATCTCAAATATTTGTAAATAATTACTAATAGTTTGCAAAAAGTCATTAATATGACCCTAAGTTCCAATTTTCGAAAGTTTCTAGACACAGTGTCATCATATCAAGATATATTTCAACAACTTTTAATTCTAGACAAAGAGCCATGGATCAAGGGAGTATGCTGGACATACTCAAAAACTTGGGAGGCTCCTTTTGTAAATAGTATTCTTCATATGGTGATTAAAATATTATTATCTTCATGTGTTTTGTGAATCCTCACGTTCACAAGGAGTTAAAATAAAATAATAATATTCAACACACACATACTAAACATACGTATACATGCAATCATTCAAGAATTTAGAACAAGAGACGACTTGTACTCTCCCCCAAAAACAATAGAAACTTAGAAAAAGTGGGGTATGAAGCTCACCTTGGTTTAGTTTGCTGGAGATTTGAAGAGGTGTAAGGAGCTTCCAAGTTCCAACACTTGAAAGGTTCTTTAAACTTTAGGAAATCCTATGAATAATTTTATATGTAAATATAGTGAAATCTTAGGAATGATGTGGAAAATCGCTATTCAAAGAAGATGAACACTTACCAAAGAATTCTGGAAAATTTCCTTGAAGGTAAGAACTTGGAGCTTGAAGGAGTTGAGAGCACTTCTCAGGAGCTTGCTGGAGGTGAAAGTGAGAAGTGGAATAAGGGGGAGGAAAGAGTTCACGTATTCTAGATGGAGGGATAAGGAGTGACTTGACATTTGCTTGGAGGGTTGGTGGGTAAAGCTTATTTTCTAAGGATAATGTGTGTTTAATTGGGATTTGCATGTGAAAATGGAGGATTTGCATCACATCACAAAGTCAAACTCCTTATCTTCTTAGAAACCATTTAAAAATCTTGGATATTATTTTATATAAATATGTTTAAAATAATTAATTTTGGCATAAAATAGGGGTTTAAAGGGTCTAAGATATGAAAATTATGAGTTTAGATGTATTCCCGACGTCAAAATGCCTTAAAATGATGAAAAAGTCCGAAAATGACAAAATTCCGGAGTCAAGAAGCGAATTCCGAAGTCCCATTCTAATTTCCGGAGCAAGGGTGAATTTCCGAAGTCATACAGTGAAGTTCCGGAGCCAATTTCGGGATTCCGAAGTGCTCTCTTCAATTCCGGAGTCAGCAGGCGAAGTCCGGTCCGACCAGCAGTCTTCCGAAGCACGCCTTAAGCAAGACCCTCCGGAGCATGCGAGGTCCGAAGCAAGAAGGAGGGGGGAGGTTTCGAAGGAGTGACTCCTCTTGGCTCCTTAGAAGGCATTTCGGACAAGAGGTTTAGGACCAGGAGGGTTCCGGACGAGAGGTTCAGGTCCAAGAGGATTCCGGACGAGAGGTTCAGGTCCAAGAGGATTCCGGACGAGAGGTTCAGGTCCAAGAGGGTTCCGGACGAGAGGTTCAGGACCAAGAGGGTTCCGGACGAGAGGTTCAGGACCAAGAGGGTTCCGGACGAGAGATTCAGGTCCAAGAGGGTTCCGGACGAGAGGTTCAGGTCCAAGAGGATTCCGGACGAGAGGTTCAGGTTCAAGAGGGTCCTTTTGGGTTTTCTCCTTCGGTTTTGGGCTGTTTTCGACTGAGGAAGGTACATAGAGAGATTTAGGAGAGATTTCACATACCTAGAGAGATTTCATATTCTTGGAGAGATTTGGGAGAGATTCCACATACTTGGAGAGATTTGGGAGAGATTTCACATACTTAGAGAGATTTCATATTCTTGGAGAGATTTGCGAGAGATTCCACATACTTGGAGAGATTTGGGAGAGATTCCACATACTTGGAGAGATTTGGGAGAGATTTCACATACTTGGAGAGATTTGGGAGAGACTTCGCATACTTGGAGATATTTGGGAGAGACTTGGGAGAGAGAGATATATAGTGGGAGAGATTGAGAGAGACTTTGTCGGGAGCCTTTATTAATGTTTTTCTTCGTAGTTCAAAGAATTTAGATTTAGTTACATCCCATTTTGAGTGTTATACACCCCCGAAGGGCACTTATTAATCTTTTATAGTGCTGTTACTTCCCTCAATCAGATTAGGGTTTTAAATGTTGAACATTTGAAACCTTCAAGTGTTACTTTGCATTAAGATTTATAGTTATACATTAGAAAACATAAAGTAATTCCTAACATATAAGCACTAGATGAGTTGACCAGTTGCCCCGTTGACCTTGACTTGACTTTGACTTGACCAGAAACTTGCCGGTTGTCACAAAGACTTAATGGATAGGTATCATCAAAGTGCAAGGCAAGAGAGGTACGAGATCATCACTTCGATGATCACGACCAAGATGAGAGACGAAGAGTTTGTCACTGCTCATCTTCAAAAGATGCAAAGGTATGTCGACCGCCTGCAGAAGTTGAATGTCGATTTCAATGAGGAGTTGGCAATTGATATCATCCTTCACTCATTGCCTCCTTGCTACAACCAGTTCTGCATGACCAACCATATGAATAAGGAAGAGGTCACCTTGAGCAAGCTTCAAGGCTTGCTAAGGACTGTTGAGAGCAATCTCAAGGATAAGTCTGTTGCATCAACTCCCGCTCCGACTGCTACCCTGTTTTGGCTATTGGGCAACGGAAGGGTAAGAAGAGGAAGGCTCCCTCAAAGAGCCACCATAAGGGAAAGTCCCAAGATGGCACCTCTTCTAGTGGAACCAAAGTTGGTTCTCCTAAATCCAACTCTAACCCGAAGGAGGCAGAGTGCCACCACTGCCACAAAATAGGGCATTGGAAGAGAAGCTGCCCAGAATATATGCAAGCCATCAAGGATGGTAAGATCAAGCCATCTTACGCAGGTATTTACACAATTAACTCTAATGATTCATCACATTCCATTTCTTGGGTACTTGATACAGGATATGGTTTTCACATTTGTTCTGATTTGCAGGGCCTAAGAAGAGATAGGGATGTGGAGCATGGGAAGATAAATTTGATCATGGGGAACAGAAGATCGTCACCTGTTACCAAGATTGGAGTTTACTCTTTAATGCTCAGTAGTGGATTAGGATTAGATTTAAATAATTGTTGTTATTCGCCAGATATGGCAAGAAACATCATTTCATTTCATGGTTTATATAGACAAGGTTTTAGATATTCATTTGATAATGAAAGGGTTCTATTAATTCTTATCTTAATGGTGTTTTCTATTTTGAAGCATTGCCTTGTAATGGAATATATGAAACTGTAATGGTTGTAGATAACTTAGGAAATGATGTGTTGTGTATTGATTCATCCAATGATTTGGATAAAGCATGCTTGTGGCATTCTTGTCTTGGACATGTCAACAAGAAACGCATAGCCCAACTCCAAAAGGATGGAGTGTTGGAGTCATTCGACCTTAGGGACGATGAGGTGTGCGAATCTTGTTTACTTGGAAAGATGACCAAGTCACCCTTCACTGGTACTTGTCAAAGGGGTGAAGGTTTATTGGATCTCATACACATTGATGTGTGTGGGCCCTTTAGATCCACCACAAGGGATGCAAACCGCTTCTATGTGTCTTTCACCGACGATTATAGCAGATATGGGTATATCTACTTAATCAAGCACAAGTCAGAAACCTTTGAGAAGTTCAAAGAGTTTAAACAAGAAGTGGAGAATCAATTGGGCAGGAAATCAAGATGCTTCGATCCGATCGAGGAGGAGAGTACCTAAGTCTTGAATTCCACGACTATTTTAAGGAATGCGGAATCGTTTCGCAATTGACTCCACCTAGGACACCGCAGTTGAACGGTGTGGCTGAGAGGCGTAATCGAACCTTGTTGGACATGGTTCGTTCTATGATGAGTCGTGTTTGACTACCTATCTCATTCTGGGGGTATGCCTTAGAGACTGCCGCTCATATCCTTAACTTAGTCCCTACAAAGAAGGTTGCCAAAACACCTCACGAGATGTGGACAGGGAAGGCTCCCTCGTTGATACATATCAAGGTTTGGGGTTGCGAGGCTTTCGAAAGACGAGAGACTCACGACAAACTCAAACCTCGTAGTGAGCAGTGTATTTTCATCGGCTACCCGCAGAAATCCTTTGGATATCTCTTCTATAGACGAAGTTAAAATGTTGTCTTCGTTGCGAGGAGAGGGGTTTTCCAAGAGCGAGAACTCATAAGACAAGGGGACAGTGGGAGGCAAATCGATCTTGAAGAGATTCAAGAGTCAAGTGATGAAGGAACCTCTAATGTTGGTGCTCAACCCAAGGAGGAAACTCCGGTTGAACCAATTGACGAGTCCTTACCTCTTAGACGTTCCGATAGAGTTAGGGTTCAACCCCAGTTTTATGGCTTTCATATTACTACCGAAGGGGATACGTTCATTAGTGATAGTACACTGGTGAATTTGGACGAACCTAAAAGCTATAAGGAAGCCATGGCAGGCCCGGAGTCTGCAAGGTGGAAAGAGGCGATGGACAACGAGATTCAGTCCATGTATGACAACCAAGTTTGGAATTTGGTTGACCATGTGCCCGGACGTAAGACGGTCGGGTGCAAGTGGATCTTCAAAAAGAAGACCGACATGGATGGGAATGTGCACACATATAAGGCGCGATTGGTCGCAAAGAGTTTCACTCAAACTCCCGGAGTTGACTATGATGAAACCTTCTCACCAGTTGCGAAGATTAAGTCTATTAGGGTGATGTTGGCCATTACTGCATTTCATGATTATGAAATATGGCAAATGGATGTCAAAACCTCTTTCCTTAATGGAAAGTTGGCTGAGGATGTTTACATGGCTCAGCCATAGAGTTTTGTCAATGAGAAGCACCCCAATAGAGTGTGCAAGCTGGAGAAGTCCATTTATGGACTTAAGCAAGTGTCTCGCAGATGGAATCTTTGTTTCGACGAGAAAGTCAAAGAGTTTGGTTTTCTACGAAGCGAGGATGAATCATGTGTATATGTCAAAGCCAGTGGGAGTATAGTTAGCTTCCTCGTATTGTATGTCGATGACATACTACTCATAGGAAACGACATCCCGACACTGCAGGAGGTTAAGTCCTGGCTCGGGAAGTGCTTCGCTATGAAGGACCTCAGAGAGGCTTCCTATATTTTGGGAATAAGGATAGTGAGAGACAGAAGTAAGAGACTAATAGGACTTAGTCAGAATACTTACTTGGACAAGGTACTAAAACGTTTTAGTATGGAGAATTCAAAGAAGGGAGATTTACCGATCCAAAGTAATGTCAGGTTGAGTAAGACTCAAAGCCCGAGTACCGAAGTCGAGATAGCAGAAATGAGTCGAGTACCATATGCTTCCGCAGTTGGCTCGATTATGTATGCTATGACTAGTACTCGCCCTGATGTGGCCTTCGCTTTGAGCATTGTCAGCAGATATCAAGGGAACCCTAGCAAAGCGCACTGGACCGCAGTCAAGAACATTCTTAAGTACCTTCGGAGGACCAAGGAATGGTTTCTAGTCCTCGGTGGGAGTGATGACTTAAAGGTACGAGGGTACAGTGACGCCAGTTTTCAGACCGACAGGGACAACTACCGTTCGCAGTCGGGCTGGGTCTTTACCCTTAATGGAGGAGCAGTAATTTGGAAAAGTTCCAAGCAAGAGACTGTGGCTGATTCAACGTGCGAATCAGAGTACATTGCAGCGAGCGAAGCGTAAAAGGAAGCAATATGGTTGAAGAACTTCATTGGAGACCTTGGAGTTGTGCCAGCCATAAAGGAGCCCATGGAAATTTTTTGTGATAATGAAGGAGTGGTTGCCTTGACCAAGGAACCAAGGGATCTCGGTAGATCTCGACATATCGACATAAATATATCACTTTATTCGACATCGGGTGGAAGAAGGACTCCTCGTAGTAAAGAGGGTATCTGTGGCAACCCGATATTCCAAGTCAATGTAATATTATAATCTATTTTTGGAATCAATAATAATAGAGTCAAAAATGAAATGTTCAAAAGTCTCAATTGGGATACATAAAATGTTAGATATCGTGTCAAGGTTTTCAAAAATATAAAGAACACTTAAATCCGAGTTATAACGAAGAAGTTATGATCAATCAAATATCCACGACAAAACCGGTAAAACACTGTTTAGCGTAAAAAGTGAAATTTCAAAAAATACTTTTTAGCCTTAAGTATCAAAACGAAAGTCGTAGATAATAACAAACCGTGAGCATACATAAAAAGAACGTCCAAATCTGACTTCGTATGAGGAAGTTATGATTTTTCTAAGTTTCAGAACAACAGTAGACAACTAAAAACTTGAAATAAAGATCGAACGATTTTTAGCCAATGCAACCTAAACGAGAATTGAAGGTCTCGACAATAGTAGTACAACGGTAAAAAGACAGACAAAAACGGACATCGGATGAAGAAGTTATGAATTTTTAACGGATTTTTCCTGTCCTGGCCTATTACACAAAATATAATTAAAACTAAATTCAAAATTTGCCGACGAAGTCTAAATGAAAGTTGTAGAGTATATTCTCACCTACGCGTGGATATAAAGAACGTCGAAAACGGAGCTCGTATACGAAAGTTACGGATTTTCAAAGATTTGGGCACACACTTCGAAGCTTATCTGAAGGGTTACGCCCCGCGTACTTCGGAGTACGCCCAGCGTACCCAATGCAAGGCCTCGGATGGGCCACGTCGCCCCTATACCTCTACTCTCGTCCCATCCGAAGACCGGCGACCGACGACGTCATCGCTGACGTACGCCCCGCGTACGAGGGTACGCCCAACGTACGAGGTACGCCCCGCGTACTTCGGCGTACGCCCAGCGTACGAGGCCAGGCAGCCTCACTATAAATAGATGCGAGGGTGCCGGCTCCATTTGCTAATTCACTCCATTTCTCTCCTACTTTTTCACTACCGAGCCCCTTGAGACTCCCCCGACGCCCTGGTTCCGTATCCAAGTTCCGACGAAGGTCCGAAGCTCCGAGATTCCTGAAAAACTTACCACTTTCCGGTCGAAGTGCTACCCGAGAAAAATCTTGTTTTCTTCAAATCACTACACTTTCCAATTGAGTTCATACCCCTTTACTTTCACATTTTTACTGTACTTTAGGGGGGAAATACAATTGAAACACAATAAAAACTTATGTGAAAATACAAATCGTTACATAGGATTTCAGATGTTTCATCTACATTTTGTTTAATGTTAAACAACATTACTACTAATGTCACACTTTACATGCGAAATTAGTAATACACCAAGTTTTATCATTTCAATGGGGCACCTTTTCGAAAAACTATAATAGGTATAGTTTACGAGTTATTCATGACTTTTTACATACTATAAACACTATAAAGAGGAATTCTTTACATTTACAAGAAAACGGACTTTTCATTTTGTAAATCTATTGATACTAAATTTTGTGAGACATCTGGCTTCACCGTACTTTCAAGTACGCATTTTAAGTCATGTATTATAAACTATAATCTCTTGTAGGGAGAGCGTGATACTTGTGTATAGATCTATACGGGATTGACAATCCCGCACCTAAACTGTTAGCTACAGTTAGACCGGCAGGTCTGGGGTAACAAATGTCATAACACTGCAACGCCTGAAGAACGTTGTTACAGGCAGTCTGGGTCAATAGCATCGTTATAAAACTCAAATGGAGTATCAAAACATTTTGATTTACGGAGCTATCAAATGCATTAGTGATTATATATATACATATATACATAAACCTACTTATGCTATTTTAAGTATGAAAGATACTTACGCATACCAGTCTTTGAAACTTTTCAACTACCACATATTTATGGAAAATATTGGATTTTCTAGAAACAAACTCAGTTATTTTATTCAGAAAGGCATAAAATTCTAATACAAAAACGCTTATGAACTCACCAACTTAATTGTTGACACTTTTTTCAAAACTACTTGTATTTCTCAGGGATTCAGTAATACAGGTAAAACATCAGCTTTTGGAGAAGGGACGCTAAGGCATCAGTTTTCAAACTTATTAAATCATCATATTGTAATTTATTTTTGAGACATGTATTACATGTAACAATGTAACTTTTTAATTATATTTATGATGGTTGTGTTTATTTTCTTTACGAATATTCAACTGTTATGATACTACATGGAGTCATCCACCCCCGAATGTTTCCGCCATTCTGGTTTGGGGGTATGACAGTATCGTCAGAGGATAACCCCGCAGATCCGCTTACGAAGGGACTGAGGAGGGTTAAGCACTTGCACCACACTAGGAGCATCGGGCTGAAGGACGATATTAGTTTAGATTAAATAGTTTAGAAACGTGTAATAGATAAACTATAATTAACATTTGATGATTAAATAAAAGAGTATTATTTATTAGTAATGTTACTGTCTTATGTTAATTGTTTCCCTATTTTTTCAATTTGCATGTTTTGACTTCCTGAATAATAATAATTATTCGAACCGTCCACAGTCGTTCATATGTTGGAAGTAGGTATGAATGAAGACTGTTATGAATTGGTGTGTAGATTTTCTAAAATGTATTAGACATAGCAAAAGTTTGCTACAACGTTCATGAGTGCTTATGAGTTTGATTTGAGCATTGGAATAAACCCACGCTTGCTGGAATCACTTCATGGAATTTATCTCAAGTGATCGCAAGATGATAATATCATATGGTCTTAAAACCTAGATATATGGTTTATTGTTTGCTAATTGGTTGTGCATTGATAATGCGTAAACGCATTAGTAACTTGATGTTATAAAACGCATTGTTGTGTATAATCTGATTAGTGGATAGTAAATGCATATAAGTCGAAGTTTATCTGTTTCTTTTATCCTAAGAGAGTAAAAGCGATATCAGGGCCCCTCGATGATTTGGTTTGACTTATGTGTCGGGCCCGATCAGGACTGAATTGATGTGTTCAATTAAGTTCTATGTCAAACGAATCAGAGATCGAGAAATGAACTGCGGGACAATAAGTATGACCATGTTCCATGTAATTGTCCGCACGATATCTAGAATGGAGGACTATACGATCCATTATCTAAACGACAGGTTACTGATAAGATCAAAGTTTGACAGCATCTTTGAGAGCTACGATTGCTAATCGGATTGTACTTACGTTTGTAGTTACTAGGCTTAGTGTCTAAGCCCGTAACTATATTTGGTAAGTACTTGACCCGGTTGTGCATGGTCCTTTTGGGTTGCCTTCACCATAGCAACTTGACAGGGTGATTTATGGAGAGAGAGAAGATATTATGGTTTATTAATATAGTATAAGAATAATATATTAAAAGAGAAATCATATTATTTAATTAATATTAGTCATAAATTAATTAGGAATTAATTTGGTAACTAAAAGAGATTAATTGAATAAAGGGGACATAAACTGTCAAATGTGTGATAGTTGTATTTTGGGCTGGGAAACCTAATGGATTAAAGGGGTGAAAGAAATTATGATGGGAGCCCATCATATTTTCGTCCATGGCCTGTATTCCAGAAGGTTCCATGGGTTGCTTAGGGTTTAAGCTGTCCATTAGGGTTTTGACTGAAACCCTAGCTGCCCACAGTATAAATAGGACCCTATGCATGCAATTTTCGGCCACTTGTTTTCCAAAAACCCTAGAGCCGACTTTGTGTGCCTCCTCCCTCTCTCATATACTACCCTCTTGCTAGTTGGTGTTTGTAAGCCATTAGAGGAGTTACACTTGTGACTCTAAGCTCAAGGAAGAAGAGAGATCAAGAGTTCTTGAAGAGGTAATCATCTAGATCTCATTAGTTATATTAGTTTTGTAATATGTATGCTAGATCTAGGGTTTATAAGCCTTGGATGATTGCATGTACAATTAGTGAAACCTAGATCCAACCATTAGGGTTTGCATGAGCACATAGGATGTTGTTTTGGCTCAAACCCATCATAAACGGCAATCCGTTTTGAACCCAACGATTACCGACGCCCGACCTCCCGAGGGACACAACCGTCATCCCGATCATTACATGACCGTTCAATAAGGTAACAAAACTCATCCACAACAGACTCTCTCTGATCCTGATTATCTCAGCGTTATCAACTGTTTGGATTCACTTCAGAACACCGGATTCCTGTCCAGTTGCTAAGCCGACTAGCAACCTCACACTCGCCCCACACAACCTCCAAAAGAGACCTCGTCTAGATATAACTGTCCTAGCCATAACGTCACTCATGGCTCCATCAATCTTTCTGACACATCCAATCATCATACCCTGACAACCTGTCGCCACTGAATCCAATACAAAAGTGTGCGCTACCTGAGTAACGTAGTCTTACATCATTCCCGGTATCCTTCAATCTTCTGTTTCCTGATTCCAACATGTCGTGGCTACCATCGAACCAAACCCATTCATTACCCTGGAATCCTGCATTTGATGTCCTGGGCATAAAGATGCTTCCAATTCTCATCTCACTGAAATAAAATCTTTTACTGCACACTCGCGAACTTCGATTTGGGATCTTTCCCAAAACAAATCGATACTCCGCTCCTAGCTCGAGATCCACAAATCTGCATTCGCATAATGCATCATAACTTCCGACATCCCTAACTAGCATGCGATTCTCAGATTCATAAGCCAAGTCATAACAGATAACATATATAGGTATTCTGGGGAAACTTACTTGAGCTCGGCTGATTGCCTGCACCACACCCTTTCTTGTCTTAGAAAACTTTCCACGAAAACATTTTTCTTTTTAAAAACTTTACAGGTCCTCAGTTTGAGTTCAGACACCCCTGAAAGTATGTCTGAATCCCTCAAACCAAGGCTTTGATACCAACTTGTAACGAACCAAAAATCAAGGGTAAAAATTTCATTTATAATATAGCTAAAACATTGTTACAATTTATTTCAAACATTTCAAATCATCACTAAGTAAAACATTTATCAGAGTTTATCCCAAAATCATTCATTGCGGAAATCATAGGTGTGTGCAATGCGGTAATTTCGAGCCCTCCTTTTCCAAATCGATGATACCTGAAACCACAACTATAAACCTTAAGCACAAAGCTTAGTGAGTCCCCTAGAGCATACCACACACACAATCCACATAACACATATCATATTAGTTATAAAAGCTATCTCTACCAATATAAGTCATGCATACAACATATAAGGAAGCCCTGGAAACCCTCCAGGGTCTTACACCTAATGCCACGGGAACCCCCACGTGGTCTTATCTGCCATGGGAACCCCCACATGGTCTTCCTGCCTTGGGAACCCCCACAAGGTCTTCCTCCCTTGGGAACCCCTACAAGGTCTTTACTACTAAACAAGACATAATGCATACTATAAAAGCAGATATACTAGGATGCCATGGAAACCCTCCAAGGTCTAATACCAAATGTCACGGGAACCCCCACGTGGTCTTCCATGCAAATGTCATACTATCATATCGCATAATCAATCAACAATCCGCATCACATAAAATGGGTCGGCCTTGGTGCCTTAGACCCATTGGTATGGTGAGAAGACTCACCTCTAGGATGCTGAACTGACAAGCTAGAATCAGATATGTCCCACGTGCTGCTCCCACTCAGCTGCCTATAATCATTATGTGATTAACTTGTCATAATCCCATAATTACCCTTAAGGTCAACCCTGGTAAAAGTCAAGGTCACCGGTCAAGGTCAACAGTCCATGTTGACCTCAACTCGTCGAGTGCATCCAGCAACTCGTCGAGTTTCTGAGTAATTCATCTACTCGTCGAGTTATCTGCGTAACTCGTCGAGTCCCTCCTTGTCCACAACCGAAAACTCACGACAACCAAAATCTCTTGGCAACCAAAAACACTCTGGAGACCCGAAAATAGGTAAACCCTACTCGACGAGTTCCTTCAGTCTTCTTCAAGTTCAGCCCTTTTCAGTGGGATTTAGGGTCCCAAACTCCATATCCAAGCTCTCCTAATGCAGATACCACGTAAAGTTGCAAACTTTACATGCATTCAAGGTCCTTCAAGGCTATAACTTCAAAACTAGGCTTCTTACAAGGTTTTTGTGCATGGGAAGAGACTAAACTGCATAAAGGAAGCAACTTTATGGTATGTGGGACCTAAAGAGGTCCAGATCTAGAACCCTATCCTCGTGATAAGTCAAGATCCAAGTTTGACTCCATTTTGCACCAAGAATGGCCATTTACTTCCAAGAAGGAGATCTAAGTAACTAGAGGTCAAGATCAAGACTTTTATACCCTAGGATGCTAGAAAAAATGATGTAGATGTTGGATCTACTGTTCCTCTCCAATCTCCTTCTTCTTCAAGCTCTAAAGTTCTTCACAATCACTTCAAGGTTGCTCACAATTGCTCTTTCTTTCACTCAAGAGGGTACAAGGTCGATCTAGGGTTTTCTATGGCTGATAGGGTGCTAAGGGAGGCCAAAAGAGGTAGGATATGTTCTTTAAATAGGGTGCAAACCCTAAAAATTAGGGTTTCTCTTTTTAGCTTCTACTTGCCGAGTCGGCCTTCCGACTCGTCGAGTAGGTCTCGATCCCGCGTCAACCAATAATGCTTCTACTCGACGAGTTAAACTTCCAACTCGCCGAGTCCATGCACAAAACCTTAAACTTAAATAAATTATTTAAGTAATGCTTGGAATAGTTGTTACATAATCGCAATAAATATTAGACTAAAACTTAGCGATAATAATAATACGTTTCGTCAAAGGAAAAGACAATTGCTAGAAGCGAAACATTGGCCGAATTTCGAGTCGTCACTTTAACAAGTGAGTGCATAGTTACTTTCATCTTACACATAGGTATGAAGTATTTAATACATGCTATATGTGCTTATTATCTATGTTCCTAATATCTATTCTTGATGAACGTTTTAAACATGTTTTACTTGATTTAAACTGTATATGTATTTTTATACCTATAAATATATTGGGTAAAGATGGGTAGGTGAAAGATGATGAGAAGTGTGACAACTGGAAAATTTTGGAACAAGCAAGGCCTAAGGTGTGTCTAAGTATAATATAAAACCACATCACAACTTTGTTGCAATAAAACTTTGAAAGCCAAAAGGGAATTGTTTTATAAGAATGAATATATATATATATATATATATATATATATATATATATATATATATATACTTTGAGAATCATGTTCGTAATAAACATTTAAAGGTCAAGCCAAGTCAAAATAGTTAGGATTTGATGCATGAATTATGGCATGCCTTGGAGATTTCGGTTTTGGGGACCCAAGGACATGAGATTTCGTTTGTGGTAGGGTCAAGATCACAAGCCTAGGCCGAAAACACACCTAGACCGAAATCCCCAAGACCAAAACTACTAGGACCGAAATCACTTGGTCAAACCATGCCTAGGACCGAAAGCACATGTGATTTTGGTCATACTAGGGAGCTTTTAGTGGGATTTCGTTCAAGATAAAGAGAAGATAAGGAAGTTGACTTTATGATTAGATATCTCACCCTTTTCCCATTCAAAGTTCAGCAGCATCCCACGCAATAACCTAACAAATATCTATGCATTATCCAACAGATAACTAAGCAACTATCATATCATCCCTTCTTCCTTAACTACGGAAGATCGCCCCACAAACCCCACCCATTCCATTCTCTCAAAAGATTACTCCATTCCCTCTCAAGAAAAATCAACTCCAAGCTTCCAAGTTCAAAATTCCCCAAGTTCATCCTTAGAATTTGTCACACCCCCAAACCAAGGATGGCGTAAACGTCCGGGGGTGGAGGACTTCATGTAAAGTATCACAACAACGAGTATAATAGTGCTCAAAGTAAATACAACCATCATAAATATAATTGAAAATGTTACACCATAGTATATGTTTACATGTTTCAAAATCAATTACATTATGATGACAAAATAAACTGTTTGACGATTTAACGTCTCATCCTCAAAGTGCTGATGTTTTCCTGTTTCACTGATTTCCTGAGAATACAAGTAGTTTTGAAAAAGTGTCAACAATTAAGTTGGTGAGTTCATAAGAGTTTTGTTTGAGAATGAAACTGTTTTCCTTGTAAAAGCGATAGATTTTGATTTCCAGAAAATCCAATATTTTCTATAGTAAGTGTGAAATGTATGCTTCTAAGTTATGCGATAATGAACCCTAGAGGGACCCATAGATTCCTTCTATAATCGCCCAGTGTATATAAGTTATATAAGATTTAAGTTAAATAGACCGTTGAATATAATGGGTCTGCCCTAGGTCCACAACCAAAACAAGGAACTAGAGATGAGGCGGGCCCACCAATTCTAAGTCGATTGTGACTAGATTCTTATATAACTCTAGCATATACACTTAGCAATTATAGCTGAAGTCTAACAATTCTAGATGAAATATAGTTTTTATATCATAAAAAAACTATTTTGTGTGAACCTGGTACTTTGTATTTGTACCCCTTTTTGGTACGAAACTGGTACTTTGTATTTGTACCCCTTTTCGTATGAAAGTTTGGTACTTTGTATTTGTACCCCTTTTTGTATAAAACCGGTACTTTGTATTTGTACCCCTTTTTGTATGAAACAGGTACTTTGTATATGTACCCCTTTTTCGTATGAAAACTGGTACTTTGTATTTGTACCCCTTTTTGTATAAGACCAGTACTTTGTATATGTACCCCTTTTTGTATGAAAACCTTTTGTAATGTAAATGAACATAAACTATACCTATTATAGCTTATCAAAATGTTTGTAATGTATATGCAACATAACTATACCTATTATAGTTTAGTATATTTGTTTGAGGTGTATAAGAACCCTTTTCTATGTAAGTCGAATGTATGGCAAAATATAATTATGTTCATCATTATTGTTTTGTACTAATGGTAATGGTGGAGGATTCTTACACTTCAGTGAGTATTTATCTGTTATGTAATTATACCACATCAAGAAACACATGTAATATATGAAATCTTCAATATTAACACTTTTCTCAACAAGTTACAGAGTGTTATGAAAGTTATAAACTGTTATCTAGATTTTTACCTTTCTACACTGTTTTAGAAAAATCCTAGAAAAATCATACGAAGTCGAAAACTGATTCCCTAAATTCTGAGAGTTCACAAAATGTGTCTAGTTTATTCATAATTTTTATTATGATTTTTAGAAGTCTTTAACTTGTGTTAAAATGTTCATATTCACAGACTAGTCCGAATTTGTTTCTGAAATGATAGGCAGTTTTGTACAAATCACCATAAATCGTATAGAGATGTGAAAATAGTCATTTTAAGGTATGAACCTGAGCTATTTGCACCTAATACAGTTTTGAAAATTAAAATGTTTAAGTTGACCAAAACAGTCCGTGAATGGAGTTGAACTTTTCTGATGAAGGCTGTTAAATGAGTTTAGTTGTGTTCTTGGTGTTTTAACTTGTATCCCCCCCCCCCCTTAAAACTTAAGAAAAACATGAAAAGATAGGGGTATGAACTCACCTTGATTGATTTCAGTGGATGGACGATGGAGAAAGGTAGTGTTCAACTCAAGAACACTAAGAAGATGCCTTGAAGATTTGAAGATCTAACATGAATGTGATGATGTTTGTGTAAAATATCTATGATTTGAGTAGAAGGAAGTGAAATAATTATATGGAGGATGAATATACTTACCAAAAGTGAAAGAAAACTTGATGATCAGCCCTTGGGTCTCGAATTTGAGAGAGAGAGAGAGAGAGAAGTGAGAGAAAAATGTGTGTTCTATGGAGGAAAAATGAGAGAAATGAGATAAAGTGTTAGGAGAGAGGATAGATTTCAGCCTTGACCAAGAGTATGGCTGGTCAAATGGTGGGGAAAGTACTCTTGAATGACCAGGTATGGTGGGGAGGGGTGTGGGCTGGTCATGGAGTGGGTGTGGGTGGTTGCTTGTGTCATAAACTAAAGTAAAGTCAACACTCCACCTCAAATATTCACCCACTAGATTTTATTCTCTAAATAAGGATCTCCATAAAAATATGTTTAAATTATGAATATTTAGGGTCTTATATGTTAAAATATAATTTTTGGAGAAAATCCCGCGTTAAAATAATTGAAAACGGACTTAAAATGGAGTCGTGGTCAAAAACCCGGTGGAAGATGGGAAATCCGAAGTCAGGAGGTGATTCCGGTCTTGGTCGCTGAAGTGGATCCGAAGGGAGAAGGGGCTGCGGTCCGAGCTGGTACCGCAGGCGGGTTCGGCATGTAGGACCGGAGGCGTCTCGGATGCGGTGCTCCAGGTGGCTGTGGTCGGTGGCTGCGGTCGATGGCTGCGGCTCGCCGGCTGCGGCTCGCTGGCTGCGGCTACTCAAGGAGACTCCGGTTCAAGGAGGGTTTGGTCCCTATAGGGGGACTTCGGCCCTAAAAGGCTATTTTCCAAGGCATCGTCCCGTTTCGAAGGGTTTTTCACCAAGTCAAGTGTCAGGATGCCCCAAATGATTACAAAAGATCAAAAGAGGTTTTGAGAGAGATTTGGGAGAGATTTCACATTCTTGGAGAGATTTCTCATACAGAGAGAGATTTGGGAGAGATTTCACATTCTTGGAGAGATTTCTCATACAGAGAGAGATTTCACATTCTTGGAGAGATTTCTCATACAGAGAGAGATTTGGGAGAGATTTCACATTCTTGGAGAGATTTCTCATATAGAGAGAGATTTGGGAGAGATTTCACACACTTGGAGAGATTTCTCATACAGAGAGAGATTTGGGAGAGATTTCACATTCTTGGACAGATTTCTCATACAGAGAGAGATTTGGGAGAGATTTCACACACTTGGAGAGATTTCTCATACAAAGAGAGATTTGAGAGAGATTTCACATACTTGGAGAGATTTGGGAGAGATTACACACACTTGTAGCGATTTCTCCTACTTAGAGAGTTTTGGGAGAGTTAGAGTGAAAGAGATTGGGAGAGACTTCTTTTGTGACCTTTTTGAGTGTTTGGCTTCGCAACGCAAGGTTTGTACACCCCGTTAAGTCTCGTTATGACTGTTATATGTGTTGGATAAGGTGTCTAAGTCCATAACTTATTTGGTATATACTTGACCCGACCCGGCATGGTCCATTTGGGTTCCACTTCACCCGAACTATTTATATGGATAACATTATGAGAAGAGTATATTTGCGGCCTATTAATATATTATAAGTTATAATATATTAATATGAAATTGTATTATTTAATTAGTATTGATCTTAAATTAATTATGAATTAATTTAGTGATCATAAGGTGACTAATTAAATAATGGGCTATTGTACTTATATAGTGTGGGCTAACACTCATAAGGAAATGGGCTAAGCTTGAATGGGAGTCCATGGATGATCCATGGAGCTTTTAACCCATGGATCCTTGGAATAGGAAAAGACATGGGTTATTAGGGTTTGCATGGTTCATAACCCTAATCATCTACACTATATAAAGAGGCTTATGGTGCTTGAAAAGACACTATGTGTGTGCATAAGGTGTGGCCGATTTCTAGAGTATTAGAGTGCTCTCTCATAAGTTTTCCAAGTTTGTGGTGATTTGTGATTTCCATTTGAGGCATTCACATTATTGGTGCTTGGCTCTCAAACTCCCAAGGAATCAACTCACTAACAAAGGTATGTAATTCTTCTAGTATCTTTTATGTTTAAAAGTACCCCATGTATGCTAGATAGGTTATGAACCTTGGAAAATTATTTTGCATGTATTTTAGACAAACATAGATCCAAGGTTTCTAGGGTTGCATGAACACCTTAGGAGTGTTAGTTTGCTCAAAACCCAACAGTGGTATCAGAGCCTAGGCTTGTTTGTTTTATACTTGTTGCAAAGTTGTTGAAAAACTCAAGTTTTCTGCATTCTGCAGCATGACCTCGCCGAGTCCATGGGGGGACGCGTCGAGTCCATGAGTAAATTCATCCTACTCGTCGAGTAGGTTCGTGCACTCGACGAGTAGAAGCCTCAGAATGCAGATTTTCGAGTTTTGCTGTTGGAAATGGACTAGAAACATTACCCTAAACTGTTTTGGTGTTATAAAACCTGTTTTAGATGGTGTAATGTTTATGCTAATCCATTTACAATGGCTTATATCAAAATTGCATGATGATATGTGTTCATATGTTCTTGGAATTTTTGATATGATGTTCATGTTCTTATGAATTATTGTTAGATCATAGGAATTATTTGCTAAATTGTTTATTGATAATTCTTGATCATTTATGTGTTTTAATGGAGTCCATAATTTGTCCTCAAGTTATGGATTTCCAAAGGTCACTTTCATTTATGCACACTTAAAACACATAAGTTACATGAAAATGAAGAGTCTTCATTTTATGAACCTTTAATTCATAAGTTATGAAATGAAAAGTTTTGAATAGTTTCAAAATTTTTCCTCAAGTTTTGGAATTTGTAAAGTTACACACACTTTAATATACTTTAATTCCAAACCCTTAGAGTTTTAAAAGTTAAAATTCAACCCTTATACTATTTATAACATTAATGGTTAATTATTATATATATGTATAAGATTAAGTCGTTTTACCGTTAGTAGGCCTCATTCACGAAGCCGATCTATAAGGGGGGTATAAGGTTGTTGCCTATAAAATGGCAACTTAATGGGTGTCCATTCTCACCCACCGCTTCCTTGATCGGTGGAGGGTCGTTAGCCGAACGGGTAGGACAATGACTTTAAATTCTCATTAAAAGTATAATGAATATTATAAAGTAACTAAACCTTTAATAAATTCCCAATCTCAGTTACTTTAGGAAAATGTGAATATGGTGCTAACCCATGAAATTTACACTTTGTACCTTACCAAGTAGTTGGTGGAGCGTGTGTGGTTAACCGGCACACTAACTTGGACTAGTAAGGATCACAAAGGGTGACTTAATGTTTATCATAGATCGGTGGAGCGTGTGTGGTTAACCGGCACATTTATTAGGTGATAATATTAAGGGTACCAAGTGAATTTGCATGGTTATTCACACCTTGTTTTGTGATCCTCGGCATCCCAGTCACAAAACTTGAAGGGCACAATCGAGATTGAAACATGTCATTGAAAAGTTCAATGAATCTCAAAAGAATCTAGTAATTTCAAAACCAATTAAACCTAATAATTCATTTCGTTTTCATGGTGGAAATTGGTGAATCGTCATTCACCTACCTTCGAATATGTTATAGCTTAGATTACGGCATCCCTCTTCTAAGTTATAATATATTGTGTTGGATCCTAGCCTTAATATTACATTTGGGTGTATTATTAAGGATTCGATATATCTAATCTAAACTTGTTTTCTTCTTTTCAGATGTCTTCCAGCAACAATGCTTCGGGCTCTAACCCTACTGGCTCCTTTTCCCTCATGAACCTTTGTGGGAGGGTCATCTTTGATGGTTCCAACTTCATGGATTGGATCCGGAACATCAGGATGGTCACTCGTTATGAGGACAAGGAATATATCCTCGATAAGGAGCTAAAGGAGCTTGATGAGTCCACTGCTACTCATGAGGAGGTCGCTGAGTATCAGGCACATGAAAGAGAAGCCACCAAGATGGCATGCATCATGATGGCCACCATGACAGTTGAACTTCAAAAGTCCTATGAGGACTATTACCCTTTTGAGATGCATCAGGATCTGATGGAAAGGTACCATCAGAGTGCTCGTCAAGAGCGGTATGAAATAATCTCCTCCATGATCACTACCCGTATGAAGGATAGCGAACCAATCATGAGCCACATGCAGAAAATGCAAAGGTATGTGGACCGTCTAATGAAACTGAATGTGAACTTCCCTGAGGAGTTGGCAATTGATATCATTTTGCACTCCTTGCCCTTGTGTTATGATCAATTTCGTATGACATACCACATGAACAAGGAGGAAGTCACACTCAGTAAGCTTCAAGGACTTCTGAAGACTGTCGAAAGTGGTCTTAAGAGTAAGTCGGTTACTACTCCTACTCCTACTACTACCCCTGTTTTGGCTATCGGGCAAGGCAAAGGGAAGAAGAGGAAGCACCCTTCGAAGGGTACCAAGGGAAAGTCCCTTGAAGGCTCCTCATCTGGAACCAAAGGTGGTTCTATCACTCCTTCTGCCATCCCTAAGGATGCTGAATGCTTCTACTGTCAAAATAAGGGGCACTAGAAGCGAAACTGCCCAAAGTACTTGCAGGATGTCAAGGATGGGAAAGTGAAACCATCCCATGCAGGTATTTACACTATATTCTCTAATAACTCACCATATTCTAATTCTTGGGTTCTTGATACAGGTTGTGGTATTCACATCTGTTGTGACTTGCAGGGCCTAAGAAGAAGTGAGGATGTAGAGCACGGAAAGATAAACTTAATCATGGGGAACAAGAAGGTTGCACCTGTTGCCAAGATTGGAGTTTATACTTTGTTGCTAGATAGTGGGTTAAAGTTAGATTTGAATAAATGTGTGTACTCGTCTGAAATGGCGAGGAATATTATTTCATTCATGCTTTGTACAAACAAGGTTTTACCTTTTCTTTTGATAATGAAGTTGGTAGTATTAATGCTTTCTTTAATAATGTTATTTATTTTAAAGCATTACCTTGTGATGGTGTGTATGAAGCTGTATCGGTTGTAGATAATTTAGGAAATAATGTATTATGTATTGATTCTTCTACTAGCTTGGATAAAGCATCTTTGTGGCATTGTCGTCTTGGACATGTAAGCAAGAAACGCATAGGCCAGCTCCAAAAGGATGGAGTCTTGGAGTCGTTCGACCTCAAGTCGGATGATAGTTGTGAGTCTTGTCTACTTGGAAAAATGACAAAATCACCCTTCACTGGTACTTGTGCAAGGGGTGAGGGTTTGTTGGACCTTATACATACTGATGTATGTGGACCATTCAAAACCGCCACAAGGGATGCTAATCGCTATTATGTGGCTTTTATTGATGATTTTAGTAGATATGGTTATGTCTACTTAATCAAACATAAGTCAGAAACTTTTGAAAGGTGTAAAGAGTTTAAACAGGAAGTAGAAAATCAATTGGGCAGGAACATTAAGATGCTTCGATCTGATCGAGGTGGTGAGTATCTTAGTACTGAGTTCCTCGACTATCTTAAGGAGTATGGGATTGTCTCACAATTGACACCTCCCAGGACACCACAGCTGAATGGTGTAGCTGAGAGGCGTAATCGAACTTTGTTGGACATGGTTCGCTCTATGATGAGTCGAGCTTCGCTACCAATCTCTTTTTGGGGGTATGCCTTAGAGACTGCCGCCCACATCCTTAATCTAGTCCCTACAAAGAAGGTTGCCAAAACACCTCATGAAATGTGGACTGGGAAAGTTCCCAATTTGGACCATATCAAGATTTGGGGTTGCGAGGTTTTCTTGAGGCGCGGGACTCATGACAAGCTCGAACCTCGAAGTGAAAGGTGTATTTTCATCGGCTACCCACAAAAATCCTTTGGTTACCTCTTCTACAGACCCAGTGAGAATGTGGTCTTTGTGGCTAGGAGAGGGGTCTTTCGAGAGAGAAAATTTATAAACCAAGGAGATAGTGGGAGGCAAATTGGCCTTGAAGAAATTCAAGACTCAATTGGTGAAGGAACCTCAGACACTAGCAATCAACTTGAGGAGGAAATTCCTATTGATCCAGCTGACGAGTCAATACTTGCGAGGCGTTCCACAAGGGTTAGGAACACACCTGAGTTTTATTATGGATTTCATATTACTACGGAAGGTGATACATTTATCAGTGACAGTACACTGGTAAATCTGGATGAACCTAACAGTGTTAAGGAAGCCATGGCAGGCTGAGAGTCTGCTAAATGGAAGGAGGCTATGGACAGCGAGATACAGTCCATGTATGACAATCAAGTTTGGAACTTGGTTGACAATGTACCAGGCCGTAAGACAGTCGGATGCAAATGGATCTTCAAGAAGAAGACCGACATGGATGGGAAGGTGCACACTTATAAGGCTCGACTGGTTGCGAAGGGTTTTACTCAGACTCAGGGTATTGATTATGATGAAACCTTTTCACCAGTAGCAAAGATTAAGTCTCTTAGGGTTATGCTAGCCATTGTTGCATTTCATGATTATGAAATATGGCAAATGGATGTCAACACCGCTTTCCTTAACGGAAAGTTGGCTGAGGATGTTTACATGAATCAGCCAGAAGGTTTTGTCAGTGCAGAGTACCCCAATAGAGTGTGCAAGCTTGAGAAATCCATTTATGGATTGAAACAAGCATCTCGAAGTTGGAATCTTTGTTTCGATGAGAAGGTCAAAGAGTTTGGTTTCTCAAGAAGTGAAGATGAGTCCTGCGTGTATGTCAGAGCTAGTGGGAGTATAGTTAGCTTTTTGGTACTGTATGTGGATGACATACTACTCATAGGAAATGACATCCCAACCTTGCAGGAGGTTAAGTCCTGCCTTGGGAAGTGCTTTGCTATGAAGGACCTTGGAGAAGCTGCCTATATCCTAGGGATAAGGATATTAAGAGAAAGGAGTAAAAGACTAATTGGACTTAGTCAGAGTATCTACTTGGATAAGGTGTTGAAAAGGTTCAACATGCAGAATTCCAAGAAAGGTGAATTACCGATCCAAAGCAATGCCAAACTGAGCAAGGCTCAGAGCCCGAGTACAGAAGATGAGATAGCTGAGATGAGTCGATTACCTTATGCTTCCGCTGTTGGCTCGATCATGTATGTTATGACTTGTACCCGTCCTGATGTGGCCTTCGCTTTGAGCATGGTCAGCAGATATCAGGGGAACCCTGGCAAGGCTCATTGAACTGCGGTAAAGAATATTCTCAAGTACCTACAGAGGACTAAGGATTGGATCCTTACCCTTGGTGGGAGTGATGACTTGAGAGTAGTAGGGTATAGTGATGCTAGCTTTCAGACTGATAGGGATAACTTCCGCTCTCAGTCGGGCTGGGTCTTTACCTTAAATGGAGGGGCAATCACTTGGAAGAGTTCCAAACAGGAGACTGTAGCTGATTCGACTTGTGAATCAGAGTACATAGCAGCGAGTGAAGCGGTAAAGGAGGCGATATGGCTAAGGAAATTCATCGGAGACCTTGGAGTTGTACCAGCTATTAAGGAGCCTATGGAGATTTTCTGTGACAGCAATAGTGCGGTTGCCTTAGCCAAGGAACCAAGAGATGATGGCAGATCCCGACACATTGACAGAAAATATCACTTCATAAGACACAAGATAGAAGAGGGACTCCTCGTGGCAAAGAGGGTATCGTCAGATGAGAACCCTGTGGATCCCCTTACGAAGGGACTGACGAGGGTGAAGCATTTGCAGCATGCAAGACGTATCGGGCTGAGGGACGATATTAGTTTTACAGATTAGATAGTTATTACTGAAACTTGTAAAATGTAATCGACGTTTGATGATGAATAAAAGTTGTGATTTATTTATGAGTAAGGTGTTGCTATCATTGTCAATTATTTACTATTGTTTCAGCTTTGCATGTTTTGACTTCCAGAATAATAAGTTTATTTAAACTCTCCACAGTCGGTCATATGTCGGAAGTAGGTATGAATCAAGACTGTCATGAATTGGGATTGTAGATGACTAAAGGTGTTTAGCCATAGCAATGGTTGCTACAGCATTCATGAGTACTCATAAGTTATGAGTATTGGAATAAACCCACGCTCACTTGTATCACTTCATGGAATTTATCTCGAGTGATCGTGAGACGGTAATATCATATACGTCTTCAAACCTAGAGATATGAGTTGTTACCTATGAGTTGGTTGTGCATTGATTGCACGTAAACGCATCAGTAACTTGATGTTATAAAACGTGTCTTTGTGTGCAATTCAATAAGTAGTAGAACAAGCATATGAGTCGAAGTTTATCTGTTCCTTCTAGAAATAGAAGCGATATCTGGGCCCCTCGATGATTTTGTTTTGACCTATGTACCGGGCCCGGTCAGAACTAAATTGATGTGTTCGATTAAGTTCTTTGTCAAACAAATCGGAAATCGGGAAACAAACTGTTGGACAATAAGTAAGACATTGTTCCATGTATTTGTCCAGCTGATATCATGAGAGCAGAGGATTATGTGATCAATTATCTAAAATGGCGCTTCATAGTTCAACAGAGTTTTCAAGAGCTACGATTGTCGGTTGGTTCCTGAAGCTATATAGGCAAATACAATTATCAGACTTATCCAAGTGGGAGACTGTTGGATAAGGTGTCTAAGTCCATAACTTATTTGGTATATACTTGACCCAACCCGGCATGGTCCATTTGGGTTGCACTTCACCCGAACTATTTATATGGATAACATTATGAGAAGAGTATATTTGCGGCCTACTAATATATTATAAGTTATAATATATTAATATGAAATTGTATTATTTAATTAGTATTGATCTTAAATTAATTATGAATTAATTTAGTGATCATAAGGTGACTAATTAAATAATGTGCTATTGTACTTATATAGTGTGGGCTAACACTCATAAGGAAATGGGCTAAGCTTGAATGGGAGTCCATGGATGATCCATGGAGCTTTTAACCCATGGATCCTTGGAATAGGAAAAGACATGGGTTATTAGGGTTTGCATGGTTCATAACCCTAATCATCTACACTATATAAAGAGGCTTATGGTGCTTGAAAAGACACTATGTGTGTGTGCATAAGGTGTGGCCGATTTCTAGATTATTAGAGTGCTCTCTCATAAGTTTTCCAAGTTTGTGGTGATTTGTGATTTCCATTTGAGGCATTCACATTATTGGTGCTTGGCTCTCAAACTCCCAAGGAATCAACTCACTAACAAAGGTATGTAATTCTTCTACTATCTTTTATGTTTAAAAGTACCCCATGTATGCTAGATAGGTTATGAACCTTGGAAAATTATTTTGCATGTATTTTAGACAAACATAGATCCAAGGTTTCTAGGGTTGCATGAACACCTTAGGAGTGTTAGTTTGCTCAAAACCCAACAATATGCCCCCGAGGGTTAAGGAATAATGTTTTATCGAGTAGTTTCATCACTTGCCCTGATTAGGGTTTAGAATTTCCGAACACATGAAAAACTCTAAGTGATTCTTTGTATTACGATTGTGAGCTGTTCAATAAGAACATAATGGAAACCCTAATATACAAGGGTTAGATGAGTTGACCGGTTTGACTTGTTGACTTTAGTTGACTTTGGCTTGGCCAAAATTGACGGTTGTCACAGAATTTTGGTAAGATTTCCTTGTTAATCTAGTGTATTTATACACTTTCATATTAGTTTCATCTTATTTACACATATTACTATGTGTTAAAACTCTTAGGATAATATTCTTTCCAAGGAAGTTCGTCCACCACATTCAAGTGTTTAGGCTTGGAAATCTTCACACCATCTCCTCAAACAAACCACATATCCACTCAAGGTGAGTTCATACCCCCCACATTTTCAAGATTTTCATGTTTTAGGGGGGGGAATACAAGTAAAACTTTGTTTATCACACTAATAATTACATGTTTTCATCTTTATGTTAAATATAAGATATTATTTGCATAAGACATGGTTATCACTAGCTTTTGTACAATTATTTGTGATATATTGGTTTTGAATTACAAAACTAACAAAATAAACATAATTTATGTTATAAAATCATAAAAAGAATTATGATTTGCAAAACTACATGGTTTTTGAAGCTTTTTACCAAAATATAGCTTTTCTAACAAAAAGGAGTTCATTCTAGTTATTTCACTATTTTGTGGGTTACAACCCAAAAATATGATGTTAACTTTACATTTTGAAACTAGACAAGATATTTACTATGTATTTATATAAATGTTCTTGACAAACAAACATGATAAACTATAATTGGTATAGTTTGGGAGTTACAAACACTACACTATCATCTCAGAAGAAACAAATAATTATTTAAAGGTATAATTATTTTGCTTACAAGATAACGAATTTTCAGTACAATAGACGTAAGCCGGTTGTCACAACCGTCAATTTTGGCCAAGTCAAAGTCAACTAAAGTCAACAAGTCAAACCGGTCAACTCATCTAACCCTTGTATATTAGGGTTTCCATTATGTTCTTATTGAACAGCTCGCAATCCTAATACAAAGAATCACTTAGAGTTTTTCACGTGTTCGGAAATTCTAAACCCTAATCAGGGCAAGTGATGAAACTACTCGATAAAACATTATTCCTTAACCCTCGGGGGCATATAACAGTCATAACGAGACTTAACGGGGTGTACAAACCTTGCGTTGCGAAGCCAAACACTCAAAAAGGTCACAAAAGAAGTCTCTCCTAATCTCTTTCACTCTAACTCTCCCAAAACTCTCTAAGTAGGAGAAATCGCTACAAGTGTGTGTAATCTCTCCCAAATCTCTCCAAGTATGTGAAATCTCTCTCAAATCTCTCTCTGTATGAGAAATCTCTCCAAGTGTGTGAAATCTCTCCCAAATCTCTCTCTGTATGAGAAATCTCTCCAAGAATGTGAAATCTCTCCCAAATCTCTCTCAAAATGAGAAATCTCTCCAAGAATGTGAAATCTCTCCCAAATCTCTCTCAAAACCTCTTTTGATCTTTTGTAATCATTTGGGACATCCCGACACTTGACTTGGTGAAAAACCCTTCGAAACGGGACGATGCCTTGGAAAATAGCCTTTTAGGGCCGAAGTCCCCCTATAGGGACCAAACCGTCCTTGAATCGGAGTCTCCTTGAGTAGCCGCAGCCAGCGAGCCGCAGCCGGCGAGCCGCAGCCACCGACCGCAGCCACCGACCGCAGCCACCTGGAGCACCGCATCCGAGACGCCTCCGGTCCTACCTGTCGAACCCGCCTGCGGTACCAGCTCGGACTGCAGCCCCTTCTCCCTTCGGATCCACTTCAGCGACCAAGACCGGAATCACCTCCTGACTTCGGATTTCCCATCTTCCACCCGGTTTTCGACCACGACTCCATTTTAAGTCCGTTTTTAATTATTTTAACGCGGGATTTTCTCCAAAAATCATATTTTAACATATAAGACCCTAAATATTCATAATTTAAACATATTTTTATGGAGATCCTTATTTAGAGAATAAAATCTAGTGGGTGAATATTTGAGGTGGAGTGTTGACTTTACTTTAGTTTATGACACAAGCAACCACTCACACCCACTCCACGACCAGCCCACACCCCTCCCCACCATGCCTGGTCATTCAAGAGTACTTTCCCCACCATTTGACCAGCCATACTCTTGGTCAAGGGCTGAAAACTATTATCTCTCCTCATCTTTCTCTCATTTCTCTCATTTTTCCTCCAAAGAACAAACACTTTTTCTCTCACTTCTCTCTCTCTCAAATTCGAGATTCAAGGGTTGATCATCAAGTTTTCTTTCACTTTTGGTAAGTGATATTATCCTTCTTATGATTATTTAACATCCTTCATCCAAATCATAGGTTGCTTACACAAATATCGTCACATTTGTGATAGATCTTCAAATCTTCAAGGCATCTTCTTAGTGTTCTTGAGTTGAACACTACCTTTCTCCATCATCCATCTACTGAAATCACTCGAGGTGAGTTCATACCCCTATCTTTTCATGTTTTTCTTAAGTTTTAAGGGGGGAATACAAGTTAAAACACCAAGAACACAACTAAACTCATTTAACAGCCTTCATCAGAAAAGTGCAACTCCATTCATGGACTATTTTGGTCAAGTTAAACATTTTAGTTTTCAAAACTGTATTAGGTGCAAATAGCTCAGGTTCATACCTTTAAAATGACTATTTTCACATCTCCATATGATTTTTCTATGATTTATGGTGATTTTTACAAAACTGCCTATCATTTCAGAAACAAATTCGGACCAGTCTGTGAATATGAACATTTTAACACAAGTTAAAGACTTCTAAAAATCATAACAAAAATTATGCATAAACTAGACACATTTTGTGAACTCTCAGGATTTACGGAATCAGTTTTTGACTTCGTATGATTTTTGTAGGATTTTTCTAAAACAGTGTAGAAAAGTAAAAATCTAGATAACAGTTTATAACTTTCATCACACTTTGTAACTTGTTGAGCAAAGTGTTAATATTGAAGATTTCATATATTACATGTGTTTCTTGATGTGGTATAATTACATAACAGATAAATACTCACTGAAGTGTAAGAATCCTCCACCATTACCATTAGTACAAAACAAGAATGATAAACATAGTTATATTTTGCCATACATTCGACTTACATAGAAAAGGGTTCTTATACACCACAAACAAATATACTAAACTATAATAGGTATAGTTAGGTTGCATATACATTACAAACATTTTGATAAGCTATAATAGGTATAGTTTATGTTCATTTACATTACAAAAGGTTTTCATATGAAAAGGGGTACAAATACAAAGTACCGGTCTCATACAAAAAGGGGTACAAATACAAAGTACCAGTTTTCATACGAAAACGGGTACATATACAAAGTACCGGTTTCATACAAAAAGGGGTACAAATACAAAGTACCGGTTTTATACAAAAAGGGGTACAAATACAAAGTACCAGGCTTTCATACGAAAAGGGGTACAAATACAAAGTACCGGTTTCATACCAAAAAGGGGTACAAATACAAAGTACCAGGCTTTCATACGAAAAGGGGTACAAATACAAAGTACCGGTTTCATACCAAAAAGGGGTACAAATACAAAGTACTAGGTTCACACAAAATAGTTTTTATGATATTAAAACTATATTTCATCTAGAATTGTTAGACTTCATCTATAATTGCTAAGTGTATATGCTAGAGTTATATAAGAATCTAGTCACAATCGACTTAGAATTGGTGAGCCCGCCTTATCTCTTGTTCCTTGTTTGGTTGTGGACCTAGGGAAGACCCATTATATTCAACGGTTTATTTAAGTTAGATTTTATATAACTTATATACGCTAAGTGATTATAGAAGGGATCTATGTTTCTCTCTAGGGTTCATTATCGCATAACTTAGAAGCATACATTTCACACTTACTATAGAAAATATTGGATTTTCTGGAAATCAAACTCTATCGCTTTTACAAGGAAAACGATTTCATTCTCAAACAAAACTCTTATGAACTCACCAACTAAATTGTTGACACTTTTTCAAAACTACTTGTATTCTCAGGAAATCAGTGAAACAGGAAAACATCAGCACTTTGAGGATGGGACGTTAAATCGTCAAACAGTTTATTTTGTCATCATAATGTAATTGATTTTGAAACATGTAAACACATACTATGGTGTAACCTTTTCAATTATATTTATGATGGTTGTATTTACTTTGAGCACTATTATACTCGTTGTTGTGATACTTTACATGAAGTCCTCCACCCCCGGACGTTTCCGCCATCCTTGGTTTGGGGGTGTGACACCGGTTGATACAGACTTGTGAGTCACTACTTCATTGTACCTACCAGAGTACACACCTAAGTCCTGAATTATAACTAGAGTCTCTTGTAGGGAAAGTGTGTAGGCCTGGCAATTGGGTTGGGTTCGGGTTGGCGGGTCACGGGTTGGCGGGTTGGTGGGTCAGAAAACATAAACTCAACCCAACCCATATAATATATGGGTTGATGGGTTGGCAGGTCGCGGGTCGGTGGGTTGGATACCTCAACCCAATCCATATAACCCGTTTAAGTATATGGGTTTGCGGGTTCACAAGTTAATGGGTCAAGAGTTGCCACCCCTAAAAGCGTGACACTTGTTTATAGATCTGTACGGGATTGACAACCCTCACCTAAATTGTTAGCTACAGTTTGATCGGCAGGTCTAGGGTGACAAATGTCTTAACAGTTCTGACGCCTGAAGAACATCGTTTAGGTCACTAGTCGCATTAGTATGATTATAATAACTCACATAGAGTATTAACAAACCATTTTGGTTTATTGGCTAGAGTACACTCAAATAGTTTTCACAAAAAGATAAATCTTACTAAAACTATTTTCCAGTACCGCATCACCTACATTTTTAGTCTTGGGTTAAGACTTACAACGAGGTTAACATACATTCAAGTAGTTTTATATAAAGATAAAACTTCATAACACTGCTTTTCAGTACAACATTACTTAGATTTTCAATCTTTGGATTAAGACTTACAGTTCATTTTAAAGAAAATATTGGATTTTCTGGAAGTATACACTATCATTTTACCACAAACAGTTAGAAATCCTTCTCATAAAAAATGCTTATGAACTCACCAACTTAATTGTTGACACTTTTCAAAATCACTTGTATTCTCAGGAAATCAGTAAATAGGTAACCACAAGAGTTTTTGGTGGATGGGACGTCGTTGCATCTCGTTATTTATTTTTGTCATACACATTTGATATCATGTAAACAATGTTTTTATGTACAATGTAACTTATTAAATATTCAATAAAATGGTTGTGATGCTTTGATTGATATTATCCAATTGTTATGATACTTCACATGAAGTCATCCGCCCCCAGACGTTTCCGCCGTTCTGGTTTGGGGGTGTGACAGATTGGTATCAGAGCATTGTTTGTAGTGAACTAAGTATATCAAACCATGTAAGCCATACAACTATAAATACAATGGGACTAAAACACTCTGACTAAGAAGTATACTTTTAAAATATAGTAGTATTTTTATAAAAAGTATACATGCATACATACTAGAAGCAGTGTCATAATAAGAACCATATAAAAGTATTTAGAGGAGTTAAACACTATGGTTAAGCCTAGACAGTTATGTAATCATGTCTGGGATAAATATAAGCTGATCAACTATATTTATACTAGATATGACCAACATGTGTTTAGGAATGGTCATGGTGGGCAACAAATCTAAAACTTACCAACCCTATATACCAAGAAGCTCTAGGATCAAACATAAAGATTAAAATACTATAAGAGTATTTTAGAATACTACATGATCATACACATAAGACTTTCATGTCTTTCTCATATCTCCATTCTCGCACAGAATTCATGACAGGATTTCACATGCCCGGAGACCCCTATTTCCCTAACCAGGGAAATGGTGGGTGGATCGAAGAGGATCCCAAAGAGGATCCTGAGGAACTAATGGAAGAAGAACCCGAAGAAGAACCCGAAGAAGAACCCGAAGAGGATCCAGAAGAGGATCTAGAGTTGGAAGAAGAAGAAGACGAGGAAGAGGAAATGGAGGACTCGGACACAGAGTCCGAAGTCATAAATCCTCCTTACATCGCTCGAGTCCCCGCACACCAACTACGCTACCAGGGACCCACGCCCCGTTGGGCAGAGGACCTGGAAAGATGGAGCAGGCAGCAACATCAGCGATCTCCATACGACATGGAGTGAGGTTTTTATAACCTCAGCCACGGTGGACCGGCAGACAGGGCCCTCCTTGTCATGGTTCAGTGCATCTCACACCTCGGAGATCAGACCAGGGCGTCAGCAAATCGGATCATGGAGCTAGGGGCCGCTACTAAGGCCACTGTCGCATGGGATCGATTACTGGAGAGGGACTACCCCCGAGTATGTCACCTCATTGAGAGTCTACATGAGGACCTTACCACTGCGCGAGCAGAAGTGCAAGAGTATCAGGAGAGGCACACGACTCTCGAGGAGAGGGTGATTGCAGCTGAGCGTCGGATAGCAGAGATGCACGACCCCTCGACTTCATGCTCTGGTCCACAGGAAAGTACCCGTCGTGAGTACGGCATGTACTACTCATATCTTGTTTTTATTTACAAGTAGGTGTTCGTGTTACCCTTTCATGTAGACCTTCTTAAAGGTCAAATTTTCAAAAACTATGTACTAGTACTATAATATCAATGAAATGGGTATGCATTTTTATTTCATTGGATGCTGTTATTTGTTATAAAATTGTTTACTAGTTATAGTAAAGTTCATAATGAATTTCTTGCAAATTTCAATAACAACTAGACTTGATATACAAGACAAGGCATTTCATTACGTTAATGTCCGATTCATAACTCCTATCAAAGACTTATCGTCATTCCTGATGGGTTTTGAGCATTCTAACACTTCCTAAGTGTACATGCAACCCTAATAACCTTGGATCTATGTTTGTCTAATTATCATGCAAAGTTGAATTCCAAGGTTATATTCCTATCTAGCATACATGGGGAACAAACTTGCATGAAAGATAGAATAACTTACCTTGTTGTTGCTTATGATCCTTGAAACCTTGTGAGCCTAGCACCCCAAGTGTGATGCCTCAGATGCTTCACACAACACCAAATGCTTTTAGAATGACTTTAGAGAGAATACACACTTCTAAAATCGGCCTAGCCCTCTTGTTTCTTATGTGTAGCCGATTTTGGTGGAGAATGGGTTTCTTATATAGTGTTAACACATCTAGGGTTACACCATGTAAACCCTAATGTGTCATGACTCTTCATTTCCATGACCCATGGGTTTGTAACTCCCATGGAGCATCCACGGAGCATCCTATGGGTGGAACCCAACTTGATAATCCATGGAGCCTCTTAGCCCACTATATAAGATATGGAAGATTTACATAATCTACCCATATATTTAATTAGTTATCTTTGGATCACTTAATTAATTCTAAATTAATTCTTGATCAAACTAATTAAATAATATTATTAATATATTAGAACTTATAATATATTAATAAACCATAAGTGTTATTTCTCTCATTTTAGTTTATCCAATTGCATGGTGCCATGCAACCCAAATGGACCATGCCGGGTCGGGTCAAGTACATACCAGAAATAGTTATGGACTTAGACACCTTATCTAACAGTCTCCCACTTGGATAAGTCTAATAACTATAACTGCAATACTTCAGGAACCGATCGGCAATCGTAGCTCTTTCAAGGTCTCTCGGAACTGAGAAGATGATGATACGCCATTTAAGATAAGTGATCATATAATCCTCTGTTCTAGATATCAGCCGGACAAATACATGGAACAATGTCTTACTTATTGTCCAGCAGTTTGTTTCCCGATTTCCGATTTGTTTGACAAAGAACTTAATTGAACACATCAACTTAGTTCTGACCGGGCCCGGTACATAGGTCAAAACAAAATCATCGAGGGGCCCAGATATCAGCTTCTAATCCAAGAAGGAACAGATAAACTTCGACTCATATGTTTGTTCTACCACTCATTGAATTATACACAAAAGCACGTTTTATAACATCGAGTTACCAATGCGTTAACGTACAATCAACGCATAACCAACTCATAAGTAACAAATCATATCTCTAGGTTTGAAGACTTATATGATATTACCGTCTCACGATCACTCGAGATAAATTCCATGAAGTGATTCCAGTGAGCGTGGGTTGAGTCCAATGCTCAGAACTTATGAGCACTCATGAGTGTTGTAGCCATGTCCAACAACTTAGACCTCTGCAACCAATCATGACAGTCTTGATTCATACCTACTTCCGACATATGACCGACTGTGGAGGTTCGAATAATATGATATACCAAACATAATTATTCTGGAAGTCAAAACATGCAAAAGAAATATAGTAAACGATCGACAAGAGATAGCAACACTTTACTCATAAATAAAACACCTTTTATTCATCATCTAATGTCAATTACACTTTACAAATTTCAAGGTTATCTAACTACTAAATCTAATATCATCCTTCAGCCCTATGCTTCGAGCATGCTGGAGATGCTTAACCCGAGTCAGTCCCTTCGTGAGGGGATCTGCTGGATTCTCATCCGATGATACCCTCTTTGCCACGAGGAGTCCTTCTTCTATTCGATGTCTGATGAAATGGTACTTTCTGTCGATGTGTCTGGATCTCCCGTGATCCCTTGGTACCTTGGCTAAGGCAACTGCACTTTCACTATCACAGAAAATTTCCATTGGCTCTTTAATAGCTGGTACAACTCCAAGGTCTCCAATGAAGTTCTTCAGCCATATCGCCTCCTTTGCTGCCTCGCTAGCTGCTATATACTCTGATTCGCAAGTTGAATCAGCCACTGTCTCTTGCTTGGAACTCTTCCAAGAAATTGCTCCTCCATTTAAGGTAAAGACCCAGCCTGACTGAGAGCGGAAATTATCCCTATCAGTCTGAAAGCTAGCATCACTATACCTTACAACTCTCAAGTCTTCACTCCCACCGAGGGTAAGGACCCAGTCCTTAGTCCTCCGTAGGTACTTGAGGATATTCTTTACCGCAGTCCAGTGTGCCTTGCCAGGGTTCCCCTGATACCTGCTAACCATGCTCAAAGCAAAGGCTACATCAGGTCGAGTACACGTCATAGCATACATGATCGATCCTACAGCCGAAGCATAAGGTATTCGACTCATTTCTGCTATCTCAGCCTCAGTACTAGGGCTTTGTGTCTTACTCAATCTGGCATTACTCTGGATGGGTAACTCTCCTTTCTTGGAGTCCTGCATGCCGAATCTCTTCAACACCTTATCCAAGTAGGTACTCTGACTAAGTCCAATTAGTCTTTTACTCCGGTCTCTCAAGATCCTTATCCCTAGAATATAGGCAGCTTCTCCTAGGTCCTTCATAGAGAAACACTTCGCAAGCCAGGACTTAACTTCCTGCAGAGTTGGGATGTCATTTCCTATGAGTAGTATGTCATCCACATACAATACCAAAAAGCTAACTATACTCCCACTAGCCTTGACATATACACAAGATTCATCTTCACTCCTAGAAAAGCCAAATTCCTTGACTTTCTCATCAAAGCAAAGATTCCATCTGCGAGGTGCTTGCTTTAACCCATAAATGGATTTCTCAAGCTTACACACTCTATTAGGGTACTCTGTGTTGACAAAACCCTATGGCTGACTCATGTAAACATCCTCAGCCAACTTTCCATTAAGGAAAGCGGTTTTGACATCCATTTGCCATATTTCATAGTCATGAAATGCGGCTATGGCTAACAGAACCCTAATAGACTTAATCTTGGCCACTGGAGAAAAGGTCTCATCATAATCAACTCCCGGAGTTTGTGAGAAACCCTTTGCAACCAGTCGTGCCTTATAAGTGTGTACATTACCATCCATGTCGGTCTTCTTCTTGAAGATCCATTTGCACCCTACAGTCTTACGACCTGGTACATTCTCAACCAAGTTCCAAACTTGATTGTCATACATGGACTGTATCTCGCTGTCCATTACCTCTTTCCACTTGGCTGACTCAGGGCCTGCCATGGCTTCCGCGTAACTGTTAGGTTCATCCAGACCTATCAGTGTCTCATCACTGATAAGTGTATCACCTTCCGCAGTAATATGGAATCCATAGTAATGCTCAGGTGCATTCCTAACCCTTGTGGAACGCCTCAGAGGTACAGACTTGTCAATTGGCTCAATAGAAGTTTCCTCCTCAAGTTGAGTGCTAGGGTTTGAAGTTCCTTCACCACTTGACTCTTGAATTTCTTCAAGGTCAACTTGCCTCCCACTGTCTCCTTGGCTTATGAACTCTCTCTCTCGAAAGAAAGCCCTCCTAGCTACAAAGACCACATTCTCACTAGGGTTGTAGAAGAGGTAACCAAAGGATTTCTGTGGGTAGCCGATGAAAATACACCTCTCACTTCGAGGTTCGAGCTTATCATGAGTCTCGCGTCTCACGAAAGCCTCGCAACCCCAAATCTTAATGTGGTCTAGTTTGGGTACTTTACCAGTCCACATCTCATGAGGAGTTTTGGCAACTTTCTTTGTGGGAACTAGATTAAGGATATGGGCGGCAGTCTCTAAGGCATACCCCCAAAATGAGATTGGTAGCGAAGCTCGACTCATCATGGAACGAACCATATCCAACAAGGTTCGATTACGCCTCTCAGCTACACCATTCAACTGCGGTGTCCTGGGAGGTGTCAATTGTGAGACAATCCCACATTCCCTAAGATAGTCGAGGAACTCTGAACTAAGATACTCACCACCTCGATCGGATCGAAGCATCTTAATGTTCCTGCCCAATTGATTCTCGACTTCCTGTTTAAACTCTTTAAACCTCTCAAAAGTCTCTGACTTATGCTTGATTAAGTAGACATATCCATATCTACTGTAATCATCAGTAAAAGTCAAATAATAACGATTAGCATCCCTTGTGGCATGTTTGAAGGGCCCACACACATATGTGTGTATAAGATCCAACAAACCTTCACCCCTCTCACAAGAACCTGTGAAGGGTGACTTTGTCATTTTTCCAAATAAGCATGATTCGCAACTATCATCTGACTTTAGGTCAAATGACTCCAATACTCCATCCTTTTGGAGTTGGCCTATGCGTTTCTTGCTTATATGTCCAAGACGACAATGTCATAATGATGCTTTATCCAAGTTATTATCATTAACAGAATCAATACACAATACATTATTTCCTAAGTTATCAACCACAGATACAGTTTCATACACACCATCACAAGGTAATGCTTTAAAATAAAGAACATTATTAAAGAAAGCATTAACCGAACCAACTTCATTATCAAATGAAAAGGTGAAACCTTGTTTATACAATGAATGAAAGGAAATAATATTTCTTGCCATTTCTGGCGAATAACAACATTTATTCAAATCTAAACTAAACCCACTACTTAGCGATAAATTATAAACTCCAATCTTGGTGACAGGTAAAGCTTTCCTATTCCCCATGATTAAGTTTATTCTTCCATGCTCCACATTCTCACTTCTTCTTAGTCCCTGCAAATCAGAACAGATATGAATACCACAACCGGTATCAAGGACCCAAGAGTTAGAATGGGGTGAGTTATTAGATAAGATAGTGTAAATACCTGCATGGTTGGGTTTAACTTTCCCATCCTTCACATCTTGCTGGTACTTTGGGTAGTTCCACTTCCAATGTGACTTTTCATGGCAATAGAAGCATTCAGCCTCTTTAGGGTCAGAAGAAGGAGTGACAAAACCTTTCTTGGTTCCACTTGAAGAATAGCCATCAAGGGTCCTAGCCTTGGTACCCTTCGAAGAGCTCTTCCTCTTCTTCCCTCTACCTTTCCCGATTGCCAAAACCGGGGCGGAGTTTGGAGTAGGAGTGTTAACAACCGATTTACCCTTAAGACCTGTTTCTGCGGTCTTGAGGAGTCCCTGAAGTTTGCTGAGTGTGACCTCTTCCTTATTCATGTGATATGTCATGCAGAATTGATCATAGCACGATGGTAAGGAGTGCAAAATGATATATATTGCAAGCTCCTCAAGGAAGTTCACATTAAGCTTCAGCAACCGATCCACATACCTTTGCATTTTCTGCATGTGGCTCATGACGGATTCCCCATCCTTCATCATGGTTGTTATGATAGAGCATATGATTTCATACCTCTCTTGTCATGCACTTTGATGGTATCTTTCCATCAGATCTTGGTGCATTTCAAAAGGGTAGAAGTCCTCATAGGACTTTTGGAGTTCCGCTGTCATGGTGGCCAACATGATGCATGCCACTTTTGTAGCATCCCTTTCATGTGCCCGGAAGTCAGCGATCTCATGGGGAGTTGTAGTGGTCTCATCAATCTCCTTAAGCTCCTTGTCAAGGACATATTCTTTGTCCTCGTAGCGGGTTATCATCCTGATGTTTCTGATCCATTCATTGAAGTTGGATCCATCAAAAGTGACTTTCCCACACAAGTTCATAAGGGTAAAGGAGCCATTAGGATTAGAGCCAGAAGCAACATTGTTTGAAGACATTTGAAAGAAGAGAACAAGATTAGTTTAGATATTAAGAGAGTCCTTAATAAAACACCCAAATGTAATATTAAGGCTAGGATCCAATCACAATATATTATAACTTAGAAGAGGTATGCCGTAATCCAAGCTATAACATATTTGAAAGGTAGGTGAATGACGATTCACCAATTTCCACCATGAAAAACGAAATATAAATATTAGGTTTTTAATTGGTTCTTAGAAATTCCTAGATTCTTTTGAGATTCAATGAACTTTTCAAAGGCATGTTTCAATCTCGAGTGTGCCCTCCAAGTTTTGTGACTGGGATACCGAGGATCACAAAACGAGGTGTGAAGTAACCATGCAAATCACTTGGTACCCTCAAGGTTTATCACTCAATCGATGTGCCGGTAAACCACACACGCTCCACCGATGCTATGGTAAACCTTAAGTCACCCTTTACCTACCTTGTTAACTCCAAGTTAGTGTGTCGATTAACCACACACGCTCCACCAACGACTTAAACAAAGTGTAAAGTGTAATTTCATGGATTAGCACCTTATTCACATTTTCCTAAAGTAACTAAGATTGGGAATTTAATAAAAGCATTTAGTTACTTTATAATATTCATCATACTTTTAATGAGAATTTATAAGTCCTTGTCTTACCCGTTCGGCTAACGACCCTCCACCGATCAAGGAAGCGGTGGGTGAGAGTGGACACCCATTAAGTTGCCATTTTATAGGCAACAACCTTATACCCCCCTTATAGACCGGCTTCGTGAATGAGGCGTACTAGCGGTAAGACGACTTGACGTTATACATATATATATTAGTAACTTATAATATTATAAAGTATAAGGGTTGCATTTTAACTTTTAAAATTCTAAGGGTTGGAACTAAAGTTTTAATCAAGACTTTACATGTTCCAAAACTTGAGGGCAAGTTTTGTAAACTTCCAAAACTTTTCATTTCTTATAACTTATGAATTAATTGAGTAATAAAAATGAAGACTCTTCATTTTTATAACTCTTGTGTTCTTTATGGCTTTAATAAAAGTGAGACTTTTGGTTTTCCATAACTTGAGGACAAGTTATGGACTCCATTAAAACACATTATGATCATGAATTAAACTACCATGAAGGTTACAAACAATTCCTATGATCATCTAATCTTCATAAGTTCAAGAACATGAATATGAACACTTTCAAGAATCAAAAATTACACTTAAAAAAAACTTGTAATTTTAATAATACCCATTGTAAATGGATTAGCATAAACATTACACCATCTAAAACAAGCTTTAAAACATCAAAACAGTTTAGGGTAATGTTTCTAGTCCATTTCCAGCAACAAATGTGCAAACTTTCATACGAGCTGAAAACAGAAAAACGATTTTTTTTTCAAGCTGTTTGCACACAAAAAAAAAACAACAACAAACGAACCATGCTCTGATACCACTGATGGGTTTTGAGCATTCTAACACTTCCTAAGTGTACATGCAACCCTAATAACCTTGGATCTATGTTTGTCTAATTATCATGCAAAGTTGAATTCCAAGGTTATATTCCTATCTAGCATACATGGGGAACAAACTTGCATGAAAGATAGAATAACTTACCTTGTTGTTGCTTATGATCCTTGAAACCTTGTGAGCCTAGCACCCCAAGTGTGATGCCTCAAATGCTTCACACAACACCAAATGCTTTTGGAATGACTTTAGAGAGAATACACACTTCTAAAATCGGCCTAGCCCTCTTGTTTCTTATGTGTAGCCGATTTTGGTGGAGAATGGGTTTCTTATATAGTGTTGACACATCTAGGGTTACACCATGTAAACCCTAATGTGTCATGACTCTTCATTTCCATGACCCATGGGTTTGTAACTCCATGGAGCATCCATGGAGCATCCTATGGGTGGAACCCAACTTGATAATCCATGGAGCCTCTTAGCCCACTATATAAGATATGGAAGATTTACATAATCTACCCATATATTTAATTAGTTATATTTGAATCACTTAATTAATTCTAAATTAATTTTTGATCAAACTAATTAAATAATATTATTAATATATTAGAACTTATAATATATTAATAAACCGTAAGTGTTATTTCTCTCATTTTAGTTTATCCAATTGCATGGTGCCATGCAACCCAAATAGACCATGCCGGGTCGGGTCAAGTACATACCAGAAATAGTTATGGACTTAGACACCTTATCCAACAATTCCACCTTTAAACTTTATGGCAGAAGTATGCCACCAAGGAAGTCAAACAGGCGAAAGAACAACACACAACCTCCCAACACACCAGCAGCCCCACCACCACCACCTCCTCAAATGGACTATGTTGTGTTCCAAGCTGCAGTAACAGCTGATGTGGCTTCCGCCATGGCCCAAATCAGCAGTAACAACAACGGAAATGGCAACAGAAGCGGTAACGGAAGTGGAAACGGGACTGACAGTTCCAAACTGGGTGACAATCAAGGGCACCAACGGATGTGCTCCTACAAAGAGTTCATGAACTGCAAGCCCAGGACCTACCATGGCGATGGTGGAGTCGTTACTCTAACAAGATGGTTTGAAAAGACTGAGTCCATCTTCGAAATTTGCGCATGTCCTAACGAATTCAAGGTCAAATACACCGCATGTACATTCGTGGACTCAACCTTGATGTGGTGGAACGGCCACGTTAAAACTCTGACTTTAGCCGTGGCTAACGTCGTGAGCTGGGAAGACCTGAAAACTATGATGCTCGAGGAGTATTGTCCAAGGAGTGAGATGCAGAAGCTTGAATAGGAACTGTGGGAACACTCCATGAAGGGTTCCGATATTGCCACTTACACTTCTTGATTTAATGAATTGGCAACTTTGTGCCCGGGAATGGTCATTCCAGAGGCCAAGAAAGTGGAACGTTACATTTGGGGGCTATCTCCTCAGATCCAGGGGATAGTCATATCTGCCAACCCGAGCACCCTCAACAGTGCCAAGCGCCTGGCACAAACTCCTGTCGACCAGGGAATTCGTCAAGGCATCATAACCCCCACGCCAGAGCAGCCAAAAGGAGATGACAAAAAGAGGAAGTTTTGGAATAAAAAGAAAGTCCTACCCGCTCAAGACCCAGCTAAGAAGCAACAAACTGTGGTTGTCCATGCCATCACCGCCCCTACTGCCCCTGCACCAACCAAGCAATACGTTGGAACTCCTCCGAAATGCGACAAGTGCAGCTACTACCACCATGGTGCCTGTCGAGACCTACAATGTAACAATTGCAACAAGAAGGGGCACACGACCCATTTCTGCAAGGCACCAACCCAACAAAACACCCAAGCCGCTAATGTCGGGTGAGCCGTACATGCTACGGTTGCGGTAAGACAGGGCATTTCAAGAAGGAGTGCCCGAAGGCACAGAATAGAAGTGGCGGAGGCGTGAGAAGGGTTCTAACGATGGGGCATGAGGAGGCCATGAAGGATCCCACCGTGGTTACTGGTATGTTCCTCCTAAACAACTCATATGCATGCATACTAGTTGATAGTGCTGCGGAGAAAAGCTTCGTGAGCCACCAGTTTAAACACTTACTCAAACAGAAACCACAACCTCTAAATGAAACGTTCACCGTAGAAATGGTCAATGGAAAAACAGAAAGCATTAAAGATATATTCGTAGGGTGCACACTAACTCTAAACAATCATTCCTTCCGAATCAACCTTATGTCGGTCACAATAAGTAGCTTTGACGTTACCATAGGCATGGATTGGTTAAGTCCTCACCTTGCCGATATTCTATGTTACGAAAAGTCCGTTCGCCTTAACTTACCAAATAACGAAACCCTCGTCATTTATGGCGACAAACCTGTCGCAAATCTACAAATAATCTCCTACATCAAGGCCCAGAAATATATACGTAACGAATACCACGCCTTCTTAGCCCATTTCGTCGATAAGAAACAAGAAGTGAAAGACATCAAGGATATTACCGAGCTCTATGACTTTCCCGACGTATTTCCAGAAGACCTTCCGGGAATCCCGCCTGTACGCCAAGTCGAGTTCAGAATCGACTTACTTCCTGGAGCCACCCCCACAGCCAAATCCCCATACCGCTTAGCACCGGCTGATATGTAGGAACTGTCCAGCCAACTGAACGAACTACTGAGCAAAGGATTCATCCGACTGAGCTTCTCACCCTGGGGAGCACCGGTTTTGTTCGTGAAAAAGAAGAACGGATCCTTCCGCATATGCATAGACTACCGAGAACTAAACAAGCTCACTATCAAGAACTGTTATCCCCTACCTCGAATCGACGAATTATTTGATCAACTGCAAGGATCGAGCTACTTCTCAAAGATTGATCTAAGGTCGAGGTACCATCAGCTGTGGATTCAGGAGGAAGATATTCCTAAGACGACATTTAGAACTCGTTACAGTCACTACGAGCTTGTAGTGATACCCCTCGGCTTGACTAATGCACCAGCGGTGTACATGGACTTAATGAACCGTGTGTGTCGGCCTTATCTTGATAAATTCGTGATAGTATTCATCGACGACATACCGATCTACTCATGAAGCAAGGAGGAACATGGTCAGCACCTACAACAGTTCTTGGAGACGTTAAGGGCAGAAAAGCTATACGCGAAGTTCTTGAAATGTGAATTATGGATTCGAAAAGTTGACTTCTTGGGGCACGTAGTCAGCAAGGAAGGGATACACGTGGACCCTTCCAAAGTCAAGGCGATTGAAAACTGGGCAACACCAAGAACAGCGATAGAGATCCGCCAGTTTTTAGGCCTTGCTGGATACTACCGAAGATTTATACAGAACTTCTCAAAGATCGCAAAGTCGTTCACTACCTTGACACAGAAGGGAGTGACTTTCAGCTAGGAGAATAAACAAGAAACTTCCTTCCAAACGCTTAAGCAAGCTTTGTGCATCACTCCAATCTTGTCTCTTCCAGAAGGGACCGAAGACTTTGTGGTATGCATCCAAGCAGGGCCTAGGATGTGTGCTTATGCAACGAGGAAAGGTCATCGCCTATGCCTCATGACAACTCAAGACTCATGAGGTCAATTACACCATGCACGACCTTGAATTAGGAGCAGTGGTGTTTGCCCTGAAGATCTGGAGGCACTACCTTTACGGCACATAGTGCACCATCTTCACAGATCATAAGAGTCTTCAGCACATTCTCAATCAAAAGGAGCTCAACATGAGACAACGACGATGGGTTGAACTACTAAATGACTACGAATGTGAAATTTGTTATCATCCAGGCAAGGCCAACATAGTAGCAGACACCTTGAGTCGGAAAGAATACTCGGGTCGCCGAGTAAAGTCATTAACCATGACCATCCATTCACACTTGTCCACACAAATCAAGGAGGCGCAGCTAGAAGCCTTGAAACCCGATAATGTCGTAGGTGAAGCATTGTGGGGAATGGATAAAAAGTTTGAAGTCAAGGGCGACGGAGCTCATTACTTCATAGATCGAATTCGGACACTGAGATTCGACGGGTACAGGGACGTAGTCATGAACGAGGCTCACAAGACAAAATACTCCGTTCATCCCGGTTCAGACAAGATGTATCTGGACCTAAAGAAACTTTATTGGTGGCCAAACATGAAGGCAAATATCGCTACCTATGTGGGCAAGTGCCTGACTTATGCCAAGGTCAAGGTAGGGCTTGCTTCAGCAACCGGAGATACCCGAGTGGAAGTGGGAGCAGATAACCATGAACTTCAGAACCAAGTTGCCCAAGACAGCGGGTGGACTTGACACCATATGGGTAATCGTTGACAGGTTAACCAAATCCGCACACATCCTACCAATAAAGGAGACCGACAAGATGGAGAAGCTCACAAGGACGTACATCAAAGAAATTGTACGACTACATGGTGTGCCAATCTCTATTATCTCCGACCGGGATAGTAGATTCACTTCACGGTTTTGGCAATCACTCCAAAAGTCCTTGGGAACCAAACTCGATATGAGTACATCATATCACCCTCAAACAGACGGTTAATGTGAAAGAACCATACAGACACTAGAAGACATGTTAAGAGCTTGTGTGATAGACTTTGGTAAATCTTGGGATACCCATTTACCGCTCATCAAGTTCTCATACAATAACAACTATCACACTAGCATCAAAGTCTTGCCATTCGAAGCCCTCTATGGACGCAAGTGCAGATCCCCTTTGTACTGGGCTGAAGTGGGTGACACACAACTAGCAAAGAGGCAAGTTCCTGATAGCACTCTCACCGGCTCAGAGATTATACGAGAAACTACGGAAAAAATCGTCCAGATCCGTGAATGATCAAAGGCATCCTGGGACCGGCAAAAGAGCTATGTTGATAAGCGACGAAATCCTTGGAATTCCAGGTTGGTGACCGCATTCTGTTGAAGGTCTCACCCTGGAAGGGAATGACATGTTTTGGAAGACGTGGAAAGCTAAATCCAAGGTATATCGGGCCATTCAAGATCCTTGCTAGAATCGGCCCGGTAGCTTACAAACTCCGACTACCACAAGAACTTAGTAACATACATCCCACCTTCCACGTGTCCAACCTAAAGAAGTGTCTGTCCGAAGAGACTCTTGTAGTCCCACTCGACGAAATGGAGGTAAACGAGAGTCTACACTTCGTAGAGGAACCTATGGAAATAATGGACAGGGAGATCAAGAGAACAAAACAAAGTCGTATACTAATAGTGAAGGTCCGCTGGAACGCCAAGCGAGGGCCCAAATTCACTTGGGAACGAGAATATCAAATGAAACAGAAGTACCCACAACGTTTCCTCTAATTGCAAGAACCCGTCCAAGATGCAATTTTCGGGATGAAATTCCCTCTAACAGGGGATGTTGTGACAACTGGAAAATTTTGGAACAAGCAAGGCCTAAGGTGTGTCTATGTATAATGTAAAACCACATCACAACTTTGTTGCAATTAAACTTTGAAAGCAACTATCCTATCATCCCTTCTTCCTTAACTACGATAGATCACCCCACAAACCCCACCCATTCCATTCTCTCTAAAGATTAATCCATTCCCTCTCAAGAAAAATCAACTCCAAGCTTCCAAGTTCAAAATTCCCCAAGTTCATCCTTAGAATTTTGGTAAGATTTCCTTCTTAATCTACTGTATTTATACACTTTCATATTAGTTTCATCATATTTACACATATTATTATGTGTTAAAACTCTTAGGATAATATTCTTTCCAAGGAAGTCCATCCACCACATTCAAGTGTTTAGGCTTGGAAATCTTCACACCATCTCCTCAAACACTTACATGTTTTCATATTTATGTTAAATATAAGATATTATTTGCATAATACATGGTTATCACTACTTTTGTACAATTATTTGTGATATATTGGTTTTGAATTACAAAACTAACAAAACAAACATAATCTATGTTATAAAATCATAAGAAAATTTATGATTTGCAAAACTACATGGTTTTTGAAGCTTTTTACTAAAATATAGCTTTTCTAACAAAAAGGAGTTCATTCTAGTTATTTCACTATTTTGTGGGTTACAACCCAAAAATATGATGTTAACTTTACATTTTGAAACTAGACAAGATATTTACTATGTATTTATATAAATGTTTATATAAATGTTCTTGACAAACAAACATTGATAAACTATAATTGGTATAGTTTGGGAGTTACAAACACTACACTATCATTTAAGAATAAACAAATAATTATTTAAAGGTATAGTTATTTTGCTTACAAGATAACGAATTTTCAGTACAATAGACGTAAGCCAGTTGATACATACTTGTGAGTCACTACTTCATTGTACCTACCAGAGTACACACCTAAGTCCTGAATTATAACCAGAGTCTCTTGTAGGGAGAGCGTGACACTTACGTATAGATCTATACGGGATTGACAACCCCCACCTAAACTGTTAGCTACAGTTAGACCGGCAGGTCTGGGGTGACAAATGTTGTAACAGTTCCGACGCCTGAAGAACGTCGTTCAGGCCACTAGTCGCATTAGTATGGTTATAATAACTCACATAGAGTATTAACAAAACATTTTGGTTTATTGGCTAGAGTACACTCAAATAGTTTTCACAATAAGATAAGTCTTACTAAAACTATTTTCCAGTACCGCATCACCTACATTTTTAGTCTTGGGTTAAGACTTACAACGAGGTTAACATACATTCAAGTAGTTTTATATAAAGATAAAACTTTATAACACTGCTTTTCAGTACAACATTACTTACATTTTTAGTCTTTGGATTAAGACTTACAGTTTATTTTAAAGAAAATATTGGATTTTCTGGAAGTATACACTATCATTTTACCAGAAACAGTTACAAATCCTTCTCATACAAAACACTTATGAACTCACAAAGTTTATTGTTGACACTTTTCAAAAGCACTTGTATTCTCAGGAAATCAGTAAACAAGTAACCACAAGAGTTTTTGGTGGATGACATGTCGTCACATCTCGTTATTTATTTTTGTCATACACATTTGATATCATGTAAACGATGTTTTTGAGTACAATGTAATTTATTAAATATTCAATACAATGGTTGTGATGCTTTGATTGTTATTATTCAATTGTTATGATACTGCACACGAAGTCATCCGCCCCCAAACGTTTCCGCCGTTCTGGTTTGGGGTGTGACAAGAAGCATTGACTTTAACTCTGATCTAGTCATCTAGTAGAGTATAGATGACAACCACAGACGATTCTAGATAGTCCAGTGGAACGCTAGTAGGCTCGCAACCTGTAGGTGTTTTTGAACTACGTGTTCACCAGATGTACTCCAAAAACCCTAACATCTATGGACTCAGTGCCTTACAAATGAACATTGACAGCTATGAACTTAGTGCCTTACAAATGAACATTGGCAGCTATGCCTAATAAATAACATCGACAACTATGGACTTAGTGTCTGTTGGATAAACCATGACAGCGATGGACTTCGTGCCTATTCCTTAGGACAATCCTTAGGAATAAATAAATGAAGAATAGATGATTGTCAGGGAAGATCCTTAAGAATAAATAAGATAATGGGGATGGGAAATTGAGTTAATTGTTGGATGATTAAACATAATAATTATATTATTATGAGTTGAAAACCCTATGTACTCACCAGGTTTCCCAACCTGACCTACTCAGTTTATTGTATCACAGGTGGCTATATGAAAGATACATTCTGCTGAGAGATTCAAGAAGTATTAGGCCAGTAGTTTAATTACTGTAAGACTTGTAATATTTTGTTATGCTTATGTTTCTGTATTGACGATGACATCCCAATTTTTAATATAAATAAAATACATTTTTCCGAAATGCTTTGATAACATCTTTATCATGTTTTCTGGGAACAAATTCCGCAATACTATTTTTCAAAAAGGATACTCTGATTTTTAAATAAGCATAAGCAAAATCGGTCTTTTCTGGTCGTGAAAATTGAGATGTCACATCCACACTACTACCGATATATACCACTTTAACCCTTTGTATGAAGTGACTCAACCTTTGTGATATTTCACCTTTTCATCATTAGTGGTGGTGGATGGGTTCTTCATTGCCAACTAGAAGCAAATGGGAAGTAAAGCAAATTAGTGAGACGATTCTCGATGGTTCTCCAACGCCAAATTACTTCCCACTATAAGAAGGTGTTTGTTTTAACTTTTAAAATGACTTTTACTTTTATCTTTTAGAAAAAGTCAAAAAGATGTTTGTTTAAGTGAAAATGACTTTTGGAAATGACTTTTCCAATAGAGTAAACGGAGCCTTTTTGGAAAGTCACGATTATGTGACTTTTCCCAACTTTTCAACAGTAAAAATATTAAATTACCAATATACCCACATCTATCCTAATCAATTCTTCATTCATAGCATATGATTCCCTACTCTCTCCTAAAAGTTAACCCAAACACTTTAACTTTTGACTTTTTCCTTTCAAAAGCTAATCCAAACACATTTTAAAAAATAACTTTTGTAAAAAGTCCTTTTACAAAAAGTCTTTTTTACAAAAAGGACTTTTGCCCCACACAAAGCTAAGCCAAATACCCTCTAAGTATATGCTTCTTCTTCTCTCCAGACCCAACCCTAGCCGCATCCTTCTTCTCCGGCGCCAAAATACGCAACACTACCCTCAATAAATAGCAGCTGCTAAAAACGCCTTTATCAAATGTATAGAAACACCTAGCCACATAAGATGATTTTACTGTTTAATAAAAAAAATTAATAGTATTTACTAAATAGGATGATTCTACTTTCTACCATTTAGTAAAAAAAACCATTTAGTAAAAAAAAAAAAAATTTGATTGTGTCCTACATCTCTTTTTTACTGATCGTAGAAGCTACAAGCCACAACTGTAAGAAATCGATCGTCTCACCCGGTTGCACCACCATCACCGGCTGCAGCTCCAGCAGGCCACTCAACCTCCGGCTACGCTAGACACTGGCGACTCCACTTCCGGCTACAGCAGCCGGCGATTTTATCTCAGGTACGATTTTTTTACTCCATCTCATAGCTTCGATTTCTATACATTCAACTTCGATTTATGCTTTGCTTAGGTTTACTGAATACATATTCTTGAAATTCCATCTTCATTCTATCAGGTTCTCACTTTATTAAGTTCCAATTTTGAACTTTCGTGTGTGTATTTGTAAGCTACTGTCGAAATTTTCATTGAACATGCTTATAGATTTCTGAATTTTCATTGAATTTTGATGTAGAATTTCGCTAAGGTTAGAGAAATGAGAATTCTGATTTTGAATTTTGTACTGATGTTGTTTTCTGATTGCTTCAATGTTGTCTGTTTCTTATATCTGATTTTGAGTTTTAAGTTTATGATTATAATTGATTGCAGATGTTGTTTACTGATTTTGAATTTTGTTTACTGAGGTTGTTATTTGATGTTCTTGCATTTCAATATCTACTTATCTTAGGTTTGTAGATTGGGTTTTCGTTGGAACAAGATGAATTTTAAAATTTTTTGGGGAACTCAGAAAAAAAAAAAAAAATACTCAAAATAGTTCAGAATCTTGTATAACGAAAATTAGAGAGAATAGAAGAATGTCTCAAATATGATAATAACTCATATCTTCTAGTATTTTAATGATTAATCAATCTCTATAGTTTGAACCTAAACAGAAACGCGACAAAATTTCAGGAGAATTTTGGCGGCAAAATGGAGCTGATCAAGCTATCAAAATTCAAGCTCCAGCTCCAAACCCTAATCACAGAAGTTCGTGAACTCAGAGTAAAATCTCAATCACTCTCCATCCTCTCATGTCATTGGATTGATTAATCATCAGAACAACCTTGGAGAACTTATATCAAATTTTCAGGAAAAGGAACGCGCATCTTCCGATCAACTTCACGATTATGTCCAGGTTCTTATAAATCGAATATTAATTTAAAACCAATGCTGTTCAACTTCTAGTAATTGTTGAAAATCGATTGTAGTTCGTGAACATTTATCATGATTAACCTAATTGTTCGCATCCAATGTCAAAATCGAATATTGTAGAAATTGTTTGTAGACCTATGCTAAGTTATTGATATTTCGAATTCAGAAACAGAAGCAAAGCGATGAAGAATTTAGTATAAAGATTAAGGAATTGGAAACCGAGTTAACATCATCTAACGAACTGCAGCAGAAGCTAGAACGGAAGGTATGATATAATTGATTTGTTCATGAATCTTCATTTATGCTCAAATGAAGCAAACAAATTAAATTTAGGGTTTGTGGTCTAACAGGTCCAGTTCCTTGAAGATGAGAATTATTTACTTGAAAACAAGCATAAAGAACTGAAGGAAACTATAAGCAGCATACTCCAAGAAAAAGAAGGCTTTGTTAAAGCTTACCAGGTTTGTAACTGTTAAATGCTTTGTTATTAACCAGTAATCACCATGATTCAAACATTTTCAGGAATCTACTTGTGAAATGAAAAGATCCATTGAATCCAGAGATAGAAAGATTGCCATTCTTTCTGAGAAGATAAATACTCAACTATTATCATTTGACACAATACGCAAGGAGGCATCATTTGTGAAGCAAGTAGTGGATAATGCAACTCATGTTGTCAATGAGAAAGAGGAAGTAGGTATGTTTTTTAATTTTACAAAATACAAATCAAATTAATTATACATTTATACTCTGAATCTGAATCACTGATAGTTTCTCATATGATTCTCAGTGTCTCAGTTGAAGATGAAATTTGACAAAGTATGTGCATTTGAGAAGTTATTCATTGGTAATGTTATAATTATTCTTTGAATCTATTTACTATTTTCATGCTCATTTCACATCTACTATTCATGGTCTTTTTTTATTCTAAATATTTGCAGAAAAAATCAAGGATCTTGAAACTAAACTAAAAATTAAAGAAAGTGAGTTTCATACAAAGGATAGAGTGATTGCAGAGCTCCATACACAGCTGGAGACAATAAAAATAACTACTCTTCAATGCCAACCAAAGATAGAGGAAATATCCATCTTTATCTTTTTTTTATTTTATTTTATTTTATTTTATTTATTTAACATTAAACAAAAACTAATTATTGATTAATGTCTCTCTTAACTAACCTCACCTTCAAGAAACTATACAAATGAAGGAAGGGATCATAGAGACATTAATATCAGAAAACAAGGTATCCACTCAGTATTTCACACAATAATTTTCTCAAAATTTATTTGTTTTTATTTTCATGATTTCTCAGGCTTTGCATTCTGAAGTGGGGATTTTAGTAGTTACTGTTAAGAAAATTCAAGATACAATGACACGTATGGATGAAGAGGTAATTGATTATAATCACTTAATATTCAATTTTATAAAATTATAAATTTATCAACAATTTATAAAATTTGTCCATTCCATTGCAGGATAGAGCTGCTTTGCCTTTAATGGTGGCAAACCAAGAAAAAAATGTAGCAAATTCTCATCACATAGATTCTAGAGCAACTGTGTCAGAGGCAAGAAATAGCAACATACTTTCATTCATTTTCTTATTAATCATTGTATTTTAAAACGATTAAAAACAATATAGGATTGTAGTTTTTATTTGTGAAAAAATGTATCCAATTATAGATGTTAAAATTGTTTCACATCTTGGATTACATTGCTATGATTATTGTACTGATTGTCAAAGTATATATTTCTTGCACTTTAGCATTTTTTATGATTATTGTACTGATTGTCACATATCTTAAAACTCTAATTTTAATATGTTATTACAACAGCTAGATTCAGAATGCTCAACTACACAAGAAGGAATTTGTTGATGAATGGATTTCTATAAAAGGTAATATTCCTTTTTTTAATGTCTAGTTATGTGAATGATATATTAATATGGTATATATGTAAAGACATTTATTATCTGTCTTAGTTGTATTGATATATGTTAAATGCCTACTTTATAATTTGTTACATTTGGTCCCTTTCTTTTATATTTTATCTACTAAGTTTATGTCACGTACAGTTAAACAATATAAAATCGTAGGTAAGAAGTAAAAACACCAAGTTGTTTTGCCATATTGACCACCATTGTATTTATAAAAAATAAAATCCAATTGATAAATTTTGTTCAAAAATGAGAAATAAATCAACCAATTATTTGGCGACATATGACAAGAGACTAATCTTCGCAACCCAAGGCTCGTTGAAAGGTTGCCTTTTCTTCTTTTTCTTTTGCTTTATTTATTATTTGGTTGGAAAAAATAGCTTAATGGTCAAACACGTGACATATAAAACGATAACACTGATTTTTTATTTGTTTATTTGTTTATTTGTTTATTTTTTGCAAACAAGGTTGACAAAAAAAAGTAGATTCATGTATATATTAGCTCACGTATTATTCTTGTATTGTGTGTATGTAACTATGTATTATGATTAGGCCCATGTTGTACTTTACCCATAGATATTCAGCCCACGATCATGTAGTTATTGTATATTTGTATTATATTTTATTAATGAGAACTGGATTGATTATGGAAAAATACTTTTGTAACAATATATAGAATGACTACATTTTAATAAAAGAGTAAACAAGTTGAGTTGAAGGTACGTCATCCAAATTATAATATGTCAAATTTAGGTAAAGATTCGTTTTGAAATTATCAACTCATGTGACATGTTTATAAGTTTTTGTTCCAACAAAATCCATTATCTAAAAACCATATTCATTTTTTTTAATACAAGTAACTAACTTTCTCATGATTTAAATTATTTTCCATAGGGGAATCCTTGGTATAAAAAAGGTAACACATAATGTGTATAATTTAGAGTTTTAACTAATTAGCTCAGGACTTCAAATATAATCACATAAAGAACAAGTCAACTGTAATGACCGAAAAAACTGAAATATAAGAATTTTTTTGGAAATTTGCCCTTATTATTTATATATTAACGATATATATATATATATATATAAGACTAAGATGAGAGGTTTTGGTAGTTTCAATGCAACCCATAAATCGTTTACTAACAAGTGTATCATGATATTTTTGTTGATTTTTATGTCATCTTATTCTTATAAATAATATAATCCATGATCTCACCATTACATTACATGACATGAAAAATTAGAAATTGGTTTGTCCAACTTCTTGTATTGACCCCACTTGGTATCGGGTGGTTCCGATTTTATACTCCTACGGCTGAAAACAATGGCCGGCCCAATTTACACAACCACTATTCCACTAAACGACCCTACAATGATCACGCGTTACTATGTGCCACGTGGCATATAAGGATTTTAAAAAAAAAAAAAAAAATTTATGTGGTTTTGATTGATAGAATATAAGTTTCTTGGAAATTATAATGCGCACTCATGTATTGACCAGAAAAATATTACTAGTTTGTTATTTTAAAGTGCAATTATTTTATATCTTGTTTGTTACATTAAACCAAAAATCAATTGTAACTATATTAATTGGTATTTGTTAAGTTTGATTGGTTTTGTGTAATTGTCATCAAAGAAGTCTAAATGAATCACGTTTAGTTTTAGGATGTAGCTTTTTTGCCTTAACAAACTACAACATCTAAATTTTATTTTTGATTTGTCCTTGATAAATGTCACAAATTTTGTTTCAAGTTATTATTCTTATTTATTTTTTACTCATCAACGATTTTTTAAATCAGTGACTTTAGTGTTGATCCACATGCTTTCTTACTTGTTTTCTTCTAAAACATTTGGGACAATTAATTTTTTTTTCCTCATTTAAGATATCGATCAAATAACATTATCCATTTTCTTTAAACGAAATACCTTGATATTTTCCCGCGAGAGAGCGAAAAGAGAGGGGATGGGAGGTTGCGTGTCTAGGCCGGAGAATTGCGTCGGAGGTGGAATAAAGTCGTCGAAGGTGAAGGTGAAGCTGAAGCTGAGAAGGCGGAGGAAAGCTCTGAAACGCCGTGTATCGTCTCGCTTGTATGATCAATCCAAGGCACCTCCCTCCGGCGACCCTCCAAATTCCCACGGTTCCTTCTCTTTCTCTCTAAAACTACATTAAATTTTATGTGTTGTGTTCTATAGAGTTCCTAATGCGTCGTAATTGAACTAAGCTAATTGGAAGTTTTGAGGATTGTTTATGAATCAAACTATTGAATTAAACTACACCAGTAATTACTCGTACATGATCTTCAAGGAATAAGCTGGGGAACATGATTACGTATTTAATTAATCTATGAGTTAACTTGTTGTATTTCGCATGGTTCTCCAACAGTTTTTTTTTTTGACGGAATTCTCAGATCCAAGAAAAGGAGGCCAAATTTATCAACGGGATGCAATTTTTCATATCGAATATTATTTTTTCGAAGCTATAAGTTTGAACGAATCTACTGCTTCCAAACTGAAAATTTCAGTCAGTTTTTTTGATATTGATTCATTCCGAATTACTTCGTGAAGTCTGTTGTTGCTTTTTTCATTGCAATTTCAAGTAGTTCGTTACGAATTTTTAGAACATCCATTAAAATTAATGAAATTTTCTCTTACGTACCTTGTACTTTTTGCAGGGAGCACTGATGATCTCTGGTGTGATTCTGCTTCAATTCTTGAATCCGATTGCAGTGATGAAGATTTCCAGAGTTTTTCCGATGGTGATTTTTAGCAGAAATTTTATAACAGACATACATTTACTTACTTTTCTTCATCTCATGAATCCTGAATCCATATGTTCATAAATGCTCTGTTTCCAGATGGCTCAGAAGCTGTCTCCTTGCCACATATTGGTTCTCTGAGAGATAGTGAGGCTCATAGAAGTTCAGTTCATCCTGAACAGATGATATTTCAATCAAATATAGATGAAAATACTGGAAGAGAGAATGGTATCCCATCAAGCTCAAGGAAAAAAGCTGCATTTAAGTTATCCTTCAAACGAAATGATGAACATACTAATCCCACAATCAGTGAGTTCTTTTACCATTACACTTGATTTTAACTCGTTTATGTTACTTCCTTTGAGCCTCATTTGATAAGCTTTCATAGTTCAAACACTGAAATTTAACATAGTTCTTTATCTGAATCCAGTTCCTTCAAAGATGCATCATATAATACAACGACCTATAGCTGGTTCACAAGTACCCTTCTGCCCAATAGACAAGAATATGATTGATTCTTGGTCAATTATTGAACCCCAAACTTTTAGAGTACGTGGCAAGGATTATCTCAGGTAACCTTATAAGTTTATATATATTCAAACATGTGGTCAATTCTGAAAAGACACTTGATCAGTTTATTGTTATGTTATATCATTTTACAGGGATAGAAAGAAGGAACTTGCTTCTAATTACGCTGCTTATTACCCATTTGGAGTTGATGTGTTTTTATCTCAGAGGAAAATTGATCACATTGCTCAGTTTGTAAAACTCCCTGATGTTGCTTCTTCTATAGATGTTCCATCTATTCTTGTTGTAAATGTACAGGTATTTTGATGGATATATCATTCATAATTAAAATATTTTGATTTTTGACAAAATATATATTAATCATGTTGTTTTTATGATTCCGTGTGGATTTGCAGATTCCATTGTATCCTGCTGCTCTTTTTGGAGGTGAAATTGATGGAGAAGGAATAAGTTTTGTGTTGTATTTTAAACTTTCTGATTGTTACTCAAAGGAATTGTCTTCCCAATTTCAAGATAACATGAGAGTAAATACTAAATAATCCTTTGATATGCATTTTGTATTCATCATTATGTTATGTCAAACTTATTTTATTTTGTTGTATAACATTAATTACAGAGGATACTTGATGATGAAGTAGAAGAAGTGAAAGGTTTTCGTGTAGATACAGTTGTAGCATGTAGAGAAAGGATAAAAATATTGGGACGTGTTGTAAATATAGATGATCTTCAGTTGAGTGCACCACAAAGGAAGCTTATGCACGCTTACAATGGAAAACCTGTTCTTTCACGTCCTCAACATGACTTCTATCAAGTAATTTTTTTTTTCTATTTTTTACAACTCAATTTTTTATAACTTTATTGGTGTCGAATAATTTACAGGGAGAAAATTATTTGGAGATCGATTTGGATATGCATAGATTTAGTTACATCTCTAGGAAAGGGTTTGGTGCATTTCAGGATCGACTCAAGGATTGCATCCTGGATTTTGGCATCACAATTCAGGCAAATTAATCTTTTATTAAAAAAAAATATATATATATTTTTTAATAGCATAATGTTTTACTTAAGCATAAATTTTGTTTTAATGTAGGGTAATAAAGCAGAGGAGTTACCAGAGGAATTGTTGTGTTGTGTGAGGTTAAATTGTATTGATTACATGAAGTATCACATTCTGAGGTTAGATCAGGTCTCATCATGATGCAATAATCACAACTGTATATGAACATTACAGAGAATATACACGTGGGAATTGGAATTCAAAATTCATTTATTTATTTATTTATTTTTGTCTTGAAATCCACCAAACAGAATGCAATCCAATTTCATTTTTTAACTTGGGATTATACAGATGACCAGGGTTAAATAGCAACAAAATTTTATAAACTTGTTTGATTTGGTCACCAAAGTTTCTTATATACATGTTTACTCATTATATTTTAAAGTTTATGTTAATACTATGGAATTTTGTTGAACTTTTCTGAACATTGGAAGAAAATGATTAAAATAATACCATTGTAAAATTAGATATTTTTGCATTTATATTTCTATAGTTTGTCAAAACTCATTCTTACAAAGTATAAATCTATTCCTTTACTATTTTTGCAAGAACCATTAAAAAAAAACAAAAAAAGAAAAAAGAAAATCAAGAACAATGGATGTAGAAGTTAATCTATCATAAATGTAATTCTTCATCACCTGTTTGGAGTTGACTGGCAAAAGGACAACCTTTCCTTGCTTTAAGCATATCCAGTTTTAGCCCCATTAAACCATCTGCCACAACAAGTCACACAAGAAAAGTAATAAACAAAATCAATAACTATTTGACTTCCCAAATCATTATATTTTCAGTTTTCAAATTTCAAACCGATCCACAATGCATGGTTGAATGGAAAATGATTAACAAAAAAACGATATGTATTTTTAAAATTATGTTCCATTGAACTTTGTAGAGTTCTATGGCATCTAGAAATTAAATTTTATAGAGTTGAATCGAATGCATTGTGGATGCAGTTAAACACAAATCCAAGAGAAAAATGCAATTGTAATTTGATACCATTTGTTTGTGAGGATACTGTTACTCTTCAATTGAAGGCAGAGCTCCTTCTGACGTGTCAACTGTGGGACTAGTAACATCTTTATTTTCTGGCGTTGCATTTCCAGTCAACTTTTTAATCGCAGTTTGAGCATGATTAGTAAACCATTCATCCTCCGGAACCATACTGCTCAAATCCAAAAAACAAATCTTTTAATCCTCAAAAATATGGAAAAGAAAAAAAAAAGAAAAAAAAAAAAAAGAAACCTGTCGGGATCTCCACCAGCAGCAACAATTGATCCTAAAGCTCTTGAAATTATATTCTTGATAACTTGATGCAAGTTTCTTGATAAGTATCGGCCTTCTGAGGCAAAATGGATAACAAACTGCAAGTCTAGATAAAACTGTCGAAGTCCAAAAGGGCCTAAAGGCTTTGGGCCATGTTCGATTTCTTCCCAAAAACTTTGTTCATCGGAAAGCCATAGAATTACTGTTTCTGTTAGTCTGATTAAAAGTAGAGTGGAAAATCTTTCTCTTCCCACAAACATGTCCGATGCTAAGCGTGCGAAACTATATAATTTAGCAAACAGTTCCTGCGAAAAACAATCAGGACACTGTATTACTGCTAACGTCATATGATCCTATATGGTCACACATCAGTACTATATGGTAAATGTTGCAACGCTCATTCTATAAAATGTTATAAAATTTGTTACACACAAGGTGACACTATTTTGTCTGGCACGGACCATGTGGGCCATGCCAAGAATCGAGCAGACATGTTTACCAAGGTGGTGACAACAGAGAAAAAGAATTGATGATTATATTAAAAGTAATAAATTCATATTTGTTTACTTGAAATATCGGAGATGGGAACCATTCTGGCTCTTCTGAATTCTCATCCATACTAAAATACATAGGTGCATTAAGACGAGCACCTCCGTCTTCTGAAAAAATAAGATCAAGGGCATGTTTTCTACAAAAGCTATCTCTCAACTGATCAACGTATCTCTGAAGTCGTTTCTTCAATTCTCTTGTTTCTGGAGTTCTTAATTGTTTGTCTGAATTCCTCCTAGGAGTATCAGTGGGAAGACATTGTTGTAAAGGCATTAGCTTCAATGCTGCTCGTGGGAGTAACTCTTCTGCTAAGAATAGTGCATTAGCTAGCAAGGCTATCTGTTGGGTATCATTCTCTGCTGTATTCACAATTCTACCCTCCAAATTCTCAGTCTCTGATGAACCAGGCAATGCATTTACTAGCATGGTGATGTATGAACTAAATACTTGATGTAAACCTTCTTTTGCTTGATTGGAGAATGTTGATGATCTCAGGAGTCCAATATCCTCGCACATTTCCTGGTAATCAATGCAAATAATAGGATTTACAAGTAGTAAGTAAAGTAAAATTGTTGAGATTTGGCTGAAATAAAAGTAATCAAAGAATGTGAGTAAATTTTTTGAGAGTTTGGGTGTAAAGTAATTGGTGTTTTTATGAATAGAGCTCGCATGGGTCGAGTTGGGTTGACCCGTGGATTGAAATTTCCAACCCAGACAAACTAGATAATTTGGTGGACCCATTTATTTCGTTTCCAACCCAACATGTTAGAAGTCGAGTTAACCCATTTAAAGTTCACATAAAATAAAAATAAAAAAGTTTAAACTTTATTAAATTAGTTAAAACACCAAAAAATTGTTCAAATTTTAAAAAGAGGTACAACTACAACTTAATTGTTCAAATAACATTCTAAAATTTCAAGACTTGAGGTTTTGTTTTTGTATCATTTTAAATTATTAGATGAAATAAAATATAAATGAAAAGAATCATATCTTTAACAGGCCAGAAATTTCAACCCAAACTCGACTTATTTAATTAAACTGGTTGAAAATCTCAACACAGCCAGCCCACTAATTTTGTGTCGATTTTTTACTAGCTCTAGGCTTGAATGATTTGTTTATGTGATTGTAACAATTTATCATATATTTGGTTTGCAGTTTTTCATGTATATACTTGTGTTGACGTTCAGTTTTCCTTTAATAAGTTGTTGGGAATCTTTGAGAAAAAAAAACAACCTGAACCATAAGATTAAACCGATGCGCGCTACTTGAAAGCTTCGGCTGAGACACAATCGAACTGCCAAGAGTAGGCGGAGTACCCAAAGAGCACGTGCCAATAGGCGGATAACTTAGCAACCAATCATCTGCAGCCGCTATGGCAGCAGTACTCGTCTCAATTCTTTTCAAGTTAGCATTCAAAGCTTTGTCAACACACGGTCTAAAATGTCTCAAAAGAACAGGCGCCAATGCCAACCCTCGAGCTTCCAACAAATAACAATGTCCCATTGAAATCTGAACGCATTCAGCCACTGTCCTTAGTCCCCCTGAAGCCGAAGGTGAAGCAATCACATGTCTCTTCATTAAATTCGCGAAAGTATTCGTTTGCTTCACAGACCATGTCACTAATTCAGACGTGTACAACGGTTGATCACCAAATATAGCCAACGAATCGCTTGATGCTTGAGCTATGATTGAAAACACAAGTTGTGAAAGGGCAGCAGTGTAAGCCACTCCATAAGTTGAACCCGAGGTTTGAAGACCTTGAATTTTGGATTGTAGCTTTTGGTGGTGTGAGTTGAGAAGAAGCGTATGTGCACGTGGGCCATCGCCGATTTTTTTGATTATTTCAACGGATGATCGGAGTTCCTTTCCACTAGAAGAAGGTTGACACGCTGACTCAGCGAGTCGATCAGCTAGTTTTTGTCTTTGTTCGGTTATAGTAGCTTGTAATGAAGCGAGCATGATGGGTGTCATTGAGTCGTTTGATTTTTCTTCTTTTGCTACACGTTCACCTTCATCAAGGGCAGCTAAAGCTTCGTCTACTCGTCTTTCTGCTAGTAAAATGTTTAGGTTGTCTATGTATTGTGATAACCAAAGTTCCATTTTTGTGGGTTCTCTATGTTCAAAGTCAAAACTACCCTTTTTTCTTGAACCGGGACCCGATGACATGGAGTCAGTTCGTGTACCTTCGGCTAGAGTATGGATGATGGCTGCACGATTAGATAGAAGATTCCTTAATGCTACTAGTTGCCCTTCAAGATCTGAAATTTCTCTTGATACTCTGTATGTGTGAAAATATGTTTTTGAGTTTAGTGCCATAATTAGAACTCAAAATAGTTGTTTGGATTGATCTGTTTCCTTACCGAATAAAGGAAGGATAATTAGCGTACACACTTTTCCTCATTTCTTCTGCTGAGGCCTTCTTTAGATCTAGAAGACAAGTCACCAAGTGCTTTATTTCCTGCCAATCAAACAATTCCACCAGTTTGGAGATAAATACTTAGGCTGTGTTTGGCGCGCCACAACCAGCTTGATAAGCTAATTTATTTTTCGAGTTTTTTTAAGTTGTCATGTTTGGCAAGCCAAAAAGTAGCTTATAAACTACCTTTTTAAAAAACTAATTAGAGTAGCTTTTTAGGAGTTTTTTTAAAATTTTTTCAAATATACCCTTTAATTAATTATAGAACATATTCTTTTAAATACCCTTTTATGTCATTTTATATTTTTCAGCTAGCTTTTAAGCTAGTTTACCAAACGCCATTTTTTATCAGCTAGCTTTTCAGCTATTAGTTAGCTTTTTATTCAACAGCTAGCTTTTCAGCTAACAGCTAGCTTTTCAATTAGTACGCTAAACATAGCCTTAGACGCATCGTTTGTTGTTAATCGATCTTTCTACTTATAAAATTCAATAAATGGAGTCCGTGATGATGAAAAGAGAAAGGTTGAGTAGATTCCATGCCTATAAAAAGAGTCCAAGGCTTTGGTTGCAAGTGCTACAAAAATTCGTTTATGTATTGTTCAACATTCAGGTGAGCAAAATTCTTATTGTTCTTGTTAATCAATCATTTTGCTTGTCTGATAAGATATTAACTCAAAATGGTTCACTAGATGCCAATAATCTTGGTTGTGAATTTTAGTCTATACTAGATGGATATAAATTTCTTAGTTTCTTGATCATTTCATGAAGAAAATAGATAAAAAAGAAAATGAGTCATAAATATTTGTTATAGAAGTCTATCATTAACATCAAACCTTAGAAATATACGAATTCATTAATAATAAAATTTGCAAATTCATGAAGATAATAAGTGAAAGATTTGAACAAAATAGATGGTTTCCTACATTGACATGGCTCATTGGTGCATGAAATTAACAATAACACACACTTTAAGCTATTGTAGATCAATTTTTTTCCAAAAGATTTTACATATTTCAAACCAAGCATGTTAATTTGAAAGCGAATTCGTCAAATGAATTTTGCATATAATAATCATAAAATGCACGAAAAAACTACAAGATTTTACCTTTTCGCTGGTTGTGCGGCATTTGGCAGATACATAACTTTCCTGATCGAAACCAGATGATTTGAAGGCTTTAAGCTTGTCACCAAGCGTTACCTCCTGACCAAAATCCAGGTCGCCGGCGTCCGACGACAATGCTCCTTCCGGTATCGACATTTTTATTTCCTTTTCGATTCTTCCTTTACTTCTCCGGCCTGATTATTGTGATGAAATTATACAAACGCAAACACACAATATGGCTCCGGCAGGCGGCAGCACGAGAGAGAGAGAGAGAGAGAGAGAGAGAGAGAGAGAGAGAGAGAGAAACGGTGGAGGTGATTGACGGTGGATCTGTACCGGAGATGGTTGTGTATTGTCGAGAAACGGGATTGGTCTGTTATGAGTACGCAAACTTTTTTTTTCACGTAGGACTCGTTCATTTTTTCAATTACAGTTTGGTTTCTGAACTATTGATAAAGTTTCATTAGTGGACCTAAAGTTTTAATATTCTTGTTAAGTTCGTTATTTGTAACATCAATTTTCACATGACATTCTTCGAGTTTTGAGTAATGTGATTTCTCTTAATTATACATCTAAATCCTTCTAAATGATACTTTATATATTCCAAGAGTGATTTAACTGTTGCCATGGGCGGAGCTACTATGTAGCCCGAGGTACCCCATACTATATCAAAATTTTCCATTAAATGTAAATTTAGTGATTTTTTTTAAATATCCGTCACAAATCTGTTGGAAATCCGTCAGAAATCCGTCACTAATCCGTCGGCAACCCCTCACAAAATCTGATAATTGTAAATTCGTCAGTTTATTGACGGATTTGTGACGGAAACTTCATTCGGAAACGAATTTTTTAGCGGTAGTGCAACCCCCTAAAAAAATTATACAACCTAAGATTTTTCTTTCTAGATCCGCCACTAATTGTTGCGAATGAATAATATGGACGTGGACATCATGATAACTTTTATTTGATCTATTATAATTTTATTACCTCACATATGTTTATATACCATAGTCCCATGTTGTATTTTATTCATTTGTATATTTTTCCGATCCATCGATGTTGTAATCGTGTGTGTGTATGTGTGTGTGTCTATATATCCTCTATTATAATAAAACAGTACATTTTTTGCCATGTGGCATCTCCTAAGCCTTTCTAAGCCAAAGTGAAGTACCAAATATACCCCTCACACATATTACACGGTTGAAGATTTGATTTTTGGAATTTGAATTTCAAATCTTATGCATAAATTGGTTACTTTCCATGTTAATCCTTCAAAATCTTCGCCCCAAATCTCAGTACCTTGAATCGTTCTGGATTTGATTTCAAAATCCCTGACTCCCTTCTTCTTTGTCATTTCATTTTTTTTTTCTGACTTTGAGAATGAACTGAAGAAAGGATTATTTGGTTCTTGATTGATAACTTCAATCTTGAAAAAAGTTAAGGTTTATAAACATTTGATGCAAAACATTTAGGTGAAGAAGACGAAGTCGAAGAAGTATTGCAATCGTCTGGATATTGGAGTTGTGTTGCCTCGAGCAAACATGTGACGTTACCGGTAGATTTACTCTATATTTCGTTTTTTAAGTTTAGTATAATTTTAAGTATTTATCGTTTTTTTGTTTGGTTTATGTTTCAACTAAAATAATAATGCAAGCCGAGACGAAAGCCCCTGTTGACTTGGAAATTGCAATGTAAGATAAGTTTCTTATTCAGAGTGTAGTTGCAGGTCCAAGAGCAACCACAAAAAGATGTTACCCCTGAAATGGTAAGAAGATGAATGAAAAATATGGAATAATTTTTAGCTATGGTGGTCTTGTGTTTACAGTTCAGTAAGGAGGCAGGGCATGTTGTTGATGCGTGCAAATTGAGAGTTATTTAACTTGCTCCTCCCCAAAGACATTCACCAGTTCCATAAGAAGAACCAAATGAAGTGTCTTCACCCACAAATACAATGTCAAGTAATGGGAATTGCAATGGCTTTGAGGTTGGTTTTGCTTTTATTTAAGGTCTATTATTACAAAGTTGACAGATGAAAAGGATGCTGCTATTCAACAAATTAATAGAATCTGACAAGAAATGTTGAGTTTTTTTATGCTTTATTATCAGTATTTGATACAATTAATCCATCATTTGTTTAAAAATGTTTTCCAAATTAGTGTGTAGGAACTATTGAGAGGCATGAAGGGAACAAAACTCAAGATTTTGAAGGCTTATATAAAGAGGGAGAGAGAGAGAGAATAATGTCAAGAACAATCATAATTCATAGCCAGGTAAGTTTTGTTTGTTGCTGTACCGATTTCACCCTATCAGTTGATGTTTCCTATTCTGAATTTTCTTTTAATAGATTGAGAGTTATAAGCCGAAATTATGAGATTGCTTGATTTGGGATCAATTGTTTATGTGATTATCGACTATGTTGTGATTGTTGAAGACAGGTAGTTACAACCTTTGGATGTGAGTATTGGACTCACTATGATTGCATGGTCTGTAAGATAGAGCATTTACAAATAGTAATATGTTTTTGGCATTACTCACTTGTAATCTTACTTACTAGAAATCATTTAAGAGGGACAGGGGCAAAATGGTCAAACACATTTTTGATGGTTCATAAAAGACATATTTTAATTAAATTGAAAATATTATATTTGACCATATTGTACATGGTACACTAAAGCTTCTTGAAATAACAATGTACCTCTCTTTCACTGCTAATATGAGAAATATATTTTATTTGTTATCTGTTTTAGCATATAGGTGATGAGTTTGTTGTCATTTGTTTCTCTAATGTCTTCCGTACTTTATAGTAAGAGTTTTTTCGCTTGCAGTTTGAGCAACTTTTGCATTCTGAAACAAACATCATTTTATAGGTAATTTTAATATTTGGCAAGATCTATTTTGGTTACTAAAATTTGTTGTTTTTTTTTCTCAATTCATTTCCCATCTGGTGAATATATGAAAACCATTTTAAATAAGAGTTCCAACTTTCTTTTTGGCCATATCTTATTAAGAGTCCATTAACATACAGTTGAATGTATGAATCTGCCCTAAGCCCACAACCAAACAAGGAACAGGAAGTAATGCAGAAGTCACACATTCCACTGCCTATCAGATGTTATTTATATATAACCCTGATGTATAAGCTAAAGAAATCATAGAATTAACAATTAAAGGTCCTTTGTGTTATACTAGTTTGTAAATAAGGGTTGAACCTTTTATAAAATAATGATGTTTATCCTGAAAAATCCTATATTTTCCATAAAATCGAATTGTAGTTTTAAACCTTCCAAGACCGAAAAGTACAAGTATTATTGCCATACTTAATTTAATGATACGTAGTTTTATTCATAAATAAAACTAACTTAAGACGTGTTTGCACTGTTAACTAGATATGGAGTTAATACCCTCCTATGATTACTTAGTACATACGAGTTATATAAAATCGAGATCGAATAGACAATCGACTGGGTGAATCTTCCCTAAGTCCACAACCAAACAAGGAACATAAAGTAAGGCGAAAGTCACACAGCCCACAGTCTACCGGACATTAATTTTATATAACCTCGATGTAAGCACTAAGTAATCACAGAGTTATTTCCCTTTAAGACTGTGTAAAAGTATATCTTTACATAAATAATTAGTTAATACTTATTGTGAATATTCATTATAACCATACTAATATGACTAATTGTCTACACGATGTTCTTCAGGCCTCGTAAAGCTAATGACATTTGTCACCCCTGAACTTTCGTTCCAACTGTAGCTAACAGTCAGGACATGGGATTGTCAGTCTCGTATAGATCTATACACAAACTCACGATCTCCCTCCAGAAGACTCTGGTTATAATTAGGTTTTTAACGGGTACAATATTTGGTACATCAAGCGGTTCACAATCCTGTATTAACTAGTTTACATAAAGTGAAAAACCTTTTTGTAAGTAACATGTAATTTTGTAAAAAGATCCCTTTGTTCCATAAACTATACCTATTATAGTTTATAAGTTTGTAAAAAAAAATAGTTCATATGATCCATAAACTATACCTATTATAGTTTATAAGTTTATTTCCACGTTTTAACAATTTTCACGTATAAATACCTATTAACGGTAAGAAAACACAATAAGTAAATTATATTGTTTAAACACAAAATTTCTTGTGTTTTACTTGTATTCCCCCCTAAAACATTGAAAAATCTTGGAAAAATATGGGGGTATGAACTTACCTTGTGTGCAGTTTTGACTAGATATCGAGACGAAAGCGGTGACCTTCAGATTAAAATACGGGAGAGATGTTGTGATCCTAATGATTTTAAACACACAATAGTATGTGAATAATATGAGCTAATCATTAGACTATAAATACTTACTATGATTTACAAATGGAAATGACTTGAAGAAAAACTCCAGGAGATGTTTTAAGGATGAAATGAATATGGTTGATGTTTGAGAGAGAAAGGTGAGTGTTTTCGTTAACTGGATGTGTAGAATGAAAGAATTGATCTTATATGAGGCTTATATATGAAGTAACTTAAGTATGAAGGAATTCATGAGGTGGTTGTATTGGTAATTGAATCCTATCACATTGATATGCTGAATTAGGATAAGATATGAGATATTTAAGGGGTTTACGCTCAAATAAATGAGCTTTGGTTTGTGTTCACGGTCATACCTTGGCCGTGAAATCTATGCTAATTTATTCCTAGGCCGTGAACATCATTGATCCTTAAACTCCAAAACCGTGAACACCTTTTATCCTTTTACTTCCAACCGTGAACTCCTTTACTTTAGACTTTAAGGCCGTGAACTAAAAGATCTTTGGATCTTTGGACCGTGAACATCTTTGTGAATTAGAATCCCAAAACATGAACACTCATTTGGTTTGAATCTCCAAACCGTGAATTACTTTTCCCTTTAATCACATTAGGCCGTGAACTCCTTTCTTCTTGAGTTCTTGGCCGTAAACTCCAATATGGAGGTTATTTATATTTTAAGCCTTAATCTTTTGCCAAGTGTTGGATTATACCTTCCTAACTTAGCTTAGGTTTCAATCCTTACTTCTTTGTTAACTCTTTAAACAAGCCCTAAGGCTATAGATGGTAAAATGATACAGGGATTGCAATGTGGTTTTCACTTGTGTTTGGTTAGCGTTTAAGCTTTGTTGGGTCTAAAAATTTTGAGTTGTGACAAAAGACCATTACAAAAGCACGATGTGTCTATGTTAGGGCGCGACGCGCCTCCTCAGAACTACTATAAATAGGGGGATTAGCTCTCCCAATCTGTTACATCATTCTCTCCTCCTTCAAGAGAATTTCTCCTCTTAACCTCGAACATTTCGGTCTCTTATTATTCAACTTCTCGTTCTGTAGTTTAATTACCGAAACTCTAGAATTTTCGAAATAAGAGAAGAAGATAGGCGTTGAAGTTCTGCTCACGGATATTTGGGCTTTGTCGAAATCAAGTAAGTTATACTTACTCCTACCTATAACTGATTATACATTAGTCATTGTTATAAACCTATGAATACCAGATTAATCATTAATTCCATTTAAATGTTCTGATTGGTCTACTTACGGGAGAGATGTCTAGGATAGACACGTTGACATGATTGTTGGATTTTAGAAAAGTTACATACCAAAATTGTCCCGCCTCCTGATTGTCTTGACTGATTGATCCTTATTTGATAGCCATGAAAGTATATCTTGGATTAGTGAAGGATCTAAATATTAGTCATTATGCACAAATAGTTAAATAACCAAAATAGTATATTATAGGTTGATACATGTTGGTCAAGCTGTCTGCAAAGATACCTACTTAGTTCTTTTGAGATTGATCAGGCGAGTTATCTTACTATACTATGTATTACAATACATATCCATGCATGATAGGAAATAAGAGATAGTAGAGCAGAGTGGTATGCATAGGATGGTAGAGTCTCTGTATGATTGAATGTTGTTTATATGAATAATTCATTATGTCTGTGCAAGGAGTTGACGGCAGAACAACGGCCGAATGTGAGTTTATATACACGTGATGACGACGAAATGGTGAAAGACCGTAAGTCCAGATACACACGTTATTGGTAGAATGACGAAAGGTCGTAACCACTGTTTGTACACATGTATGTGTATTGTCATCAAGGTTGTAAATGGCGGGCTAGGCGGATAGCAACGACCTATGATTTTTGTTAAGTAGTCAAATTAGGCGGAGCCGGTTAATATCAGTCTAGGCAGTCCAAGGAGGCCAGAATTTTCAATTTTTAAAAATTTTAAAATTTAAAATATTCAAATATTACACAAAAAAAATTTAAATTTCAAATAATACTCCTACATTTTCAAAATTTAAAATTTAAAGTTTTAATATTTCAAATTTCCAAATATTTATTTCTTAAAATATAATAATTTTTGAATAAATTGTATATATTATTTCAAAATTAGTAAATAATCTTGAATTTTTTTTTCATATTTATTAATTCTGTTAGGATATAAGTAACATTTATTTAAAAACAAATAATTTCTAATACAATTAAGGGTCCCTGTCTAGACGCTGATTAATCTCCGTCGAGACCGATTAGGCACTTAACCCTAGTCACTCGCCTGACTCCCGCCTAGCGATTTTTACAAACTTGATATATATATATATATATATATATATATATATATATATATATATATATATATATATATATGGGTGTGATCGGTTGAGAACTCATAGTTTCCCGAGAACCCGAGAACTAAAAGTGGAGCGTTAGATCAACACTAATTCAATAAGGGCATGATCGTAATCATACCAATCTCATTTAATGTTTAATTTTTTGTGTTATTGGAAACACTAATAAAAAATTTTAAAAAATATCATAAATTTTTTAAAAAAAATAATAACAATTTTTAAAAAAAAAACTGTAATTTTTTCATAAAACAACTACATATTTTTCTCAAAAAAACAGCAATTTTTTCAAAAAAAAAAAACTGCATTTTTCTTCTAAAAAAACTGCAATTTTTTCAAAAATAAAAAATAAAACTGCTTTTCTTTTTCAAAAAACAGCATTTAAAAAAATTCCGCAAACTTTTCAAAAAAAGCTACAATTTTTTTAAAAAACCTGTAATTTAAAAAAAAAAACATTTTTTAAAAAAAAAAACATTTTTTTTTAAAAAACTGCAGTTTTTTCAAAAACCATATTTTTTTCAAAAAAACTGCAATTTTTTCAGAAAGACACTATTTTTTTTATAAAAAAAACTGCATTTTTTTAGGTGCATATATGTATATTTTTGGTACATTTATGCATATTTTTACAAGTGCATATATGCATATTTCATATATTATAATATTTGTAAAGGAATCATAAGAAAACTCATTTTATTTATTAATCTATAAACACAATACAATAAGTATTTTATTTGATACAATATAAAATATCAAAAACAAAAAAATGCTACAAAATTTCAAAGCGTTTTCATGTCTTCTTGTCAATATTTCCATATTTTCTTCAATTTATCATTTTTCACATCTTCAATATTCACCACAATTTCTTCCAAATCTACAAAAAAATAATAAGAAGTTTATTGATGCAAAAACACTCACAAAAATACATATATGATTTACATGTGAATCACATGTAATTCATATGTAATTTACATGTGAATCACATGTAATTCATATGTGAATTACATATGATTTACATGTGAATCACATATAATTCATATGTGAATTACTGTGAATTACATGTGAATCACATGTAATTCATATATGAATTACATGTGAATCACATGTAATTCATATGTGATTTACATGTGAATCACATGTAATTCATATGTGATTTACATGTGAATCACATGTGAATTACATGTGAATCACATGTAATTCATATGTAATTCATATGTGATTTACATGTGAATCACATGTAATTCATATGTGAATTACATATGATTTACATGTGAATCACATATAATTCATATGTGAATTACATATGAATCACATGTAATTCATATATGAATTATATGTGATTCATATGTGAATAACATGTGATTTATATGTGAATAACATGTGAATAACATGTGATTTACATGTGAATTACATGTAATTCATATGTGAATTACATGTGATTTACATGTAATTCATATGTGAATCACATGTGATTTATATGTGAATTACATGTGATTTACACGTGAATCGCATGTGATTCATATGTGAATCACATGTAATTCATATGTGATTTACATGTGAATCACATGTAATTATATGTGATTCACTTATGATTTACATGGGAATCATAGTAGACTTGTTAAGTTTTTCATTACAGGAAAGAAACACTCCTTAAAAAAATAAGTATGTGAAGTTTAGTATATTTTTTCTTTCTAAAATAGGTTATTTAACATAAAAGAAACCAGTAAAATATGGATATTTTCTAGATAAACGGAATATGATATAGTTGAGAGTGAAACCTGATGTTTGTAAGCTGTTTATGTATCTGTTGCTTTAATTCTGGACCACTTACCCTTGCCATAAGTTAACCTGTGAATGATGTGAACACATTAGGATTTTCAATTCATCACTAGTCTTACAAAGAAGCCAAATATCAATGGAAACATTACCTTAAAATATCGGAAGAATGGAGTTGTAACAAGCTCTTGCAACAAGGGATATAAAACATCTTCATTCACAATATCAACAGTCTCATAATCACAACAACAGTCCTCAACAATGTCAGTATATTTATGAGAATACTGCTCAATGAACAAAGGGGAAATATCAAATTAGTAATGATAATCTAACTTCACATCCAAACAATGCTAATTATACAGAAGCAAGTGTTTGGGGCGAGAGGTACTGGAAGAGGGAGAATTTCAAGAGGTTGATCCGAATCAAGGCTAAAGTTGATCCCGAGAATTTCTTTAAGTTCCCACAGAGTATCCCAGTCTTTAAACGCCGAGGTCTCGCACAATAAATATAATAATAATAATAGAGAATAATAAGGTGTGTTGCCATTTTGTGAAGCTCAATATATCAAGTCTACTCTGCTGGTGTTATTTATCCTCATTTATTTTATAGCATTCTATATTGTGATTCATATTTGTTTTGTCTTGTGTTTCCTATTTGTGTAAATAATAATAATAATAATAATAATAATAATAATAATAATAATGGAGAATAAATTGATTTATTTTAATTAATGTCCTAACTCCACTTTTATAACCTTCAATTCGTTTACTGCTTACACTATTTCTACATAGATCGCTAGACTTCAAGGACCTTCATTTTCAAGACCTGATTTTAATTAAGTTACCAAGAGCACTGCCACCTGTCACCCCAAATCCATTTGAAAACCTACAGTTTTCAGATCACATTATTATATCAGTTTCATCAATTTTCCCATTATATTTTATAAGTTAATATTACTTAACATGGTTTTGGGAAGAACCATATAAAACTATATTAGATAAGCTAGAAGTGAATACAAGTAAAACATGGTAATAAATAACACATGTATGAAAAGTATAAAAGCAAGAGCACCATGATACTAATTATTTTCTATCATATCCATTTCAACAAAACCTAAGCAACAGGGATACTGGTTTTCTGTTAAACCATCATCACATTTGCAGATGTTTCAACATACAAAAATTTCACAAGAATTTAAACATGAATTGCAATAATCACATTTCCACAAGTTAAACAAAAGAATATACAAAGATTGCAAGATATATGAAATCACAGGCTTCAAGTTTCACCTTTCAACACAGGAAAACCTTTAAACAACTTCAAACATGAAGATTTTATGTAGTTTTAAGCAATTTTCAAACACTCAAATCCAGATATCATTTCAAGTACACTAGTCTACAAAAATCTATTATAAATTTTAATAATAAATATGGTTTTCAGGTAATCCATTATAATTTTTATGTTGTATCTTTCATTAAAAAACAGAGAAAGTGTTACTAAAACTATGAACATAATCGAATTTGTCTTTTGTTATTTCACATTCTTAATATTGTGTCTTTCATAATAGTAACAAGTATTTCTAACCTTTCCTGTATTCTCAGGTCCAATAATTGTGATGATTCTTACACTACATGTTCTAGTCCATTGACAAAAAAGAAGGCTATGAGGACTACACAAATAGTGTGGGAGACTGCAATGGCTAGGGAGATACTTACTTCACAAGTATGTGAATGGGTTGGTCAAAGGCCACCAAAATTGCATAGAACAAGGAGATCAAATTCAAACCTGGTGTCTCCTGTCTGAAATCAAGATGACTGTTCACCTTCTAATTGGCCCCAAGAAATGCAACAAATGGTTCCCTCAAGTTAATTCTTAAACTTGATACTCTTCAATCTGAAACTGTAGAATCTTTTGGTGGTGAAAGGAAAACGAAGGGCAAAATGGTAAATATGGAAGCGGATGGAATTCATGTTCAGGATATTCAACCTTCTGTTACACTTGAAAGGAAGCGGTGAAGATGTTGACATCTCCGAGTACATCAACGATTTCAAGGGAGAATTCGGTGGTGGAAGAAGCTTTTGGAACAAGAGCAGTTGGTGTTTTTTTGCTTGGATGTATATTCACGGAATGTATGGTGGTGGTTGTGGTCGAAGACAAGATAGATGGATGCGGCACCGGAATCGAATACAAAAATAATATCAGGTCCAATGGAAACACGACGTTGTTCTCTGCCTAAGACTCCTCGATGTCCTTCGTCACCGATGATAGTTTTGGCGTCATTTCGGAGCCCTAACTGATCAATTAGGGCTTGAACTTTCAGCTTCTTCTTTTCTTTTCGTAACGGCCGAGGGAGATGGTCGATGTAGGTAGTGGTCACCGATAATTACCTAGATGCGGTACTGAAGAGGCGACTCGCCGGCGTCGGCTGTCGGGGAGGCGGAATCGCCGACACCAGAATCGGAGAAGGTGACGATCGTTTGGGGAAAATCGCAGGAGACATTGGGAAATTTTGTTTTCTCTTTTAGTAAATAGGATTAATAAACTAATAATATATTTGTTTCCAGTAATACCCTTGTCTAATTTAATTGATATGCCCCCACCTCTTTAGTTTTCTGATTATTTACAAAAATGCCACATTGCATCTTGATCGTCCTTTATTTTGATCCAACGTTCCACTTTTAGTTCTCGGGTTCTCGGGAAACTATGAGTTTTCAAATGATCCTTCCTATATATATATATATATATATATATATATATATATATATATATATATATATATATATATATATATATATATATAACTTTTTAAGACTTTCCTTTTAAAATTAAGAGGAAGAGATCGCGATCACTGATTATTTTCTTAACACAATCTACAACCTTAATTTATTAGTGATCTTAGTGGAAACATTTCAGCCTATCACAATACAAGCATTCCTTTCACATGGATTGCAAACTTTCCTTTTGCAATACAAACATTCCTTTCACATGCTTTTAATCCAACAGATGAGCATCATCTCAGTACATATAAATTAAATCAATGGATATAAAACAATAATCGAACAAACACACAATTATCTCAACTTACTATTTAATACATGGTTTTCAATTCAAATCTAAGGAAGGAAACCCTCCATCGTTAAAAAAAAATTTCAAGCAAACACATTGTATATAGAAAGAATCACACAAAAAGTTCTTCATCCTCTTAACCCACAATTCTAAATTTAAGCATTATGTATCTATTCTAATTCATTTATGTCTTATCTTTCCAACCATATTTTGTTGAGATATTTTTAATATTTTCATTGTATCACCTCCTTCTTAGCTTCCAGATTCTTTGTAAATCTGAAAGTTGGTGTTATGTTTTATTTTTGTATTGTGAGTGGTTGAAAAATGTATTAACCGTCTCATTTCTTATCTTAAAACTTATCATTTTTGTTCATAGATAGGATTTTATATAACATCAAGTAACATTTACCTACAGAAAATCTAAATCATTACATTCTACTTTCTTGTTTGAAAAAGAACTACTGATATTTTTAAAAAATAAAAGTTCTAACAAAATTTGCGTTTTAAATTTTTAACAAACTCTGTGTTTTGAAGTCAACAAAAAATATGTGTTATGCACTTATTACTGATTTAATCTGTAGAGATTTGATAACCTAAATAAATAAATATTACGCCTAACTCTCTTTTATACGTGATCCGAGAGGGAGCTTAGTTAGGTATCTGCTAGTTGTAGGAACAATAACATGGGCTAGAGCGATCCCAAGGTATACCTGACACCTCTCCGTTGAGAGAGTAAGTAAGGAGTGGTTTAAGGTTAAAGAATATGGCTTAATAGACAGACTTAGATGAAAATTATGTACCTTTTTCATATGCAGGATTCCCTTTTTACAGATACATCATGCATCTTTATCCGTTGGTCCTTTTCCCGACTGTACACCGATGGGACTGGTAGTCAGAAACGGGCAGACTCTTCACCTTGGTTATGTTTCCGGGTCGACCTCTAGAGTCATCTTCAAGTTAAGGTTGGATTGGAAAGGCCCTCCGGATTTCCACATATACCATTAAGCGTCCCTAATTTTGACTTGGTTTGTGAACCGATTTAAAATTAGCATCCGAAGTGGCATCGCTCAAAGATCTTATCCACGTAGGTGATGATTACGTTGCGCCCTGACATTAAATGGTTTTCATTTCTCTGACTTTTCCCATCTCCTAAGGATGTTTTTTGTTTCTTCCTGGTTCCTTTAAAAGGAAGATAGTTTGACCTCTCCCTAGGTTTTCCTTTGTTTTCTCCTTCTCCACCTCTCTTTCATCAAAAATTTCAAGAGCTTCTATTGGGAAAGATAGTGTTGAATCCATCCCTTCTTTTGTGGATTCCAATCTCTTGATACAGATCATGAGGTTGTACTAGATTCTAGACTCGCTCCTTCCCTCGGTCGTTCCTCCTGAATCTTTTATCCGTGATGTCGGGGATCATCATGTAGGGGTTTACCTTCAATTCCTTCTTGTTGGTTTATGATTTTTGACTTCTTCGTTCATCGGAGATTTGTACCATGTTTACACGCTTCACATCACCCGAGTAAGCCCTTATGTATTTCTCAAGATGATGTGCTTCTTGATGTTGTGCAAAGCCTTGGATATCGTTCCTGACATCGACATCTTTAATTATTTCTACTGTACAACATCGATTGGAGATTGGATTACCTTATCTAGCTGAAAAGGGGTTACGTACATCTATATAAGGCTTTTAGATTCTATCAAACAATGGAAGCATGAGTTCTTTTTTGTGCATTCTTCGGCTTACCTATTTCCAATGCATTTTGGTAAGATCTCCAAGCGTCCAACATACCCAAAACAGGATCTCCCTGAAGAAAGAGCAGATTAGTCAGACCTTGGCCGCTTACGTTATCAGGTGGAAAGACCTTAAGGAGGTTATCTTGGGAATGGCTGGGTTGAGTCCGTATTGGGTATCTCGAGGTAAGAGACTTGCTCTGGTTGTGGGAGGCCAGGAGGTTCCATTGATTTCGATCCTAAGCGGCGAGGCCTGGGAGTTAGAGTTAAAGCTCAAGAAGATTTATTTGTGGGCTCACTCAAATGATTCAGAGGGAAGTCGGATTCATTCTAGGTCGGTGATGAAGGCCTTCTAGGAGAGAAGGAGGGTTCCTGCTATGAGGCCATCCTGCTTGGCTCCAATATGCATTTTGTAAGCCATATTTGTCGGACTAAAATGGGGCTCAGTCTTCTCGCTCTCATGAGCATGCTGCACACGAGCCGTTTGGTAGGTGTAAGAAGAGGAAGGTATCAACTAAGGGACCTTCGTCCGTGACCACAACGTAATCCGAGCCTATTGATCCTTCTACTTGTACCGGAGAGTCTAATGAACCTGTCAGTCCCCACATCGCACTCGAGGCTTCAAGGGTTCGTACTATGGTTTAAGTTCCTTTATCTGGCCAGGGTCATTCTTCTTCGGTAACTTTCAAGGTTTCCAATTCCCTAGTGTTTCCATCTAACCCATTTAATGCCATTGATGAATTTATTTTTAGTTTGTCTAATCAATTCCACATCCCCTTAGGTGATCTACATCTTTTTAATGTTGGGTTTGATTCACTTGTATCTGGATCTTCTATGAAAGATGATGGTCTTAGCTTGTCTGACTACGTCCCTGACCTTCATCAAGATGTTTTATCTAACTCCGAAACTTTTGTGTTGAAAAACATTGAACTATCTACAGGGAATTCGGTTGAGGGTGTAACTCCTGTCATAGAGGATATGTATCATTTATTGTGTAATCGAGAACATGTAAAAGCTTTAGAGAGTAGGGTTTGTGTTTTGGAGTATGAAAAACACAAGGTAGTGAGCAAACTGGAAGATGAGCTTCGATTGCTGATGTGTGAAAAGGAAAAGGTTGTAGGTTTTCTAGAGTCAACTCTTTTAGGAATTCATGATGAGTTTGTGGTGAGTATAACGAAGATGGGTGAATTACAGGGTTAAATGAATCATTTGCAGACAATGAGACTCTAGGTCAACCATCGGCTGGTTAGCCTTAAAAGTGACAAGATGGTGGTGTCTGAAGAGCCGAGTCGATGTCGCCAGTAGCTAGAAAAGAGTTTGTCGGATGTGTTTTGGTAAGTGAAAGAGGGTATCCCCGATGCTTTAGTCCATTTTTTGTGTTCCCCAGAATATGGTCAGGCCATCATGAGGGTTCATACCGCCTATATCCATTATGGTCTTCATAAAGGTTGTGCCAAGATGAAAAGTCGATATTTATCTCAGGTTGATTCTGTAGTTCATGTTTATGTGTATGTGGATGCGTTGGTGAGGGTTCATAATTGGTTCAAGGCTCTTGTTGCGGAGGATTTATCTTCTTGAAGCAGGTGTGTGAAGGTAAAGTTGGTGTGTCTGAGCTCAGGGAACTAATTGGTGGAGGTGCAGAGCCAAACCCGACTGATGGCGGTGTTTAAGTTTTTTATATAATTGGATTTTGTTGTTCATTTGCTATATTTGTTTAACATATGGATGATTTTATTTTTATGTTTCCTTATGTATGAAGCATGTGTCTGATAGTGTCTGACAACTCCTTTGAATGGTTGTCATAAGCAACCTGCGCTGCCTCATGTTCAGATTTGGATGATCCTTAAAATATCTCAAACTCTTGTGATCCATGTAGATGGTACAACGGACCCCATATAGACAATGTCGCTAAATCTTGAGGGAAAAAACTAATGCCCCAACTCTAAATCATGAGTCGGATACCTAACCTCATGAGGCTTCAATTGCTTGGATGCATAACCAATGACTCTACATCTCTGCATGAGAAGCGCCCCCAAACTTGTGATTGACGCATCACAAAACACCACAAAATCCTCAACACCCTCAAGCAAGGTCAATACCGGGGCCTCACATAACTTCCTCCTCATAGTCTCAAATGTTGTCTGCTACTCAGGCTCCCAACAAAAATCCACACCCTTCCTCTTCAGACGGGTCAGAGGAACAATAATCTTGGAGAAATCCTGAATGAATCTCCAATAATAGCTAGTCAACTCTGGAAAACTCCTAATCTCAGACAGGAACTTCGGAACCTCCCATTGCATCACTACCTGAATCTTGGCCGGAGAGACCAAAATTTCGTTCTGATTGACAATGTATCCCAAAAACTGGACCTCACGTAACCATAACTCACACTTGGAGAACTTGACATAAAGCCTATCCTATCTTAATACTCCAAGTAACTCTCTGAGGTGCTCCTCATGCTACTCCATGGTCTTGGAGTAGACCAAAGTATCATCAATGAAAACAAAAACTGACCGGTCAAGCATCAACCTGCATACCTGATTCATCAAATCCATGAACGATGCCGGTGCGTTGGTGAGCCCAAACAGCATCACCACAAACTCGTAATGACCATAACGAGACTGGAATGTTGTCTTCTCCACGTCCTCCCCCTTACTTTCAAATGGTGGTAACCCAACCTCATATCAATCTTGGAGAACCAAGATGCACCATGCAACTTATCAAAAAGCTCATCAATGTAGGGTGTAGGTAACGATTCTTCACTATAAGTTTGTTCAACTCCTGATAATCTATGCACATGCAATGAGACCCATCCTTCTTCTTCACAAACAGGATCAGTGCTCGCTAGGGTGAACTGATCGGTCTGATAAACTGTTTTCCCAGCAGCTCTTGAAGCTGAGAAGACAACTCCTGCATCCCTGGTGGTGCGAGGCGATACGACGCCTTACCAATTGGGGCTGCACCGAGGATCATATCGATCCTGAACTTCACTTGCCTCATGGGAGGTACACCGGGTAAATCCTCCAGATATACGTCCAGAAACTCTCTGCCCACTGGTACATCTGAAACCGAAACTCTCCCCTCATCCTGAGTGTCAACCACATAAGCGAGATAACCTAAACATCCATGCTGAAGATACTGTCGAGCCATAGAAGCTGCACAAAAAGCCATACCAACCCTGGTACCCTCACCATAAATAATATTCAAACTATCACCTGCTGTATCTCACAATCAATCATGGCACCAAATCTGATCAACCAGTCCATCCCCAATATTACGTACACATCCCCCATATGGATGGGAATCAAGTCAATCGGGTAAGACACTCTGAATATCTCCAAAGTACAGTCCCAAAAAACACTTGAAGCTGAAACCCTATGTTCGTTGGATATGGAGACTCACAACAGACACTCCAGCTCCCCAACAATCATATCAAAACCCCTACTGAAGGACCGAGACACAAAAGACCGACTCGCATCCGAGTCAAAAAACACAAGAGCATGCAAGGAATTAACTAACAAGGTACCTATCAGGAATACAATCATAAGCATATAAGGAAATAACTTGATAGAATAATAAATGAGAACATACCAGTAATGACATTAGGTACCACCTTGACCTCATCTGTTGTGAGCTGAAAAGCATGACCCCTGGCCTTCGGGGACTCAGTTCTCCCCTGGCGTACATCCATAATCCTCACAGTAGCCGAGGCCGGTGCCTCCAGGAGCCTAGCAGAAAACAAAGGACACGGGGCCTTCACATGGCCCACTTGATCACAGTTATAACAAATATGGGTACTCGATAGCGGAGCCCGCTGAAAGCAATCCCTCGCAAAATGCCTCTCCTTGCCACATTTGTGGCATCTAGCAGTTGATCGACATGCGCCCTCATGCGTCTTCCCACACTTACCAAACGTGCGGCACCTATGAACTCCAAATCATGAATCAACGGGATTAAACAGCTTCGCTGTTGGCTATGTGTGAACCGGGGTCCGCCTCTCCTCTCTAGTATGATTCTTAATCTCAATCTCTATCCTCCGAGCGAAAGACTGCAACTCGGAGAGAAAACTATACCGTTGCGTCGAAATAAACTCGCGGATCTCCGTATTGATCATGATCAAGTAGGAGGACATCTAAACCTGCTCCAAAGTAGCATACTCAAGGCAGAAAAGGCCTCTATCTGTAAATATCTTGATGATCTCCTTCATCGACTCTGTCGTCTGCTTCAACAACAGATACTCCTAGGCTAATCTTTCCCTTTCCACCAGTGGCATATACTCAGTACAAACCATCTCTGGAAACTGCTCCCAAGGCACTACGAAGTTCCCAATAGGAGAATAATCACAGGTCACCAGCTTCCACCAGTCCTTTGCCCCGAAACAAAGAAGGTTCAGGGCACACCTGACCGTCTGGTCCTCCAGACACAAGTAAGTGAAGAAACATCCCTCCGCATCGGATAACCACCCCATGGAAATGATCGGGTCCTTGAACCCTTCAAAATCTGGGGGCTTCATGTTGCTGAAGTCCCGATACTGAAAAACCCCCTCCCTTGGAGTCCTGCAACGGCAACAATTGTAGTGGCTACAACAACAACAACCTCCGTGATAGTAGTATAGCACTGGTCAAACAACTCAATCATGGTGGTATTAATAGACGTAAAAACCTTCGAGATCGCCTCCTGAATAGCCATGGTCACATGAGTGGTGATCATTTCCCGAATTTCATCGCCAGTCAATCCTGGCTGTAACATCCTGTTTCGAGAAGTTTCTTATTTCGGAATTGTGGACAGTGAATGGATCGGGTAAAGGCCTTGGGCTTCAAGGGAATATGGTTTAGACCCTATTGTATGTTGATAATATTGGTTATGTTATCTAAGCCCTTGGTTTGTATCTTGGAGTAAAAGGGTAAAATGAGAAAATTGATGTTTCAGATTTCTTTAATAAATTAAGGATTTTAGTTCGGTGTGCTTTAAGTCAAATGTAATTAGATAGAGTTATGGGGCTCCTCAATACCTTTCCGTGCGTATAAAGAACGCTGAAAACGGAGTTGAAACGGAGAAGTTGTGACTGTTTGAAGTTAAAGTAAAATTGGGTGAAAACACGTTCTCACGAGGTGAGAAGTACATTCTCACGACGTGAGAGGAGCTTGATCTCACGAGGTGAGAATAAATTCTCACAACGTGAGAGTTGTGCATCCCAAGCCCACGAATTTTTAGGATTTTCAAGGTATTTAAATGTAAGGATTCATGTTTTAAGGTATTTTCTTAGCCTCTGTCATATCTAAAACCCCTTGGGAAAACCCTAGCCTCCATTTTTAAGTTTTGAGCCTCCATTCTCTTCTCTCATCCATTTTTTGAGTTTTTGGGTGGTTTTGGAGTAATGTTTTGAGCGCACTTGCCGGTATCGTGGGTTTTTCTCTTGTGGTACTCTTAATATTTACCTTTCCTTTTGTCCACCTTTGGAGGTGTTTTCTCAACTGCATGCACCTCAGATCGATGGCTCCGGGGCTCATCTTTACCAAATGGGAGAAATTTGAAAGATGGGTGGCTTGAGTGTCGTTTGTGCTTGTCATGGCATCTGTCATTGTGATTTTGGTGGGTGGGGCTCTACGTAGAACAGGAGTTTGCTTCTTCTTGCTTGATGTACGCATTTGCAATGGCCTTTAGGTTAGCTTCCTTCCTCTCCCCGCCCTCGATCTGCATAAGGTATTTCTTGACCCTGTATTTTTACTCATCTCTCGATCGGGGTACTGTCCCTTGCATTTTCTTTGACCGAGGGTCGGGGAGTAGTCCTTGGGCGAAGGCGCCAGTTACGAGGAACTCCTCATGGCCCAGGACGTTGAGCGTTTACATGGTGAATCTATCGTAATATGCTCGTATTAGCTCTCCTACTTTCTATTTGCATGCCATTATGGAGTTCGCATCTCCCTTCCCCTTTCTTAGTTACATGAAATTATTAAGGAAAATGTATTGTAACTGATCGAAACTCGAGATGCTGCCCAGTTGCAGCGCCTTAAACCATTTTCCGTCGTTTCTTGATAATGTGATAGGGAAGTATGTGAAAATGAATCGCTTATCCATCCTTAGTGATGTCATCATCCATTCATAGGTGTCGATGTGATCGTCGGGGTCAGTTGTGTCGTCATACTTGGGGATGTTTTGTATCATCACCGAGTGTGATATCTCATATTACAAGAGCTCCTGGAAAAAAGAAAAGTTGGTGATTCTCACTGGGTTTTCCATGAAAGAGTATGGAAAACTGCCATACATCATAAAATGTTCAGCGTAATACGGGTTCTCGTACGCTTGGTTGTACATCGCTGCTTGTGAGATGTATGGTTGCTGCTGGGAGCTCGATTGTGTGCTTTGCTGCAGTTGAGAGCTTGCTTCTGACTGCTGGAGCATGTTCGGGATTGACCCCTGAGGCTGTTGAGCATAACTATTGAGCTACTACGCCAAGGAAAGGTAAGGGTTGGATTCTTGCAGCGACGATGTTTGGGTGTTAGGTCTGTGAGACTTCTTGAAATAGGGGTTGAGCATCGGCGGTTGTTTGATGTGCAACATTCATGCTATTGGGGAGAACTGATAGGTTGACATTAGGTATTGTATGGAGGACAATATGGTCCTTGGGACCAAGTGTTCGTCCCCGCCTGCTGCCGTATAGATTGTGGCGGAGAAATTGTCGGTCGCGACTGCTGAGTCGACAGTTATGACTGCCGAGTCGGGGGGTTGCGACTGTTGTGTCTGATGGGTTTTGAGCATTCTAACACTCCTAAGTGTACATGCAACCCTAAATACCTTGGATCTATGTTTTCTCTATTATACATGCAATTATGAACTTTCCAAGGTATTACCCTATCTAACATACAATACTTGATACTTGGGTAATCAAATGGATAGGATACATACCTTTGTTTGATGTAGCTTGTCTCCATGAAGCTTGAGTGCCTAGTGCCCCAAGTGTGACACCTCAAATGGTTCACACAACACCAAATGCACATGGAATGACTTGAGAGAAACGGAACACTCCTTGAAATCGTCTAGCCCTCATATTCACACATTAGTGCACGATTTCTTGAGCCATGGGATTATTTTATATGGTGGCTATTAGGGTTACACCATGTAACTCATAACTTTACCCATTCCTTATGCTCCATGGATTTTAACCTCCATGGAGTATCCATGGGTCACCCCATGGACTTAGTCCAACATAAGGAATCTTGGATCACAAGCCCACATATATAAGAATGAATGATTTACACAATCAACCCATATATTTAATTAGTCTCCTTTTGATCACTTAATTAATTCCAAATTAATTCTTGATCGATACTAATTAAATAACCTTATTAATATATTAGAACTTATAATATATTAACCAACCTTAAGTGTTATTTCTCTCATTATAGTCTATCCAAATGCATGATGCCATGCAACCCAAATGGACCATGCCGGGTCGGGTCAAGTCTTACCAATTATAGTTATGGACTTAGACATTAATCCAACAGTCTCCCACTTGGATAAGTCTAAAACTATTATTGCGTATGACTTCAGGAACCGATCAACAATCGTAGCTCTCAAAAGCTTCTGTCGAACTCTGACCTTGTCGATGAACTCTGACCTTTGTCAATGACTTGTCCATTAGATAAGGGATCATATATTCCTCCATTCTAGATATCATATGCACTGAGACATGGATTATCAATCATTCTCTCTGTCCATTTGTTGTTTCCCGATTTCCGATTCATGATGACTGACTGATTGAACAAATCAAATCAGTCCTGGCTTGGCCAAGCACTCACATGTATCATCTTTAAATCATCGAGGGGCCCACATATATCGCTTTTATCCCGAAGGTAAAAGGAATGGATAAACTTCGACTCATATGGTTTGTTCTACTACTTGTTGAATCATACACAAAGGCACGTTTTATAACATCGAGTTACCGAATGCGTTTTCGTGCAATCAATGTACAACCAACTCATAGTAACAACTCATATCTCTAGGTTTGAAGAATATAAGATATTATCGTCTCATGATCACTCGTGATAAAATCTATGAAGTGATTCAAATGAGCGCGGGTTGAATCCAATACTCAGAACTTATGAGCACTCATGAGTATTGTAGCACCACTTTGTCCACCAACTTGGACCTCTACAAACCAACCCAGGACAGTCTTGATTCATATCTACTTCCAACATATGACCGATTGTGGATGGTTTGAATAACTTAATCATTCAGGAAGAGCGACTTAGTTATTCTGGAAGTCAAAACATGCAAAGTGAAACACAAGAATAAATGAATCAAATATGGTATCAAACCCTATGAATATAAATAAACACTTTTATTTATCACCATACTGATTACTCATTATTCATTGTTTCGGTTTTATCAACTTTATACTTGAATTAAAAACACTGGTTGTCCCATGCTCCAAGCATGTACACTATGTTTTTCTTAAACAATTGTTTTGCCATACACCAAGTATGCACTCTATGTTTGTCTATGATCCTTACTTTGTGAAATAAACCAATTGAACATAATTTCAATGATTCTAATTTCACACTCCCAAATCCTTATCGAAAAATGTGAGAATTTCAAATTCCTATCATTTATCGATATTTGTTTAGATTTTAAACTTATATGCACTGACCCTCCTGTAATGAATATGTACAAAGTCACAAAGACTTGTCAACAGTCATTATAAGGTATTCCAATGGAGTTCAACTCCATGGAAACTAAGTCTCATATTCAAAGTATATTGCTTTGAACATGCTTCTTGCATTAGGTTTTCTAATCTTACACATATAATTTCCACCTGTGGAGACAACTCCATATTCTCATTTTGACTGTCACTTCTGAATAAGAGATGCCTCTTTTCAGAATATGTCAATATGGTCCTTCCAAAATTAGCACTATACTTCCAACTGTCCCTGAGCAACCAATCTTTGGTAAACCTCAAATTGTCCTCGACAATTGCTTAATCATTTTAGTCATATCCAATTCTAGACCTTATCCCTTCTTAATGCCTCTGGGCATTTGGAAAAATTTAGAAATGACAAATATTATAGCACATGCAATCGATCCTGTACCCAAAGCAAATGATACACGATTCATGATGTCTCACATAAAGACATGATTCTAGACCAGTCTTTTGCTACAATATTTTTATTTGCCATGTTTATTTGACTATGAAGAGGGATGCCGTAATCATAATCGAATTTTGAGAACGCAATATATAGAATTTCCTTAAGTTGAACCAATCCAACATGAAATTCATATATATATTCTTGACTAAAGATGATTAAGGTCTCAATCTAAGCCTTTAGAACTGAAATGAAGTATATCCTCTCCCTTAATTATAGCAAAACAACTTTTTCAATCCCTGTAGCCTCACGAATTGAAACTTTTGTTTTCTATCATTAACATTGCTAACTTGCAACACTAACAATAATTATCATGCTCCCACTAACATGATGATTATTAGCATAACACTTATGCTCCCACTAGCTTTGACATGTACTCAGAAATCAGCTGGACTTCTAGAAATCAATACTTTATTGACTTCCTTACCAAAGTTTAGATTTCTGATACGAGATGCTTTGCTAAAACTTTATCAAAATCATACACATTTCCTTAGATAGCATGCATGTGTGTCTAAACAATTTCAGAACTATGAAAAGGGATGCCGTAATCATAGTCTCAATTGTTTAGACCTTTTGCCATCTGCTTCAAATCTACTTGGTGGAAGTGTTTCCTCACCATCATTTTCATGAATCGGAGAGAAACCTTATGACCCTTAGATTTTATGGTGTATGTGTTCTTATCCATGTGAATCGTCAAAACCATAGTCACAAGACAAGGATAATGACAAATCCAAACTCATATGGACTGAACTTATGCAATCTTAACATCTTGCCACCTGGCAGTACAGGGCCTGCCATTGCTTCCAAGTTGTTATGCAACCAATTGAGAACTTTCAGAACTCCTATGCAAAGCCAACTTTTACTGGAATGGGCATAGAATATGTCAACATGATAGGTTATAAACCTCAAGTCGTGTACTAGTGAAGAACCTCAGGTTTTATTCTTGATTAGTTCTTGAAATTCTTTTTAGGATCTTTAAGACTCCCACTGTCCTCTTGACATGTAAGACTATCTTGCCAAATATTCAAGAGATAGTGCGGATTCTTTATCAAGATAAACACTTCACACAATTGGCCTTAGTTGGTCTTTGTTTAATCCAAAACATCGCAACTTACCAACTTCAAATGTACAAGAGTAGGACACTTTTACTCTTACATTTGACAAGTGTTATAAACCTTTCTTTAAGATATGTCACTCAACTTATAGTCTTGGAGTATGACTCTAAGACTTGTTTTGAAACGAAGTATGACTCATCTTCTTGATTTAACCATTTCAACAATTCATGACTCCTCTTCTTAGTCATAAGAATGCACTAAGATGTCCTTAGAAGACCAATTGTGATGTGGTTCTTTAATCATTAAGATGATCACAAAACATGATACTAAAGTACTCTCCCATCTTTTCAGATTTGAGAAACTTTTATCTTTCTGCCTAATTTGATTCTTCCCATTCGTTCTGCCATACATTGAGACTTTTCCAATGTTTCAGAATTATACTTAAACTTGTAAGTATAACCATATTTACTAAAATTTAGTAAATCATGACGAATAGTCTTAACGAGCTTTGTGGTGGACTTGACCAGTGCACAAGAATGTGTACTCGATCCCTTTAGTCCTTAACTTGACTCACACATCCATGTGAACAAGTCTTAATTTTCCAATGCTTGAAAGTTCTCATTCATCATACTATTCAACTTGCATGATTCCAAGTTTCTATCCAACTGAAGCCTTGGGAATGAGAATCTTTCCTTATTTGGTAAATTATGACACTACCACAAACGAAAGAATCAAGTCCATTTTTTTTTCAAATATTGCTATCAATGAAATCATATAAACAACCATTTTTCACAAATGCCACTTGTAAGGATATTTAAAATAAATATAAAATTAAAAACTTTTATTTTATTTCAAAACTTTGCGGAAAAAACTTATCCTTATAGTGCAAATGCATACGGAAAAACTTGTTGTTATCTATTCCTAAGCAATATATCATAACTCCTAAGTAACAGCTTCAAAATTCTGATGCGATCGAAATCCACCTACGCGATCAGAATCAGCATATACTTCCTTTAAGCTTTCTCTCTATTCTTTGATTCTTAAAACATCAACATGTGACCCAGTCACATCATGTAATGAGGATCTTAGAATAGAAACTTAACAGAGTTAGATAATGGGCTCTACCTGAAGTAGAGTCAGACTTATTGACTTTAACATCCTTAGGTAAACTTGGCAGCTTTGCAATCAACGCCCCTTCCTTTGGCAAAATAAACATATGGACCCTTTGGTAATGGGACTATCTCAGACTTAGCCTTTCTCCTTACCATTTGGTCAACCGGGTTGACTATGGCCAATCCCTTTCCATTGGGAAGAGAATGCTTTTTCTGGAATTCCAGTGTCACCATTGTCACTGTCCATAAAGTTTTTGGGAAGTTGATCTTCTAATCAAATTTGATTTACTATCGTTCCAAATCATTGCTGATTCAGCAGTACCAAGCAAATAGATATGATCATTAAGGTTCATGTCATAGTCTGTTTCATAGTAGTCCCAAAGGAACTCACTATGTGACTTAGAAAGTGATTGAACATCCAACTTTCTCAAGACTTTGACACCCAACTCTCCCAGCTTGTCAATATGTGACTTCATCTCTAAGATGTGATCACACATAGACCTTGCTTGCCATTAGGGCTTGAGTGACCTTGAACTTGTGGGTTAGGGAGAATAATTGGAGGAGGTGGAGGAAGTAAAGTTCCAAGAGATTTGGGAAGATCATAGATGTCTGAACTAGACATCTTTTGGGAGATATTCAAGATAGTTGATCTAAAGTCCTTAATATAACACCCAATATGAAATATTAAGGCTAGGATCCAACAACCTATTTATAACTGGAAGAGGGATGCCGTAATTCGAGTTATAAAATAGTTGAAGGTAGGTAAATGACGATTTACCAATTTTCACCATGAAAAACGAAATAATGTAATTAGGTTTTTAATTGGATTTGAAACTCCTAGATCTTTTGAGATTCATTGAACTTTTCAATGGCATGTTTCAATCTCGAGTGTGCCCTTCAGGTTTTGTGACTGGGATGCCGAGGATCACAAAACAAGGTGTGAAGTAACCATGTAAATATACTTGGTACCCTTAATATTTACCCCTCAATCGATGTGCCGGTTAACCACACGAGCTCCACCGATACTATGATAAATATTAAGTTACCCTTTGCCTACTTTGTTAAATCCAGGTTAGTGTGCCGGTTAACCACACACGCTCCACTAACGGTTTAAACAAAGTGCAAAGTGTAATTTCATGGATTAGCACCTTATTCACATTTTCCTAAGTAACTAAGATTGGGAATTTATAAGTGTTTAGTTACTTAGTATTTATCATTAATACTTTTAATGAAGGGAGAATTATAGTCTTTGTCCTAACCGTTCGGCTAACGACCCTCCACTAGTCAAGGAAGCGGTGGGTGAGAGTGGACACCCATTAAACTTCCATTTTATAGGCAGTAACCTTATACCCCCCTTATAGACCGGCTTCGTGAATGAGGCCTACTAACGGTAAGACTGACTTGCTCTTATACATATATTTATTATTAACTTATAATACTATAAATTATAAGGGTTGAATTTTAACTTTTAAAATTCTAAGGGCTAACTTGGAATTAAAGTATTCATGGGGAAAACTTTACAAATTCCAAAACTTGAGGGCAAGTTTTGAAAATATTCAAAACTAATTAATTCCATAACTTATGTGTTTAAAGTAGTTTTAATTAAAAAAAAAACTCTTCAAGTTCCATAACTTGAGGACAAGTTATGGAAGACTTTAAACTAATAAAAGAATGTAACTTTTCTTTATTTTTGTAACTTATGGAACTAATTAAGGTTACACATTTTATCATTTAATGAAGTGACTCTTGAACCTCCATAACTTGAGGACAAGTTATGGAGTTATAAAACCATTTAATGAGGACAAGACTCTTCATTTTTGTAACCATTGCCAACTTTTTATGAGTTTTATGAAACTTAAATGTGACTTTTCATATAACTTGAGGACAAGTTACAAAAACACATTTTAGAATCAACTCTTAGATTAAAATGGATTGAAAACACATAATCAATTAACTTTTCTATTAATCTAATAAACTCATATGAACAAAGATAATTCACATCAAATTTTTTTTCAAGTAATTAGCATAACTTTTAAACTAATACAATTCGATTTTTCAGCTAATTTTGCAAGTATAACAAGAAAATAAGCCTTGGCTCTGATACCACTGATGGGTTTTGAGCATTCTAACACTCCTAAGTGTACATGCAACCCTAAATACCTTGGATCTATGTTTTCTCTATTATACATGCAATTATGAACTTTCCAAGGTATTACCCTATCTAACATACAATACTTGATACTTGGGTAATCAAATGGATAGAATACATACCTTTGTTTGATGTAGCTTGTCTCCATGAAGCTTGAGTGCCTAGTGCCCCAAGTGTGACACCTCAAATGGTTCACACAACACCAAATGCACATGGAATGACTTGAGAGAAATGGAACACTCCTTGAAATCGTCTAGCCCTCATATTCACACATTAGTGCACGATTTCTTGAGCCATGGGATTATTTTATATGGTGGCTATTAGGGTTACACCATGTAACTCATAACTTTACCCATTCCTTATGCTCCATGGATTTTAACCTCCATGGAGTATCCATGGGTCACCCCATGGACTTAGTCCAACATAAGGAATCTTGGATCACAAGCCCACATATATAAGAATGAATGATTTACACAATCAACCCATATATTTAATTAGTCTCCTTTTGATCACTTAATTAATTCCAAATTAATTCTTGATCAATACTAATTAAATAACCTTATTAATATATTAGAACTTATAATATATTAACCAACCTTAAGTGTTATTTCTCTCATTATAGTCTATCCAAATGCATGATGCCATGCAACCCAAATGGACCATGCCGGGTCGGGTCAAGTCTTACCAATTATAGTTATGGACTTAGACATTAATCCAACAGTGTCACTATCGACTAAGGTGCTATGGTCGTTGTTGTGACTGGCTGCACTGTTGTGACGGGTGACAGTCGCTATAGGGCGGCGATTGCTGCCGTTGTAGTTCCTATTATCAGACCTGATGTTTGTGTTGTAGGCATGGGTGTGGAGACTTGTCTGTCTGACATGGATGTTTGTGTGTCGTTGAGTGATGACATTGGTCTGAACAGACTCGTTTCTCCTCCGTCAGACGCCGCAGGTTCCTTACCCGTCATTGTCATCGTCTAGAGTCGGTTTGAGGTTATGTAACTCTGAGTACATGCCCAGATGACGCCAAATGTGGTGATATCTGCTTTGAGCCTCATGCCGTTTCAGGTGGTTTCGTTTGGGTTAATCCTGAGAATCACGACAAAGAAAGAACCAACGTCAGTCGTCATCCGGGAGGGGGGTACCAGAATGAGGATCCAACGGTCAAGTCAGTAATTGGATGAGGGAATTAGTGTTTTGCTTGAGATAGAAAAAGGAGCGATCCCTTCTTATGGAGAAGAAGGGTTTCCTTTATACCTGTCTTCGGAGGAGCATGTCCCCGATAGTACTTTTTGTCTTGTCTAGGCCACCAGGATGTGGAGGAATCCTATTGGCGGATCATGCACCACTAGTGGTTGCCTGCTATTGGTGCAAAATCAACAAAGAGTAATGCTCTGAGCGCTTCACTTGTCACTCTGGGGAGTGGTGGGTACTGTTTTGTCTTATTCTGGACCGGCGCATCTCGTTATGAATTGGACCTTGGCACTAGAGCGTCGGGATCTAAGTGCAAGGCCACAAGGGCGAGGGAACAGACTTAACACTTACGCTGGGTAGCTACCGCTGACTAGGTCATCATATATATAACCGTCTCGTTATCTTTGATGTATTCCTAAAGGGATACATTAACAATTTTCATGCAAGATTGATCATTGAATCTTGGAAATTCAAGATCTCAACTTTCATCTACCTTCTAGACCTTTGTAAATTATAAAGTTCCAAGCTTTATTTCATAGTCATCTTGGATCTAAGTGTATTTGGTGTTTTGGTCCATTTTAATGAGTTTTGAGTGAGAGTTGGGAATAAAGTTTGCAACTTTATTACTCTCATAGGTCCCAATAACATTGTATGTCTCAGATCTGGACTCCAACCATTTGATCAGTTTAGAATGTTTTCTTGGACCTTATAGATTAGGAAAGTTTTGATCTTTTGCCTTCACTTTCAGCCATGCAAGTTATTTTGGTCATTTAGGCCATTTTGGTGTATTAAAGTTTAGATATTGAAACCTTGAGATATTATTATGGATAAAGTTGGAAACTTTATTGTGACAACCGTCAAATTCTGGTCAAGTCAAAGTCAAATAAAGTCAACAAGTCAAACCGGTCAACTCTACTAACTCTTGTATACTAGGGTTTACATTATGTAATTACTGTACAACTCGCTTTTCTAATGAGAAATCATCAAATGAAAAGTCGTATATCTAGATTTCCTTAACCAAAAACTGTGGTAAGTAATGAACCAAAGCGATAAAACACTATTGCATGCTCATCGGGAGTGTGTAAGATCCTTAAACGTGGCTTAACGGGGTTTACGGACCTTGCGTTGCGAAGCCGGACACTCAAAAAGGTCACAAAAGAAATCTCTCCCAAATCTCTCCAAGTATGCCCAATCTCTCCAAGTATCTCAAATCTCTCCAAGTATCTCAAATCTCTCCAAGTATGCGAAATCTCTCCAAGTATGTCAAATCTCTCCCAAATCTCTCTCAAAACCTCTTTGGATTTTTTTAATCATTTGGGGCATCCCGACACTTGACTTGGTGAAAAACCACTCGAAACGGGATCATACCTTGGAAAATAGCCTTTTAGGGCCGAATTCCCTCTATAGGGACCAAACCCTCCTTGAGCCGAAGACCCAAGAAGCAAGACCGGAGTCCCCTTGAGTAGCCGCAGCCATCGAGCCGCATCCACCGAACCGCAGCCACCGAACCGCAGCTATCGAACCTGGAGCACCGCATCCGAACTTCGCCTACGGTCCCTCCTGACGAACCCGCCTGCGGTACCTGCTCGGACCGCAGTCCCTCCCCCTTCGGATCCAATTCACCAACCAAACCACCACTGCGGATCTAAGGCTGCTAAGACCGGAACCACACCCTGACTTCGGATTTTCCACTTTCCACCCGGTTTTCGACCACAACTTCATTTTAGGCCCATTTTTCACTATTTTTGCGCGGGATTTTCACCCAAAACTTTATTTTAACAATTAAAGCCCCATATTTCATTAATCCCCACGTTTTTAGTGCCAATCATATCCAAGATTTAGTGGGTGAAGTACAAGGGGGTGGAGTGTTGACTTTTCTTTGATTTATGACACAAGCAACTACCCATACCCACTCCATGACCAACCCACACCCCTCCCCACCATACATACCTAGTCACTTCCTTGTACTTTTTCCATCAATCTCCAGCCATTCCCACGTCCTAAGAGCTGGACAACCCACCCTCTCTCCTCACACTTCCTTCATTCTCTCATTTTTCCTCCAAGGATCACACTCCAAATTCTCTCACCATTCTCTCTCAATTTCGAGACTTCCAAGGCTGATCATCAAGCTTTCTTCCACTCTTGGTAAGTATAATTCATTCTTCTTATGATTATTACACATCCTTCTACTCAAAATCATAGGAATCTTACACAAGCATCGTCACCTTCATGTTAGGTTCTCGATTCATCAAGGCATCTTCTAAGTGTTCTTGAGTCGAACACTTCTCTTCTCCAACATCCATCCTCTAAGAACACATAAGGTGAGTTCATACCCCTATATTTTCATGCTTTCTTAAGTTTTAAGGGCGGGGGGGGGGGGGGGAATACAAGTTAAATCACCAAGAACACAACTAAACTTTTCCAACAGCTTTCATCAGGAAAGTTCAAATCTAATCACGGACTGTTTTGGGCAACTTAAACATTTTGGTTTCTAAAACTGTACAAGGTACAAGTAGTTCAAGTTCTTAGATTTAAAATGGCTACTTGCACATCTCCATACGATTTTTCTACAATTTATGGTGATTTTTACAAAACTGCCTATCATTTCAAGAACACATTCGGACCAGTCTGTGATTATGGCCCTTTTCACACAAGTTGGAAGTTACTAAAAATCATGAGAAAATTTATGAACAAACTAGACACATCTTCAAAACTCCTAGAATTTACGGATTTTGATTTGGGCCTTTGATAATTTTTCTATAAATTTTCTAAGAACAGCAATAGAAAATATTAATAACAGAAAAATGCTATCAATTTCATTCCACCTTGTAACTTGTTGAGCAAGGTGTATATCATTATGTGATCATATATTATTACATTATATGTCATTTTGTCTTGGTAATTAGACATACATAAGTAGACAAATGGGTTTTTGCTACATTAGGCATGCTAAATGATAGATTGTTATAAACAATGTTTACATCCATTATACACAAACATTTGGTAAACTATGACAAATGTAGTTTATGAACACTACTACTACCCTTGTTGTGATAAACTATAATAGGTATAGTTTATGATACATTTACATAACGAACTCATTACTAAAGGGTACATTTATACAAAAGGGGTTTTCATTACATTACACGTAAATTCGTTAATGACTTCTGTGAGACATTCGCTTCACTTATACAAATAAGTCCTGTATTTTAACCAGAGTCTCCTGGAGGGAGAGCGTGATAGTTGTATATAGATCTATATTGGGTCTGACAAACCCACACCTTAGCTGCATGCAACAGCTAGACCGGCAGGTCTGGGGTGACAAATGTCATAACATTTCCGACACCTGAAGAATGTCGTTTCAGGCCAACTAGGTCATAGCATGGTTATAATAACTCACATTAAGTATTAACAACCATAGAATTTACGGGGATTTCATTGAAATCAAACGAGTTTATGTCGATTTAAACTTGCATTGTTTTACTATAAGTATGACAAATTTCTTGTACATTTCGGTCTTTGGGTTTTAAGACTACATTTACACTTTAAGGAAAATATTGGATTTTCTGGAACGAACACTACTTTTACAAGAAAAGGTTTTCATAAATACATACAAAAGTTTATGAACTCACCAACCTTTGTGTTGACACTTTTTCAAACAACTTGTATTCTCAGGAAATCACTAAACAGGTAACCAAGTGCTTTTGAGGATGGGACGTTAAGGCGTCAAACATTTCATATTTTGTCAACATAATGTAATTGATTTGCAAACATGTAACTCATACAATGATGTAACTTTTTCAATTATATTTATGTTGGTTATGTTTACTTTGATCACTATTGCAATTGTTGTTATGATACTATACATGAAGTCCTCCACCCCCGGACGTTTCCGCCATCCTTGGTTTGGGGGTGTGACAGATTGGTATCAGAGCAATGTTTATAGTGAACTAAGTATATCGAACCACATAAGATATACAAACTATAAACACATTTGGGACTAAAAGCCTCTGATTAAATATTTTTAAATGACTATACTTTTAGAAAGTAAACGGTTTCTTATTAAAAGTATAAGTACATGCACATATGCTCGCATAGTGTCATAACTAGGAAGAACATAAAGTAAAAGAGGAGGAGTTGTACGTTACGAGTATGCCTTGGAATATGTGGTCAACTCTGGGACGGATATAGCCTGATCAACTATATCTTTCCGAGAAGTGACTTGCATATATTGGGGGATAGTCGTAGTGGACAACAAATCTGACAACCTAACATCACCCTATAAAAAATATACTAAGAACCAAACATAACATTTAAAAATACTATGGGAGTATTTTGTAAATTTATAACTCGACATTTTAGATTCATTTCACATATCTTACACCCCTATTCTCGTACAGACAACATGGCGGGATTCCATCTACCTGGAGACCCTTACTTCCCTAATGAGGGAAACGCTGGATGGCTCGAGGCAGAACCCGAGGAAATGATCGAGGAGGATCCGGAGGAAAACCCCGAGGAGGTTGAAGAAGAGGAAGACAAAGAAGAAGAATCAGAGGACGAAGATGAAGAAGAGGAACCGGAGGAGGAAGTCATCAACCCTCCTTACATTGCCAGGGTGCCAGCAAACCGTTTTGGTTACAACGGGCCTGAGCCCCGTTGGGCAACCACGATTGAGAGATGGAGCCGACAACAACGACAACGATCCCTTTATGGCGATCAACGGGGTTACTACGACCTCAGTCACGGGGGACCAGCTGACAGAGCCTTCCCAGTCGTGATCCAACAGATCACGAACCTTGGAGACCAGAATAGGGAAGTGGCAAATCAGGTTCGGGATCTCAACGCTGCTGTAAACGCCTCGGATGCTCGTACCAGGGACTTGGAAAGAGACTTCTACCCCATTTACCAACTCATCGAGGACCTTACCACCGCTTGGGCGGAGGTAAGGGAGTACCAGATAAGGCACACAGCTCTCGAGGAGAGAGTAATCGCGGCCGAACGCAGGATTGCAGAGCTTCAGGGAGCCTCGACCTCATATCAAGGCCACAACGGACCAGATGTCACCCGCCACGAGTAGTTCCTACACTACTCACATTTTGTTATAAACTAGGATTTTGAGTATGCGTTGGTGCTACTCTTCTTGCATGTAAGCTAACCCTATGATTAAGTGATTACAGTACTCAAGGGGCTATGTTATGCCAAAATTTTCCGTTACATTGATGTAGACCTGCTTAAAGGTCAAATTCTCCCAAACAATATGTATCAAATTATATCAATGAAATTGGCATGTATTTTATTTCATTGCGAGTTTATAATAAATCTCATAGCATGACCGTGCAAACAATTTACTTTCGGTGTTTCTGAGATTCTTAATGTACACCTCCTGGTTAGTTGTAATTGTGAGACGATCGACTTAGAAATGGTGAGTCCGCTTTAGGTCCTGTTCCTTGTTTGGTTGTGGGCCTAGGATAGACTCATTAAGTTCAACGGCCTATTGGACCATAATCACAAATAACTGGTGTGCATCGAGTGATCATAGGAAAGGACCAGGCATGACCAAAGATTACAGAATTACATTTGGGTCACTACTAAATTCGGGGAGTTCGAGCGCAAGAACTTTCTTCATAAATCATTTCTGAATGTTTTAAGTCGGGTCATATAACAAATAATCAAATTCAATAGAATCTGACTTACAATTGAAGACTTACCGATTTTTTGTCTTTATAACTTTTGACAGAACTATGCCGCCAAGGAAAAGACCCAGACCTTCCGGCAGCACAGCACCACCTCCGCCGCTGCCACATCCACAGTTTGATTCCGTGATGTTCCAGGCGGCAGTAACAGCAGCCGTGGCGGCCGCAATGTCGCAGATAGGGACAAACGGTGCTGGTGGTTCTGGTCGGGTGCTACACACTCTAACCACGGGGACAGTACGGGGCGTACAAAAGAGTGTTCTTACAAGGACTTCACGAACGGCAAACCTGATTTTTTTTAATGGAAGCGGGGCAGTGGTCACACTAATGCAATGGTTCGAGAGGACCGAAGCAGTTTTCGAAATCTGTGCTTGTCCCGAAGCAAGCAAAGTCAAGTATGCGGCATTCACTTTCACCGGTAAAGCTCTCACTTGGTGGAATGGCCGAGTTAAGTCACTTACTCCTACAGTGGCTAATTCTATCAGCTGGGAGGACTTGAAAGCTTTAATGCTAAAGGAATATTGCCCGAGGGGCGAAGTGCAAAAACTTGAAGAAGAACTCTGGAACCTCAAGATGTCGGGCACAGACCTTGAAACGTATACTACTCGATTCAATGACCTCGCACTCCTCTACCCAGCAATGGTCACTCCAGAAGAGAAGAAGGTGGAACGATACCTCTGAGGGCTATCATCCCAGATTCAAGATAGTGTGTTGGCCTCGAAGCCCACTACTTTTGACAGTGCTAAGGAATTGGCACAACAACTTATCGATCATAAAGCCAGCCACGGTATTGTTACTACCACCCGTGATCAAGCTAAGGGGGGAGCAATAAAAGAAAATTTTGGAACAACAAAAAGAAGCAGTCGGTGCCAGACTCCACCAAAAAGCAACAAACGGTTGCTGTTCATGCTGCCATTACTCCTGTCACTCCAGCACCACCGAAGCAATATGCGGGAACCCTTCCCAAGTGCAATAAATGCAACTTCCACCACACCGGTGCTTGTCGGGAAATGCACTGCAAAAATTGCAACAAGAAGGGGCATACCGCTCGCTTCTGTAGGACGCCAGCCCAACCAATCACTCAAGTCGCCAATACGGGGGCAAGTCAAACCTGTTATGGCTGTGGGGAGACAGGGCACTTCAAAAGAAACTGCCCAAAGGCACAAACCCCTAATGCTGGTGGCGTGGGGAGAGTCCTGGCTATAGGACATGGAGAAGCAATCAAGGACCCCACGATGGTTACCGGTACTTTCCTCCTTAATAACTCTTATGCATGCATACTCTTCGATAGTGGAGCGGAGAGGAGTTTTGTGAGCCATCAATTCAAACATTTACTTAAACAAGATCCCCAATTACTAAAAGACACATACGTCGTAGAAATGGCAAACGGAAAGGCAGAGCGCGGTAGCGATATATACTCAGGGTGTACCTTCACCCTAGATAATCATTCATTTAAAATCGACCTAATGCCGGTAACAATAAAAGGTTTCGACATAATCATTGGTATGGATTGGTTAAGTTCTCATCGTGCCAACATTCTATGTTACGAAAGGGCCGTTCGCCTCAATCTTCCAAGTGGCGATATCCATCTCGTCTACGGTGATAAACCCAGTGCAAACTTACAAATCATCTCTTGCGTCAAGGCTCAAAAGTATCTCCGAAAGGAATACCACGCCTTCTTAGCCCACGTAGTAGATAAGAAACAAGAGATGAAGGATATCAAAGACATACCAGAAGTGTGCAACTTTCCCGACGTATTCCCTGAAGACCTTCCAGGCGTACCCCTCGCACGACAAGTCGAATTCCGAATCGACTTGGTCCCCGGAGCTACCCCAGTAGCCAAAGCTCCATACCGCCTAGCGTCGGCAGAAATGCAAGAATTGTCCAGCCAATTGAACGAGCTGTTAAGCAAAGGGTTCATCAGGCCGAGCTTTTCACCTTGGGGAGCACCAATCCTGTTTGTAAAGAAGAAGGACGGATCTTTTCGCATGTGCATTGACTACCGCGAGTTAAATAAGCTTACCATCAAAAACCGATACCCTCTACCCTGAATCGACGACCTCTTCGACCAACTTCAAGGAGCAAGCTACTTTTCAAAAATCGATCTGCGGTCGGGTTACCATCAGCTACGAGTTCAAGAAGAAGATATCCCCAAGACAGCCTTCAGAACTCGCTATGGGCACTACGAGTTTGTGGTGATGCCCTTCGGATTAACCAACGCACCTGCGGTATTCATAGACCTGATGAATCGAGTGTGTCGACCCTACTTAGACAAGTTCGTGATCGTGTTCATCGATGACATTTTGGTCTACTCACGAAGCAAGGAAGAACATCGCCAACACCTACGACAGGTGCTAGAGACGTTGAGAGTTGAGAAGCTTTATGCTAAATTCTCTAAGTGCGAATTCTGGATCCGAGAAGTGGATTTCCTTGGCCATGTGGTCAGTGAGAAAGGGATACATGTGGACCCCTCCAAAATCAAGGCAATCGAGAACTGGTCAGCACCTACAACACCAACGGAAATCCGACAATTCTTGGGGCTTGCTGGATACTACCGAAGATTCATCCAAAACTTCTCCAAGATCGCTAAACCACTCACCACCTTGACTCAGAAAGGTGTGATGTTTAAGTGGGAGGATAAACAAGAAGCCACCTTCCAAAAATTAAAACGAGCCTTATGCAGCGCACCGGTCTTGTCCCTCCCAGAAGGAACTGAAGATTTCATAGTGTATTGCGACGCTTCAAATCAAGGTCTAGGATGTGTGCTCATGTAGAGAGGGAAGGTCATCGCTTATGCATCAAGGCAACTTAAGACGCACGAAGTTAATTATACCACGCACGACCTTGAATTGGGAGCGGTAGTGTTCGCTTTGAAGATCTGGAGACACTACCTCTACGGCACAAAATGCACTATCTTCACCGATCACAAAAGTCTTCAGCATATCCTCAATCAGAAAGAGCTCAACATGCGACAGAGAAGATGGGTAGAGTTGCTGAACGACTACGAGTGCGAAATTCGCTACCATTCGGGCAAGGCCAATGTAGCGGCCGATGCCCTAAGCAGAAAAGAATATTCGGGCCGCCGAGTAAAATCCTTAACCATGACAATCCATTCCCACCTGGCCACACAAATCAAGGAAGCACAACTAGAAGACTTGAAACCAGAAAATGTGGCGGATGAGGCATTAAGAGGGATGGATAAAAACTTAGAAGTCAAGGATGATGGAGCACGTTACCTCATGAATCGGATCTGGACACCGAAGTTTGGTGGGTTCCGAGACGTTGTCATGAGTGAAGCACACAAGACTCGATACTCCATCCATCCCGGGTCAGATAAGATGTATCTAGACCTCAAGAAGTTATACTGGTGGCCGAACATGAAAGCTGAGATTGCTACCTATGTGGGCAAGTGTCTGACTTGCGCCAAGGTCAAGGTCGAATACCAGAAACCCTCGGGACTACCACAGCAGCCGGATATACCCGAGTGGAAGTGGGAACGGATAACCATGGACTTCATAACCAAGCTACCCAAGACCACGGGCGGGCTTGATACCATATGGGTAGTCGTAGACAGACTGACCAAATTGGCGCACTTCCTACCGATAAAAGAAACCGAGAAGATGGAGAAACTGACTAGGACGTATATCAAAGAGATTGTACGACTGCAAGGCGTTCCAAAATCCATTATCTCAGACAGGGATAGTCGATTTACCTCGCGATTCTGGCAGTCACTTCAGAAGTCCTTGGGAACTAGGCTGGACATGAGTACAGCCTATCACCCACAAACCGACAGGAAAAGTGAGAGGACCATTCAGACGCTAGAAGACATGCTTAGAGCGTGCGTGATAGACTTTGGTAAATCTTGGGATATCCATTTACCACTTGTCGAATTCTCATACAATAACAGTTATCACACTAGCATCAAGGTTGCACCATTTGAAGCCCTCTATGGCCGCAAGTGCAGGTCACCTCTGTGCTGGGCTGAAGTGGGTGACACACAACTAGCTAAGGGACAAGTCCCTAATAGCACCCTCACTGGCCCGGAAATATTAAGGGAAACTACAAAGAAGATAGTTCAAATCCGAGAACGGTTAAAAGCTTCTAGAGACAGACAGAAAAGTTACGCGGATAACAAACGAAAGCCCTTGGAATTCTAGGTTGGGGATCGCGTGCTATTAAAGGTCTCACCCTGGAAGGGTTTAATACATTTCGGCAAACGAGGAAAACTGAACCCTAGATACATCGGACCATTCGAGATCCTCGCTAGGATTGGTCCGGTAGCTTACAAGCTTCGCCTACCACAAGAACTTAATAATGTACATCCTACCTTCCACGTATCAAACTTAAAGAAATGTCTATCCGACGAGACCCTCGTGATACCTCTCGACGAAATTGAAATCAACGAGAGTCTCCACTTCGTGGACGAACCGGTAGAAATCATGGATCGAGAGATCAAAAGCACAAAGCAAAGTCGTATTCCCATTGTGAAGGTCCGCTGGAATGCTAAACGAGGACCCGAATTCACATGGGAATGCGAGGATCTGATGAAACAAAAGTATCCACATCTCTTCTCAAATTCTTGAAGTCCCAGTCAAAAAGCTAATTTCGGGACGAAATTCCTTCTATCGGGGGGATGATGTGACAACCGTCAAATTCTGGTCAAGTCAAAGTCAAATAAAGTCAATAAGTCAAACCGGTCAACTCTACTAACTCTTGTATACTACGGTTTACATTATGTAATTACTGTACAACTCGCTTTTCTAATTAGAAATCATCGAATGAAAAGTCGTATATCAAGATTTCCTTAACCAAAAACTGTGGTAAGTAATGAACCAAAGCGATAAAACACTATTGCATGCTCATCGGGAGTGTGTAAGATCCTTAAACGTGGCTTAACGGGGTTTACGGACCTTGCGTTGCGAAGCCGGACACTCAAAAAGGTCACAAAAGAAATCTCTCCCAAATCTCTCCAAGTATGCCCAATCTCTCCAAGTATCTCAAATCTCTCCAAGTATGTGAAATCTCTCCGAGTATGTCAAATCTCTCTCAAAACCTCTTTGGATTTTTTTAATCATTTGGGGCATCCCGACACTTGACTTGGTGAAAAACCACTCGAAACGGGATCATACCTTGGAAAATAGCCTTTTAGGGCCGAATTCCCTCTATAGGGACCAAACCCTCCTTGAGCCGAAGACCCAAGAAGCAAGACCGGAGTCCCCTTGAGTAGCCGCAGCCATCTGGCCGCAGCCATCGAGCCGCATCCACCGAACCGCAGCCATCGAACCGTAGCTATCGAACCTGGAGCACCGCATCCGAACTTCGCCTACGGTCCCTCCTGACGAACCCGCCTGCGGTACCTGCTCGGACCGCAGTCCCTCCCCCTTCGGATCCAATTCACCAACCAAACCACCACTGCGGATCTAAGGCTGCTAAGACCGGAACCACGCCCTGACTTCGGATTTTCCACTTTCCACCCGGTTTTCGACCACAACTTCATTTTAGGCCCGTTTTTCACTATTTTTGCGCGGGATTTTCACCCAAAACTTTATTTTAACAATTAAAGCCCCATATTTCATTAATCCCCACGTTTTTAGTGCCAATCATATCCAAGATTTAGTGGGTGAAGTACAAGGGGGTGGAGTGTTGACTTTTCTTTGATTTATGACACAAGCAACCACCCATACCCACTCCATGACCAACCCACACCCCTCCCTACCATACATACCTAGTCACTTCCTTGTACTTTTTCCATCAATCTCCAGCCATTCCCACGTCCTAAGAGCTGGACAACCCACCCTCTCTCCTCACACTTCCTTCATTCTCTCATTTTTTCTCCAAGGATCACACTCCAAATTCTCTCACCATTCTCTCTCAATTTCGAGACTTCCAAGGCTGATCATCAAGCTTTCTTCCACTCTTGGTAAGTATAATTCATTCTTCTTATGATTATTACACATCCTTCTACTCAAAATCATAGGAATCTTACACAAACATCGTCACCTTCATGTTAGGTTCTCGATTCATCAAGGCATCTTCTAAGTGTTCTTGAGTTGAACACTTCTCTTCTCCAACATCCATCCTCTAAGAACACATAAGGTGAGTTCACACCCCTATATTTTCATGCTTTCTTAAGTTTTAAGGGCGGGGGGGGGGGGGAATACAAGTTAAATCACCAAGAACACAACTAAACTTTTCCAACAGCTTTCATCAGGAAAGTTCAACTCTAATCACGGACTGTTTTGGGCAACTTAAACATTTTGGTTTCTAAAACTGTATAAGGTACAAGTAGTTCAAGTTCTTAGCTTTAAAATGGCTACTTGCACATCTCCATACGATTTTTCTACAATTTATGGTGATTTTTACAAAACTGCCTATCATTTGAAAAACACATTCGGACCAGTCTGTGATTATAGCCCTTTTCACACAAGTTGGAAGTTACTAAAAATCATGAGAAAATTTATGAACAAACTAGACACATCTTCAAAACTCCCAGAATTTACGGATTTTGATTTGGGCCTTTGATAATTTTTCTATAAATTTTCTAAGAACAACAATAGAAAATGTTAATAACAGAAAAATGCTATCAATTTCATTCCACCTTGTAACTTGTTGAGCAAGGTGTATATCATTATGTGATCATATATTATTACATTATATGTCATTTTGTCTTGGTAATTAGACATACATCAGTAGACAAATGGGTTTTTGCTACATTAGGCATGCTAAATGATAGATTGTTCTAAACAATGTTTACATCCATTATACACAAACATTTGGTAAACTATGACAAATGTAGTTTATGAACACTACTACTACCCTTGTTGTGATAAACTATAATAGGTATAGTTTATGATACATTTACATAACGAACTCATTACTAAAGGGTACATTTATACAAAAGGGGTTTTCATTACATTACACGTAAATTCGTTAATGACTTCTGTGAGACATTCGCTTCACTTTACAAATAAGTCCTGTATTGTAACCAGAGTCTCCTGGAGGGAGAGCGTGATAGTTGTATGTAGATCTATATTGGGCCTGAAAAACCCACACCTTAGCTGCATGCAACAGCTAGACCGGCTGGTCTGGGGTGACAAATGTCATAACATTTCCGACACCTGAAGAACGTCGTTTCAGGCCAACTAGGTCATAGCATGGTTATAATAACTCACATTAAGTATTAACAACCATAGAATTTACGGGGATTTCATTGAAATCAAACGAGTTTATGTCGATTTAAACTTGCATTGTTTTACTATAAGTATGACAAATTTCTTGTACATTTCGGTCTTTGGGTTTTAAGACTACATTTACACATTAAGGAAAATATTGGATTTTCTGGAACGAACACTACTTTTACAAGAAAAGGTTTTCATAACTACATACAAAAGTTTATGCACTCACCAACCTTTGTGTTGACACTTTTTCAAACAACTTGTATTCTCAGGAAATCACTAAACAGGTAACCGAGTGCTTTTGAGGATGGGACGTTAAGGCGTCAAACATTTCATATTTTGTCAACATAATGTAATTGATTTGGAAACATGTAACTCATACCATGATGTAACTTTTTCAATTATATTTATGTTGGTTATGTTTACTTTGATCACTATTGCAATTGTTGTTAGGATACTATACATGAATTCCTCCACCCCCGGACGTTTCATCCATCCTTGGTTTGGGGGTGTGACATTTATCCATCTAAACATCATGTTGATTTAGATATGAAGGTTGGAGACGTGGACTTAATGGATTTAGCTGAGAAAGATGCATTATTGGTCCCTTTGAGACTTAAAGACTAGATCTTGCTTATGGTTTATGTTTAAAATGGTTTAAACTTAATAAAAATGAAACTTTTACTTGGTATTTTTGGGACGTAAGATTGGTCTCGCCGGGCCACCAGCTCCTGATCCAGAATCTCTAGTGATCGACATACCGAAAATAAACCGAGAAAACATCAGGACAAGATTCATAATCCAATCTACCACATCATCTCATAACTAATCAACACTCGGTGTTCGGGACTTCCTTGATATGCGTACGAGTCCTGTGCTTCCAATAGTACGGGGCCATACTACCTTCAACACCTACCCATATTTGTCTAAAGGGATCGTTATGGAACCACCCATCTACAAAACCCAACGACTAGGATACGCATACATCCTATATTCACTCTTTCGAGAGTGTCTAATCATTCCTTAAGCTGGCCTACTACAAACTATGTGCACTCATGAAATTTCCACTAACCTTGCAGCCGCTTGTGTATGTTAATCATACATAACACTAGACTTGATAGACATTCAAATACTTGATTCTACCCTTAGCCCACAACCAAACAAGGAACAGGAAATAAGGCTAAATCAAACATTCTCAGACTATAAAATCTTAGTTATGTACAACTATGATGCATACACTAAGCAACCACAGTAATAATGTCAGTTCCATATAGCATAAGAAGAAACTCGCGTAGGTTATCATGCATCATACATCAGGAAATTCAATCATGCAATTCTTAAAGAACCTTAGCCTAGATACTATCATGCAATTCTATCAATACATTAAACAAGTATCGGTATCTTGGGGAATCACTTTCCTTGGCTCAGGCTGATTGTACACATCGCATCCTTCCTGTCGGTTCTTTTAGAGTTACTTTTGTTTTGAATTTAGTTTTTTGAAAATCCTTAGTTTGAGTCTAGATTTACGCAAATGTTCATCCAATTCACTCAAACTAGGGCTCTAATACTAACTTGTAACATCCCAAAAATCATGACTTTTTTTAAAACCATTCCAAAGTTCATAAGTTATATAATAACATCGTTTCCAAAACAAAAATCATGAATCAGAGTATCCTAAAATAATAACTCAATAAAATCGAACATGATGTGCACAATCACGCCTTCACCTTGCCCCTATCCTCTGATGTACCTAAAAACATAAAATCAAACTGTAAGCCAAAGCTTAGTGAGTTCCTCCAATGTACTACACACGAAAACATAATACAATGCACGCAACCAGGTCTGCAACACTTGGCAGGACCGACACCGAGCGTTCAACTACTAGCTGGACCGCTCCTGAGCCTACAACATAAGCTGGACCGCTCCCTTAGGCCTACCGTATCGATTGGACTGCCCCGATATCTTGGCCTTCAACACATAGTAGGACCACCTTAACCCCACAACACAATAACATGTCGACATATACAACTATAATCCATAGCCAACAAGTAGAGGTAATCATACAGATCTAAAAGTCTAACATAACACCAGTGAGTACATGTAATCTAACAGATCTACCGCTCTAACATAATACCAGCATAACAACATCCTATATACCAGGATACATAACCTAGTGGGATGGCATTAGTGCCTTCGACCCACAAGTACAGTGAGGAAAGCTCACCTCACAAACTGGAAGATAGCTAAGCTGATTACTGCTCCGAACACTGTCTCTACAGATCACCTATGAAATAAACAGGGATCCAGTTTCAATCTAAAATTCAAATTACCCCAAATGACCTAAAGTCAAACTTGGTCAAAGTCAACGGTCAATGGTTAAAAGTCAACAGTCCACATCAGACGGAGTATGCCCTGCATACTCCATCTCTATGTATGACATAATGTCTCATCACAAAATAGGGCGCTCAAACAGGTTACGCGCTACATATCCTTAAGTATGCCCTTCTTACTCATGCTAAATCCAAACTTTCCATTAAACACTTATTTCCTTAAGAACTTTCACCTAATACACAGATCTAACCTTAAAGAGAATTCTAAATCATAAAGTTTACAACTTTATGTCTATTCATGGCTAGAAAGTGACCAAATCAAAAACCCTAACTTATCACAAAATCCCAAGCTCCATAATTCATGCATGGTTGGAAAGAAGGGACCAAAAGTGCATATTTATGACACCATGCATATAAAAACATCTGAAAAGGATACTCATAAGTTATGGAGTAGCTCATACCTAACTAGACCAGAAATATGGGACAAAAGGGACATAAACCTAAAGCTAACAAGATCTATCAAGATATTCATGAAGTTCTAAATTTTATACCTCCTACAGAATGCTTAAGAGATGCAAATCCCATATCTACAAGCATTGAAACTTTCCAAGCACCACCACCACCACCACCACCACCACCACCATCTTCTTCTTCCTTCAAAAGAACCCAAAAAGACACGTCTAAGCTCACAATACACTAATATGGGGTTATGGTTTCAAGGGAGTCGTCTGGGGAAATGGAAGCTGAGAATGAAAAGGGTTTATGAAGGTTAAGGTGTTTAAATATGGCTCAAAACCTCGTTTTTATGGTTTGGAATCTGGTCGATTACGCCATGCGTAGTTCATTAAAGACTCGTCATCACTTCCTTCTACGCGACACGTAGATGCTATCTACGCCTTGCTTAGACTTGAACCTCACACTTCACTTAAGAATTAAAGAAGATATTTTTTACGTAAAATGACTGGACGTTACAGTTTCAATTGAATCTGAAATCATAGCAAGTCTTATTAGACTCTTGATGCACCTTGCGTTTAGTGCTAACGAAATTTGTCTGTGGGGGTGTTTGGTTATACGTGTTGGTGCTTTGTCCAACCAGTAAATTGCTTCAACTGAGGCGAATATGACCAAGCTTTTCACGTTGAACTATTGTTGATATTCCCCGCCGTCCCCTCCTTTTTTATTTAATTTGAACATATTTTGGATGAACACTAAACTGGCTGCGAGCCGATTTAATCCATACAACCTGGATTGGATCGGTTTTTGTGTTTATTTAATGAGATGTTCTATTTTTCCATAGTATTTGGCTATATTAATAGCTTATATATGTTGACTTGGTATGATTCGACTTGTGGGGTAAGTAGAAGTTTTAATTTGGGCTATGTTTTCCAATAGCCTTGCGAGCTCAAGCTCGGAATTCCCGAATAATAGATTTTTTTGCCAACTTTTGTTTGATCGAATTGTTGCTAGATTTGGAACAATGTGGCGGTTTACCTGATCCACACCTTTTTAATTTTGGCTATGTTTTCTAATAGCCTCACGAGCTCGGGCTCGGAATGCCTGAATAATAGATTTTTTGTCATGTTTTTTTTGACCAAATTATCACTAGATTTAACACAATGTGGCAGTATACATGACCTACACTTTACATCTTTTTTTTTGTGTTGGCCGGGTTTGGTCGGGAAGCAGTTTAGCTTTGTAGACTAGACACAAATGAACATAATTTATTGGGTTGCGATGACTCGAATTTATTGTTTTGATCGAACTATGTGTTCTTTTTGCTAGTTAATTATAAATAACTTAGGAAAAGTTTATATTTTGTTACAAATACATTGGAACATCAAAATTAGCCCATTTTATAGGGGCTTACAATTCGTACAAAATGTGGCTATTTCATGGCCTTCATTTCCCTTCCCTTCACCTATATTTACAAATGGAACTTTTTAAGGTTTGATATGTTCCAAATCCCTGGAAATCGGTTCCCTTGAAGGGTTTCCAGGACTATGACCCATTCCTCCGAGCTTCACTAATCCTGTACGGGCCTTCCCATTGGTGCATAGTTTTCCTCCTTTCTCGAACCGGCTAGCTTCATTTTTTGTAAGTAAAGTACCTCCACCTTGTATGCTGCTTCTTTAAATCTTTTATTGTAAAAACTTTCCATGGCGGCTTTGTATCGGTTCTGTTAGATGGGTGCTTTTTCCCTTTTTTCCTCAACTTGGTCTAGAGTTATTCCCAGACTTTGGTTGTTTTCATTTAGGTTAAAGGCCACTACTCGACTGGTTAAGAGGTCCAACTCGGGTGGTATGACGACTTTGTCTCCGTATACCAGTGAGAAGGGGGTTTCCTTTGTAGCTCTCCACTCGATTGTTATGTATGCTCACAAAATGTTGTGAAGTTCTTCCGTCCACTGACCTTTAGCTCGAGATAGATGTGTCTTGAGCCACTTGATTATTATTTGATTAGTCACCTCGATTTGGACATTGGCTTGAGGGTGTGCTACTTATGTGAAATGTTGTCATATCTTTAGCTGGACACACCATCCCTTGAATGGTTCGTGCACTAACTAGGTCCCATTATCACTAATCAAGGTGTGTGGTACTCTGAATCGCCATACTATTTGTCTCCACACAAACTTTCCCATATGTTTTCCGGTGATGTGAGAGAGGAGTTCTGCTTCAACCCATTTAGAGAAATAATCCACAACTACCACTGAAAAATTTACTTTTCTTGGGGCTTCGGGGAAGGGTCCCACTATATCTATGCCCTACTGATTGAACGGCCAGGGGATTTCAATCCCAATCATTGTGGTTTGAGGAACACGGTGGATGCTTGTATGCCTTTGACAGGAATCGCATATGCTCACCCATTTCTTGACATCATCCGATAGGGTCGACCAAAAGTAGCATGTCCGTATAATTGTATGAGTCCATTCTCTTTCTACTCCATGTGCTCCACATAGACATGTGTGCAACTCTTCAATTCTTTTTTATGCTTTATTTGGTGTTACACACCTCGACCGTGGTGAGATTGTTCCTGGTTTATATAAGACTTCTTGCTTGAGTACGTAATTTGGTGCTTTTGCTCTTATTTTCCTTGCTTGTAGGCGGTCTTCAGGCTCGGTTACATTGAGAAAGTATCGAATCATTGGACTCATCCATGTTTCCTCTTCTTCTTCTATTCTAAGAATCTTCTTTTCTCCGATGATTTTACCTCGTAGTACTTTGACAAGTACTTTTTTGTGAGATGGCTGAAGGTGACGATCACCATATTACTTAGTGTGTCGACTTGTTTGTTTTCTGATCTTGACACTTGGGTTATAGTAAAGGTCTCGAACTCGGACGATAAATCCTTAGTTAACTTCAAGTACTGTTGTATCAGTTTTTCTTTTGCTCTGTACGTTCCATTTATCTATTTTACCATTATCATTGAGAGTCTATATGCTTTCAGATGTTTTACCTCCATTTCTATGGAGATTTTTAGTCCTGCCAACAAAGCTTCATACTCCGCCTCATTGTTCGAACATATGAATTCAAACTGTAAGGCGTAAGTGAACATCTATTTTTCCGGGTCTGTCAATACAACCCCTACTCCGGATTCATCGAAGTTGAACGCCCCATCTGTGTACAACGTCTAACACTATGCGTCAGCTCCAATGATATTTTATTTTCTTGAGCTAACGAGGGGGTTTTCTTCTTCAGGCATCTCCATTAAGAAGTCTGCCAAGACTTTCGCTTTTTATGTTGGTCCTTGGTTTGTATTGGATACCATGCTCTCTTAGCTCAATAGCCCATTTAGCCAGTCGGCCTGACCTTTCCGATTGAAGTAGTACCTACCTTATCGGTTGATTTGTTAGCATACAAATAGGGTAAGCCTGGAAGTACCTCCGAAGTTATCTTCATGTGTGCACTAGGGCTAGAGCCAACTTTTCAATCTTTGGGTAGTTATTTTCAGGCCCTTGCATCATTATGCTTACATAGTATACTGGCGTCCAGATTCCGTTCTTGTTTAGCGTCAGGACAATGCTAAGAGCTCGCTCACCTGCTACTTGGTATACTATTAAGGGTTCTTCTCGTTGAGGACTCGTCAACCCCAATAAAGGCATTAGGCTTTCTTTCAGTTCTCTAAGGGCCCGTTTGGCCGTGGGTGTCCATTCCATCTCCCTTTGATTTAGTTGTTTCTTTAGTACCTCGAAGAATGGGAGTGACTTTTCAGCGCTTTTTGCCAAGAATCGACCTAATGCTTCCTTTTTCCGGTGAGACTTTAAATGTCCTTTACCATCATAGGCGTTGTTGTTTTTAATATGGCTTCTATTTTTCAGGGTTTGTCCTAATCCCAATTAGTGTTACAATATATCCTAGGAACTTGCCTTCTTCGATTCCGAATATGCATTTATTAGGGTTCTGTTTCATCCCGGCCTCTTTGAGTGTAATCAATGTCTCTTGGATGTCTTTGATGAAGGTTGTGTCGTCCCTTCTCTTGATGACTAGATTATCCATATATATTTCCACATTTCATCTAATTTGATTCTTGAAAACCTTATCTACTAGCCTCTGGTAAGTGGCCACGACGTTGCATAAGCCAAAAGGCATTTTGGTGTAACAATATGTACCTTTTTCCGTATGAAAGGCAGTCAAGTTCTTCTCTTCCTTTGTCATTCTGATCTAGTGGTATCCCTTTTACACATCGAGGAACGACTTCCATCAAAACCCTTCTAAATACTCAAACTTCTGTTAATTTCTGGCAAGGGGTAACAGTCTTGGGGACATGCCTTGTTTAGATTCGTGAAATCTATACACATGTGTAATGATCCATTTACTTACTTGACCATTACCGGATTTGACACCTATGTTGGGAACATCGTTTCTGTTAACACCTCAGTGGCCACAACTTTGGCTACCACTTTTTTTACTACCGTATTCCTTTCCCGTTCCATCGGTCATTTCTTTTAGACGACAAGGACCCTGCTTTTCCGAATCCTTAGTTGATGTTCTGCCAATTTCTTACGAATTCCAATTATATCGGCGAGTTTCCATGTGAACACGTCTTTCTCCGACCTCAGAAACACTATCAATTCCTTTTCCAAGGCGTAGGGTAGGAGCTTTCCTATCTTGACCAGTTGTTCCAAATATTTCTCGTGTATTTCTACTTCCACGCAGTTTTTTTTTCTTCTCCTTTAACCTCCATTTGTTTTTTTGTAACACAACATCACACAAGGCTCAGGGGTTGACTGAGTAACATGATTGTTTTTCCTTCATATGGAAATTTTGAGTGCCCCATGCACCGTCGAGGGCATCGCTTGCAACTGCCATATTCCTGTTCGCCCTAATATTATTTTGTAGGGCGAACTGGTGCTAATTACCAAGAAATCTGCTAAGATCGTTTTCTTTAATGGGCTAAACGCATCTTCGAATGACATTGGTAGAGTGAGTATTCCTTTAGGCCATACTGCCTGTCCGGTAAATCCTGATACAGTTGATTGTGGAGGCTTCACTTCCTTTCTGATTATCTATGGACACTTCAAGTAGCATTCTTCGTACATGATATTGGCCGAACTACCTGTATGCATGAAAATTCGATGGATAAGGGTTTTCCCTATCTGACCTGAGATTATAAGTGGCTTGTCACCCCGATACGAATCTATTATGAGGTCACCTCATCCGAACTCTATGATCCTTCCTCTTTTAGGTTATATTGCTGCTGATCCGGCCCCTGATCATGAGTATCTCCGGTCTTTGGTCTTTTCGATCTTCCACTGGTTTCCAAGGCGTCATATTCCGTTTTTCCTTATATCGCTTGTACCCTTCGCAGTTGACGCTAGTGCCCTTGACATTTATGAAATTCACATTACTAGGTTGGGTCCCTAGGGTATATTTTCCTTGCCCGCTCCTTCAGGGCTGCTCCTGTTTTACTTTCATTCATGGCATACGCTTCCGAGACCGGACCCCTTGTATGTTGTAACCACCCAAAAATAGCGATAAAATTTTTCGTTTTAAAAATCATTAATTTAATACATCAGATGTCTCAAAGTCAACTACGATACAAAATATCAAATCATCGAAGTACAGATAATCATATGTGTGGAATCATGAGGGGGGATGTTGTGCCATCATCTCGAGCCCTTCACTTTCGTATCGAAAGTACCTGAAACCATAAAGGTAAATTGTAAGCTTAAAGCTTGGTGAGTTTCCTAAAGTACTACATATTATACTAATCAGTGGGCCCAACACTGCGTTATATTCCAACCCAACATACAGTATTGGGCCTAGCCCTGGGGTTTCTTTCAACCCAATCATACAGTCATGGGCCTAGCCCTGGGGTTTATTTAACCCCAACATATATATATGGGTCCAACCCTAGGGTTCATTTCAACCAAATCATACAAACATGAAAGAGTCACATAGGCAGCTAGCATCCTACATAACACAATCCAGTGGGTCGACATTGGTATCTTCGACCTATAAGTATAGTGAGAATACTCACCTCTCAGTCTATATACAGTTGCTTTTTCTTTTTCTCTCTCTATCTGCCAGAAATACCGATGATATGCACCACCTATATAGTTATATCGGATATGCCCTTAGCTTATCTTCCAAAAACTAGAGGTTTGACCAGAATTTAACTCAAGTTATAAGTCATTGGTCAAAGTCAACGGTCAATGTTGAATTTACTTAATTGCCATGCTGTGGCCATCTATGGCCATGCCGTGGCCCTCAAACATTTAGATAGATGGGTTTTTCCTAGTCACCACGTCGTGACAACCTAAGGCCACGCAGTGGGCACTAGGTTTCCAACAACTTAATGGGTTAACCTGTTTCCTTCGACCCTAGTGGCTCCCAAGCTCATATATGGTTTGAAACACAATCTAGAAAGATAAATTTCCCAACTTTATGTCACACCGCGAAACCGATGGCGGAAACGTTCCGGGGCGGAGGACGTCATGTATAGCATCACAACCAATGTATAATAGCAACCATAGCAACACAACCATCACAGTGTATACATATATGAAAATGTTTACATCAGTTTGAAAACTTGTTTGAATTACATCAGAGAGTATATATAAAATATAAACATAAGACTCTTATTGCTCCAGCTTCTCAAAAATCCAGCATGTACCTGTCTACTGATTTCCTGAGAATACAAGCAGTTTGAAAATATCAGCATAAAGCTGGTGAGTTCATAAGCAGTAGTTTGTAATGAAAACTTATTGGTGAGCTTGTAAAAGTGTTTGTATCATTTCAAGAAAATCCGATAATTTCTTTAGTGAGAATGTAGCGTAATCAGTTCCATATAAACCATGGATGTTCGTTACTGAAAACTGTAGTGATATGTGAAAATACTACTTCATGTGAGGAGCTAAGGCTAATCATGAAGTATAAGTATATTGTATATGATATCCTTGCATAATCAATTTTTGTTTGAAAACCATGGCTTGAGCCATTATACGTAGTGTGTGTTAGTTCTATTTAGTATAAATAAAACTGCTGAAGAGTGACAGGTTGTAAACTAAAAGTGATTTACACATAATGTGAGTCGTATAACCATGCTTGATATGACTAGAGACCTTTCCAACGTTCTTCAGGCGTCAAGTTAAATGACATTTGTCACCCTGGGCATGCCTGCCCAACTGTAGCTAGCAGTCCGGGTGTGGGATTGTCAGTCCCGAATAGATCTATTCACAAATCTCACGCTCTCCCTCCAGGAGACTCTGGTTACACTATGATAGGATTTATCCCTGTACACCTAAGGGTACAGTATTGAAGTAGCGCTTCACAGTATCGTATAATCTAGTTTACGTGTAGTGTAGTAGCGTTCTACCATAGTGAAAATCCGTATGTATATCGTATGTAGTGATAATTACAATTTTGAAAAAACATGATAAAGTAGTGATGCAAACTGTAAACTATTTCTGTCTTAGTGCATATGTTTAGTAGTGAAAGTTTCTGTACTTGTTATGTTTAGAAACAAATCCCAAACTATACCGATTATAGTTTGCATGTAAAATGTAGTGAATAGCGAATCCGGAAAACTATGCAATTTTAGTGAAAACGTCCCTTATGCTCAACACAGTACAAAAGGGTTAAAGTATGAGAATTGCATGAGTTTTGAAAACATTTATGTTTAGCTTGTTATCCCCCCTGAAAACATTAAAAATACGGAAAATGTAGGGGTATGAACTCACCTTGGGTGATTTGATTGAAAGATCGATACGAAGAGCTGGGTGTTCAAGTGAAGCCTTGAACACGATTCGATCCTAATAACATGTTATGACACACATAAACGAGTCAAATGAAGGTATTTCACCACTATAAGTGATGGAAAACTACTCTAGGGACTTGAAACTAGTTGCACCAAGTGATAGAACCTTGTAGGATTGAGTGTAGGGGGTGTATGGCCACCTAGAGTGTGTGTGCGGCCATGAGTGTGCGGCCCAATGGGTGTGCGGCCGTACACTCATGAAATGAGGTGTCTTCGAAGTGTTCTCAAAGTCCCTACTCACATCCACTAAGTGTTCAAGGTCTATACTCAATTGTAGTGCAAGATAATGGTCCTAGAATGGGTGTATGGTCGCACACAAGAGTGTGTGGTCGCACACTTGGGTGTGCTGCCGCACACTTGGAGTGTGCTGCCGCACAAGGGTGTGTGCGGCCGTACACAGGTGTGTGCGGTCGTACACCCCTCAAAATGATGCCCAAATTGTCCATTCCAAGGTACAACAAGGCTAGGAGCATGTCTACATCGAATATGGAAGCTAAACTCTCACTTTGGAGGGTGTTTTAAGGGTGTGCGGCCACCCTAAGAGGGTATGCGGCCGCACTCACTTCCAAACACGAAGAACATGTCGTTTTTGCACACTTAGAGCTTGGATAGAGTGGTCTTTCATGGATTGCAAGATAGAGAATGAAGTACTCACGTTCTTGAAGCTTTGGAAGGTTCAAATTTGGAGAAACTTGAGAGGAAATGATGTTGTGTGCTGCCAAGGTGCTAAAGGAATGAAAGGAAGGGGGCTATCCTATATATAGGGGTAAGGGTGCTGCCCAAAAGTGAGTGTGCGGCCAAGGGAGTGGGTGTGCGGCCGCACACCCATGTGTACGGCCGTACACTTCTCCAAGAGGTGTGTATGGCCCGATTTTCTCACTATTCAACACTCTGACTCATTCCTAAACTCAACCTTGGTTATATACAAGCTTAGAACACTTAAATGAACCCTTAAACAACATCAGAAATCAACAAAACAAGTTGAATATTGATTGAATTGACTAAGTGTACAAGATTGAAGTTTCCGGGTTGTCACACTTTACCCGTTAAGACCGCCCAAAAGGTCAAAATCTTTAACCGTAGGTTCCGAAAAGGCTAAATAAGACATGAATTCATCCATTAAGCACTTATTCCAAAACGTCTTTAGATTATTTGCTCTAGAAGGGTTTCTAATACCAAAACCATCATAAAAGTTTTTTCTTTATAGACATGCATGTCCAATGCATGTCTTGAAGCCATAATAATTCATAATAATGGGTTTTCATAGAAATCTCATGCATGGCTCAAAACCCAACTAAGCTTCAGATCCAAACCAACAATCATTTCAAATGTTCCAGAGATTCATAAAGTTGCAAACTTTATGAGATCTTGTAATGCCTAGTTCCTGGTATGCATTTAATTTATAATTTTTTTTCATATTTACAAAGCAACTCGACGAGTTGGAAGCCCCAAACTCGTCGAGAGAGATTTTCAGAACCGCGTGATTTAAGTGACCTACTCGACGAGTTGAGAGGCCTCAACTCGACGAGTAGACTGACGGGGATGAAACCCTAATTTCTAGGGTTTTGCACCCTATTTAAAGGACTTAATCTTTTCCCTCAGCCTCTCATCAGCCTCCCCGAAACCCTAAATCGTGTTGCGAGCTCCTTGGTGAGAAACTTGAGGTTTTGAGTGGATTTTTGTGTGCTTTGTGCTTGGTGAAGGACGTGGAAGAACTAGAAGGTCATCGAGCTTGAAGAGACACACTAGATCTGGGATCTCGTCCATCTTTGGCAACTTTCTGAGGTAAAAAGTCCCTAACTTGATGATTCATAACTTAGATCTCTCTTAGTCTTGTTTTATGGGTCTTTTTGACCCCATTATTGGAAACATGATAACTTTCATAGTTCTGATGCTAAAGACTTCCATTTCCAGTGATATTTGGTCCTTAGATTCATAAAAGGGGTCCTAAACCCGTTCTTATCCAAGAAGAGACCATGCCCATAGAAGTAGGTTGCTATATCTTGAGATTGGGTCCATTTGAGGCATGCAAAGCCATCAAGCTGTCGACTTTACAGAAATATGCTATGGAAACAATGTAGGTCTATATTCTGGAACCTTAGACCCGAGGAATGGGCTGAATAGACTAGAAATGCGAGGAACTCGGCGAGTTCATAGAGGAACTCGACAAGTTGGGTCGAACTACGAAAGTCCCATTTCTGTTGAGAAGGAGGAACTCGGCGAGTTGGAGGAAAAATCGACTAGTTAGATCGCGATTTCATGATTATGTGATTCATGAGAACTCGACGAGTTGAAGGGTAAACTCGACGAGTTGAGTCAACTCGGAGCATTGACTTTGACTTGAATTTGACTTTGATTTGACTAGGGTTGACCCTTAAGGGTTATGAGTATGGAATGGTATATTAGGGGTTGTTTTGGTTCAGAGAGTGAGTAGAGCTAATTCTGGGCAGAGACGTTTCAGCTATCATCCGACTGTGAGGTGAGTTTCCTCCTGGTTTGAATGGGTCGAAGGCACCAAGGCCGACCCGTATATGTTATTTGTATTGATTAGTAGCTGAGTGTGGGCGAGGCCCGTATCTCATAGATAGCGGAGTGTGGGCAAGGCCCGTATCTCATAACATTATTTGAGTATGGATTTAGGACTGATTGATAGATTTTGCTATACTTGTTGTCTATGTGATACTTGTATGTATGCTTAGTAGATGAGTATGGGCGGGGGCCATATGTCATAGTTAGCCGAGTGTGGGTGGGGCATGTATCTCATAGTTAGGAGAGTGTGGGTGGGGCCTGTATCTCATAGTTAGCCGAGTATGGGCGGGGCCCGTATCTCATTGAGTGTGGGTGGGGTCCGTATCTCCTAGTAGCATGATTATGTGTATGGTATGTGGTAGTTTGGAGAGACTCACTAAGCTTCGTGCTTTCAGTTTTCAGTTTTGGTTTCAGGTACTTCCGGTAGTAAGGGGAAGAGCTCGGGATGACTGCAGTGCACACACCATTTTGTTTAGCCTGGGATGTTTTTACTCTGATATATTGATATTAGTTTTGATGTGATACTCTGATTTGATACTATGACTTATGTTTTTGGATGAAATGATTTTGATAGTTACAATTATTTTAATAAATAAAAATGAAATTTTTGGTCATGATTTTTGGGATGTTACAGATCTCACCACTCTAACCAACAAGAACATGAAGGTATTGGGACAAAACTCAAGATCTAGTAACCTATGATGATAAAAATCAAGTCTTAGACACTTACAAAGGTCCAGAAGAGTGCTAAAACAAAGGATGGGGACTTGTTTGCTGAATCTTAGCTCACTTATGCTTCTTCTTCCTTCCTTTAAGGACTTCAAAGAACACCTAAGAAAGGATTAAATAAAGGAGGAAGGAAATTAGGGTTTCTCAGATCCTAAGGAGGTTGAGGGTGAGCAAACTCTAGCCACTTCATTCCTTTAAATAGGGAGAACACACGGATAATAGGTTTTTCAATTTTCCAGCTACCACGTCGTGGCCATATACTTCCACCAAATCCTCATGAAACTTCCTCATGAAACTTCCTCCAAATCCTGGAGGTGAAACGAACATCTCAATCTGAAATCACGGAAACTAGCACCCCGTGCTGAACCACCACCTCCCGGATATAAATGTCCGCCAGTTTTTCAGCAGATATACTCTCAACGATTGGTATGAAATGATAACTCTTGGCCAGTCTATCAACAATAACCTAGATAGAATCCACCTCATGTGTCATTATCGGCAACTTCGTGACGAAATCCATGGTGATATCTTCCTATTTCCACATGGGAATGGGAAACGACTACATCTTACCATGGGCTCTCTGATGTTCATCCTTGACTTTCCAGCAAGTCAAGCACCGATCCACAAAACATGCTATCTCCCTATTCATACATGGCCACCAATAGCTCAACTTCAGATCCCTATACATCTTTGTGGCGCCTGGGTGGATCGAAAATTCGACTTATGATCCTCTTCTAGCATTGTTTGTCTAACCCCACCAGTAATTGTGACCCAAAACCTACCACACTGGGTCAACATGTCCCGACTATCTCTGAAGACCAATGGAATCTGCCCCCTGATTTGCTCTTCCTTCCAATTTTCTTTTTTCAATCCTTCGACCTGAGCCGTCTTCATCATATCTAAAAGAGGAGAAACAAGAACCATCCTCAGACACATATCTCCAATAGGTACACTTACTGTCTTGAGGCTTAGGGCATCGGCCACAAAATTGGCCTTATCGGGGTGGTGTAGGATCTCACAATCATAATCCGTCACCACATCCAACCATCTCCGCTGCCTCATGTTCAAACTTGGTTGATCCATCAGGTATCTCAGGCTCTTGTTGTCAGTGTAAATAGTACACCTAACCCCATACAAATAGTGCCTCCAAATGTTGAGGGAAAAAACCACATACCCTAATTCTAAATCCTGCGTAGGGTAATTCACCTCATGAGGCTTTTGCTGCCTCAAAGCGTAAGCAATCACGTGACCCCTCTGCATGAGTACAACCCCTAATCCCGAGAGAGACACATCACAATAAACTACAAAATCATACATGCCCTTGGAAAGTGTGAGAATCGGGGCTTCTCATAATCTCTGTCCCAACGTCTCAAATGCTAACTTCTGATCAAGCCCCCATCAAAAAGTAACATTCTTCTTCGTCAAGCGGGTCAATAGCACATCAATCTTGGAGAAATCTTGGATAAATCTCTGATAATAACCCTTGAGACCTAGAAAGCTCTAAATCTCTGATGGAGTTCTTGGAACCTCCCATCGCATCATGACCTCAATCATGGCCAGTGTTGAAGCAAGAAGTGACCCTCTTGAACCTCCAACCGAAGTCACCACTCTATCGCAATGATGCTACCGCAACGTCAACCAAATATGTCATCCGCAACCTCTCTTCTCGATCAAAGACTTAGTATTTTTAACTTATGTATTTACTATGTTTTGTCCAGTGTACCTTGCACGGACACTTCTTTAGTCTTTGCTTATTTCTTCTGTAAGTTTCTGATGCTCTATAAATTGAGCTTCCTGCTTTAGTTTGCTATACACATCTTTCTCTCATCTTATCTTATCTCTCTTGAATCTCATATCAAATATTTTCTCTCTTTACTCTCAAATATCTTACTGAACTCAAACTCTTCCATTAATATCGTAATTTCTCCTTCGGAGCAAGTCACTCTTGACTTAATCACTTTGAACTGATCACACTTATTAACTTGGTTTGTTTGCATTCCTTGTTACGAATCATCCTAGGTTTTTACTTGATATAATACTTGTTGTCATTTATATTTCCTTATATTTCTGCACCTGACTATCTAACTATCTAATTTTAACTTATTGTTGTTGAGCTTTATGATCCTCTGAGTTAAACTTCATTCCGCAATATTACTTGTACGAACGTTTGTTCAAGTATGTTACTCAAGTTTTTCTCTCAACAATTGGTATCAGAGCCAAAGTGGTTGCTTTCTAGACAAGAACTCTGATTTTAAAAGGCTTTCGATACCAGTGGAGCTCATTTCTTAAAAAACAAAAATCTTTTCAAAACAAGGAAATATGGCACAAGCATTATCTCTCAATGCTTCCAACAGTGTTGGAGGCTCGAATAGAGCTCCAATACTGGTGGCAAACGAATATCATCACTGGTCTCAAATAATGGAGAGGTATCTAAGAAGACTTGGAAGAGACGTATGGAGATCTGTAGAAGAAGGACCTTATGTCCCTGTTCTTACTCCAGTTCAAACTGACGACACTCAGACCATACTTGGAGGAGGTCAACCAACCATGAATCGTCCCACCAAAGATGATATTGATAAGATGGAAAATGATGTTATTGGTTTTTATGAGATATCTTGCGGAGTTGCTCCTGACAACTTCGACATCATCATAAATTGCAAGTCAGCCAAAGAAATCTGGGATGTTCTCAAGAACTAGTATGAAGGTACAAAACAAGCTCAAGATAAAAAACTTACAACCGCACTCAACAAATTCAACAACTTCAAAGCTCATGCTGGTGAAAGTCTGGAAGACTCCTTGAAGAGGTTCAATTTAATTGTCACAAAGTTATCAAATGCTGGCACCATCCGAAGTAACCATGAGACAAATCTTCAGTTTCTCAATGGTTTGGGTAGACATTGGACTACAGCTAAGATGATAGTCTAAAGAGATAGAAAAATTCATTATTTATCTCTTTACAAACTTTATGGTGAACTACAAGCACAAGAATCAACCGTACTCAAAGACTGTGCTAGCTTCGGAGGACCACTCGCTCTCGTAGCACAAGAACCTTACACTCAATATTACTCTCCCTCGTATAAAAAGCCTCCGTAGTCATACGAAGCTGACTCAGAATACGATGTGAAGAGGAATTCCAAAACGCTATTGCTCTAGTTAGCCAACAATTCAACAGGCTACCACCCTCATCTTTCCGCAAAAATCAGCAGTTTACTAAACCTCCCTTCAACTGCAACCTCAATCCTCAGAATAATCACTCTCGATATCCTAAAAACCCTCATCCATCGCCGCAACCTCAAAACACGCAATCCAAAGAGGCACCGCATCCTGTCAAGCCAACTGACTCCGGTACCTTAGCAGAAGACAAAGCTGATGTTGTGATTTGTCACAAGTGCAACAAGGAAAACCACTTTGCAAAAGATTGCAAAGCCAATATAGTGAAAGACAGAGCATTCTACCTTAGAATGGCTCAAGAAATGGAAGAAAAAGAGAAAGCAAGGGCATACATAGCCCATGTCAAGAGAGACCATCAAGTGTGGTCATCCGAAGATGAGGATGAAGATATCAACAACATCAAGGGTAAAGGGAAAATCTGCATGATGGCAACTGCGGATGAGGATGGGTCAGCCATGGAAAATAACTACTGCTACATGGCAAAGGATGGAACTCTGAGCATCGTTGAGCAGGTAAAACTCATGATCCAAACTAATAATTATAGCATGCATGATTGTCAACCATTCATAGACAACCTTAATGACACTTGTGCTGCCGTCCTTTCAGACTATAAAAAAGCCCTAGATGAGAAGAATATAGCGTCCCAAGAGATGTTTCATGTGAGAGGACGACTGGAGGACAAGAGACTCAAAGTAGCTTTGTTAGAAAAAGATCTAGTGTTAGAAAAGGATGCTAGAATGTTATGTGAAACACAGTTAGAAATAGCTTTGAATCAATGAGATTTAGCTCAAAATGAAAATATACGCTTAAATCTTCTAATAGAAAAGTTGTTTAATGAAAGCGAAGCTATTGAGAATCTTGTGAATAATGGAACCGTAGATAACACATACAAATGGGGTTGGTCCAATGGGTACTCCAACGCAAAGGATTCATCACCCCGATTTAATAAAGACCATCCCTATGTCCCTCCGGAACGAGAGTTCCATTTCCCAGTCAATGACAAAACCTTTCCCGAGGACATCAGAGCTCATTTTGGTCGACTTTATAATCTGAGTAATAATTGTGTTATTGAGGAAATTCTTCCTGAATTTTCAGGTCACTCAAGTGATCAAATTCCTATCTCTGGCATTATTTATCCCGACTCTCAGACTTCATCAGTTGTTGATGAAGAAATGCTTATGGACGAACCCGAAGTTCTTGTGAACTTCCCGTCTCTGCCTTCGGACCACAGCATATCTCACTGCAATCCTGAACCACAGCCTGACCAACTGCCTCTCATCAAATGTCCCACAAATAAATCAACTCAGACTTAATCTGTGGTGGTCCAATATTCCTTACCACAGACCGCAATTAAGAGTTCAGTGACCATTCAGCTAATTCATCATGAGTTGCCTATAGAAAACTTTGAGTATGGTCAATGTTCCCAGAATCATGAACTTTCTAGTTCAGATGAATCAAGTCCTCGTTTTCTAAAGCAATCTAAGGATTCTAAGAAACCGCAGTTGAACCTCAATGACTTCGGTTCTCCAAAAACTCAGGCAAAAATGGCCTTCAAAGAGGAACTTCAATCTCGTGGTAAAAAGCGGGAAATCTTTTCGAAAAACAAAAAACATATCAGAATTTCAAAACCCAAGAGTCCAAAAAAACTTGTTTTCTCAAACAATTTTTCTAAAAACACGGCAGTCAAGAAATCGAGCAAAAAGGAATGTACAGTTCCTAAAACCTTTTCAAGGTCTTCTGAAAAAAACCCAAAAGCTAGTAAAGTCTTTTCAAAGAAATGGTTTTCTGATCTATTCCTTAGACGATCCAAAATGGAAGGGGATTTTACCAACTCCAACACATGTTAAGTCACCTCAACTTTTCAGAAAGACACAACCTTGGAGATTTGCACGTACTCACACTTTTTCAAACCGTACTTTTTCAAATCCCAACGGTATCAATGTTAAGTCTCAGTCTCGGACTGGTCACAAGAACAATCCCACACCCCCCGAACCGCTGACCAAGCATAATGTCCGGATAAATGATAAAAATCTATCATCTGTATTTCATCGTCAAAAGGGGTCATCTCGAGCCCCACCTCGCTCTTCTCAAAAAACTCGCAATTTCCAAAAACCTTGTACTTGTCAAAAATCTCGTACTTTTCAAAAACCTCGTACTTTTCAAAAATCTCATAACTTTTTAAAATTTCACAACACTCCAAAAGTTCACAAACACCCAGGTCAAGGATTCAAAGCTGACACGAAACCTGTCCTTGCAACTTCTATTCATGCATCTATGAAAAACCCACCTGTAGCCGCGGGCTCCAAACTTGTTTGGGTGCCCAAACTAACTGTGTAATTTTCAGGAAATGTGCAAGGGGGATCAATAAGAGGAGTGGTTAATAGATAGTGCCTGCTCCTTGCACATGACCGGAAGGTTAGAATACCTTCGGGATTCCAGGCCTATATGCAACGGTGGAAATGTTACATTCGGCAACAATGCGAATGGAATAATCCGAGGTTACGGTGTGCTTACTACAGGGAACTTCTCTATCCAAAAGGTTGCTTACGTGGAAGGTCTCAAACACAATCTCATCAGTGTAGGCCAACTATGTAAAGCAGGTCATCGAGTTGAATTTGATAACGACTACTGCTACATAATGACAAGTGATAGAAGCACCTGCTTGATCAAATCCAAATCCGAAGGTACCACGTATCCATTGGACGTTTCTCTGATCATTGGGAAACAACAACTATGCTTTCTGTCCAAAGTAGTATCCGAAGTCAGCTGGTTATGACATCGCAAACTAGCTCATCTGAACTTTTGATATATCAACAACCTTTTCACCGGAGAACTCGTCCGAGGTCTCCCCATTCTGAAGTACAACAACGACACCCTTTGCTCTGCCTGTGAGTGTGGCAAACAGTCCAAAGCAAGCCATCCTATAGTGATTGATTCTTCAATTTTTGAACCACTAGAACTTTTACATATTGATCTCTGCGGTCCATCTACTGTAGCCAGTCTCCATCACAAGAAATACATACTGGTTATAGTTGATGACTTCACTCATTTCACATGGGTCTTTTTCTTGAGTCTCAAGTCTGAAACACCGCAGGTTCTGATCAATTTCATAAAAGAAATCGAACTTCAAATCAAATTACCAGTATGCCGCATCCGAAGTGATATTGGAACCGAGTTCACTAATCATCTCTTGAACAGTTTATTGGTTTCAAAAGGGTATTAGTCACAACTTCTCAGCCCCTTACACACCGCAACAAAATGGAGTAGTTGAGCGAAGAAACCGTACTCTGGTGGAAGCAGCCAAATCTATGCTAAACTTCACAAATCTTCCTCTCTACTTCTGGGCCGAAGCAGTGGCGACAACATGCTTTGTCCAAAACCGAAGCATTTTCTGTAAGCGTCTCAACAAAACTCCGTATGAGGGCCTTAACAACCGCAAACCAAATGTCCGATTCTTTTACATCTTTGGGTGTAGATGTTTTGTGATCAACAACAAGTATCATCTTAACAAATTTGCACCGAAGTCAAATGAAGGCATTTTCCTTGGCTACTCAAGAAACAAAGTAGCCTATAGGGTTCTCATCAGACGCACGAGACTAATAGTCGAAAGCTTCGACGTCAAATTCGATGACTATTACGTCTGCAACACTGCTTGGTCAAATGAAACAAAAGCAATCCTGGAAAGTGATATCCCAGCCTCTTCGGGTCCCCTAAAAATAGTTGAAATAAACTATGATGATCTTTTCGACCCCGTAGAAATTGCTCAACTATCCGAATTTCTTGTGTCTCCGGCAGCTCAACAGCACCATGCCGAAGTTTCTGGTCCTACTCTATCCGATGAAGTGTCACTCAATACTTCCACCTCGCCGGTTGAGGGGGAAAGCTCGAATCAAATTACAACCATTGAGGTTCCAGTTCCTAAGGAAGCAGCTCCGGTTCCAATCCGTAGAGTTACTCTCCCATCAAATGTCTCCTCAGACTCAGACGATGATGATATAGAGAACATTGACACAAGAACCGATCCAAGGATTATCACTCTCTCAACAATCCAGGGGGAACCATCTCAGGTTCGAGGGGAACTCCCATCTGCAATCCAGGGGGAACCTCTCTCAATTGCTCAAGTAAATGCTAATCCCACTGCCACAGTCCAAGACAATGTTGCGGGCTGCTTACAAGTCCAGGGGGAACTGCCCTCTTCTGCCGCAAAGTCTTCAGATATTGAAAACATTCCCTCCTCCGCAGCCGCTGATCATCTGCAACCTCGTCTTCATGTAAGTACGAAGGACCACCCACCGGGTCAAATCATCGGAAATCCAACCGCAGGTATTCAAACTTGATCCTCTAAATATTTAACTGATCGCTGTCACTAAGCAACGTTTATGTCCTCAGTCGAGCCCCGAAACATCAAAGAAGCTTTAAAGAAGCCCGATGGGATATCCGCAATGCAAGAGGAACTGGCAAAGTTTGAAAGATTCAAAGTATGACAACTCGTTCCAAAGCCAAAAGGTCACTCTGTTGTTGGTACAAGATGGGTGTACAAGAATAAATTGGATGAATTTGGTGCGGTCGTCAGAAACAAAGCGAGACTAGTCGCTAAGGGGTATAGTCAACTTGAAGGTGTTGATTATGATGAACCATACGCCCCCGTAGCCAGGATGGAGGCCATACACATCTTCTTAGCGTATGCTGCTCACAAGAACATCAAAGTACATCAAATGGTTGTAAATAGTGCATTCCTGAATGATGAATTGAAAGAGGAGGTTTCTCCTCAACAACCTCCGGGCTTCGAATGTCATGAATTCTCAGATCACTGTTACAAGCTTGAGAAAGCAGTTTATGGTCTAAAGCAAGCACCAAGGGTGTGGTACGAGACTCTATCAGAATTTCTTGTCTTGTCCGGATACAAAAGAGGAGTCATTGACGCCACTTTATTTAGAAGAACGAACGGTAATCACCTTATGCTTGTACAAATATATGTGGATGATATCATCTTCAGATCAACTGATCAGGGGATGGTGGATGAATTTGCAAAGCTCATGACCAACAAGTTCCAAATTGTAACATCCGGATTCCCAGGTATCCTATTTTAAGTATTTTGTATTGAATTTTAGAGGGGGGACTCGGCGAGTAGGCGCCCAGACTCGCCGAGTTGGATCGCGATGTGTTGGCATGATTTAATGAAGGACTCGGCGAGTCCATACGTGGACTCGGCTAGTCCACGCTGTTTAATGAAACCCTAATTTCTCGGGTTTGGGACCTATTTAAGGACCCTTATAGCCACCATTTGCGGCTACCAGACCCTTGAGAGAAACCCTTATAGTGCTTGAGCGTTTGAGAGAGAGAAGAAGCCATTATTGGACCTTTGTGGGTTGGTTTTGCTAGAAGAAGTTTATTCCAGCTTAGAGGAGGCCAAGGAGGTTGCACATCTGTGGTTTTCAAGCAAAGGGCATCATCTTTGAGGTAGCATATCGATCCTCTTTCTGTTTTGTTAAAGAATCCATGGATCTAGGGTTTTCTATACCCTTTATTGGGATGATTTGTTTGAGATATGGTCCCTTATCATGTTTAGGCTTCAGATCTGGACCCATAGTGGTCCAGAGAACCTTATCCATCTTGCTTTATGATGAGATATGAAAGAAATGGACTTAGGATGTTGTATTTGGGGCTAAATCATCAAGTAGAGTCATTTGGACGTTGCATGAGTATCAAGTTCGAACCTTTATGTGTTTATTGAGTTTGAGAAGGTTAGATCTATAGATTAGAGGAACAGATCTGACCTCAGAAGGTCATTTGAGTGTGAGCATGGAATGAACTCGCCGAGTCCATGAGCAGACTCGACGAGTCGAGTCGGGTTGCCCCGCGACTCGCGACCTGTGACGACCCGTGGAGTATAAGGTTGACTCAGCGAGTCAAGGGAGGACCAGGGGCGTAGAGGGCAGGCGTGTACTCGCCGAGTCACCCTAGTGCACTCGGCGAGTCGGGTCAAAGTTGACCGTTGACTTTCGTTGACCTTAGGGTTCTGGTCAAGGCTGATTCAGGAGAGTTCAAGGAAGGGTAGAATGGCCTTCTACCCAGTCTGTAGAGATGAGATCATGAGAGAGTATTGATTGGGAATGTTATTTGAATAATAGGAGGAGGCTAAGTCGGTACGTTGAGCGAGAGGTTATCCGACTTCATTGAGGTGAGTCTTCTCACTATACTGTACCTGGAAGGGTACCTATGTGTGACCGGAAGGTCTTGTATGCTATGATGTATGTGCTATATGCGGTTATGTGATATGTATGTGTTATGTATGCTATGAATGATAAGGACCGGAAGGTCAAGACGATATGTATGTATGTGCTATGTATGTTACGTATGGTAAGGACCGGAAGGTCGAGATGATATGGACCGGAAGGTCAAGAGGGTACGGACCGGAAGGTCTACCAGGATTTGGGACGGAAGTCCCCTGAGACACATGGATCGAAAGATCCTACAGAGTTGTGGCCTGGAAAGGCGTATGTGGGGTATGTGGTATTTTGGGGAACTCACTAAGCGTTTATGCTTACAGTTGTTGTGTGATGTGTTTCAGGTACTAGCGAGGATCGCGGGAAGGCGCCGGCATGATCCGTACACACTTATGGAGTTTATGATATCGAGATCTTGGGACATGTTTTGTTATGTTACAGTAGACACATTATGTTTTTATGATTATCGTGTGAATGAATGTATGAAAAATTACGTTGTTACACAAATGAGCTTGAATAGAGAGATTAATTTCTTTCTAGGACTTCAAGTGAAACAGGTTCCTCAAGGGATATTCATCCATCAGGAGAAATACACCTCTGAACTACTGAAGAAATACTCAATGGACAACTGCTCCTCTGCCAAGGTTCCTATGGCCTTCGGATATAAGATTTCTGCTGATCTTTCCGGAGAATCAGTACACCACAAAACTTATAGAGGAATGATTGGCTCGTTAATGTACCTCACCGCAAGCAGACCAGACATTGTCTTCGCAACAGGATTATGCGCAAGATACCAGGCCGATCCGAAAGTATCACATATGACCGCAGTTAAGAAAATTATCAGATACTTGAAGGGAAGCAAAGCTCTAGGCCTCTGGTATCCCGCAGGGAACGACTTCAGTCTTCAAGCATTCACTGATGCGGATCATGCCGGATGCAGATTAGATAGAAAAAGCACTTTTGGTGGCTGTCGATTTCTTGGTGGAAGACTCGTCAGCTGGTCATCAAGGAAACAAAATTGTGTCTCATTGTCTACCGCAGAAGCTGAATATGTGGCCGCATCCAACTGTTGTTCTCAAGTCCTTTGGATGAAAACCCAACTGATGGACTATGGATATAGAATGCTGCGGATACCAATTTACTGTGATTCAGAGAGTGCTATATCGATTTCTCACAATCCTATTCACCACTCAAAGACGAAACACATTGAACTTCGGTACCATTTCATCAAAGATCATATACTCAAAGGTAACATTGAACTAATTTTTGTTCCATCTCACGAAGAGATTGCGGATGTGTTTACAAAAGCACTTGATGCAACTAAACTCAACAGTTTTCTACAAATGTCAGGGATGATGAATCCGGATCCACAATTCTTCTTGAATTGATAGGTACCGCAGACCTCTTCTGGTCTTCGTTGCGGTCCTAGTTAAATATACCTATCATACATGGTTTCAGTATACCTTGTGTACCACAACCATATATCATACTTATATTTCCTGGGTCCTTATTGCTTATTATTTCTGATATCTTGTCAAGTGTTCCTCAGCTTGTTCTACCGCAGTCTCATGCTCATCCACCACAGTCGCATAACCATCAATCCGTAATGGAGGATCAATCCGCAGTCACACTTAATGATTTCTCAACTACTACTTCATAAATTCTCAGAACATTGTGTGCTATTAAATGGTTCTCATTAAATAAAAAACATTCTAAAAAACATTCGTTTGTAGCATACAACGTTTCAGTTACTTTTCAAATAGTCTTTTGGTGTCAGACCTATTTTAGGTATCATGACAAATAAAACAGTTTTCCATAAAATAAATCTTTTTAGAAATCTTTTCTTTAAACTGTCAAATCCCTTTATCCCCAAAATGTCAAATCCGTTCCAAATTCCATCTTTATTCAATGGACTCTTGCCCCTCACCACACGTTCTCCAAACATGTGATAATGAGCCTGACATATCATTAAATGCCCCATATTTGAAATCTCAAAAAATAATAAATAATTTCTTTTATTTATTTTATTTGTGGCTGAAAATGGTTAAAACCCAAGGGTTTTTACCATTAACAGTTGTAAATAGGGTAAATTCAATAAACTTTTCAGATCCGGAGCTATATAAATCCTTTTCCCTTCCAAGAAAGCTTTATGCTTTCTGAACTCTTAAAGACGATCTTCATCTTCTTCATCCCCTTGCACTCAAAATTTTCTGCAAGTTCTTCAAAGGTTTTCATCAATGGTGAAATCTGGAGCATCGAAGAAGCAATGAAAAGCATCTGGATCAGTGCAACCCACTGGTTCAAATTCCACAACCAGAAATCAATCGCAAGCAATCGCCTTGAGCAACTTTAGGGCAATTTTTGAAGATCATCCCTCCTACAATGAATCGATTCGTCTGATGATCAAGTTCTTACCTCCACATCCTCTGTTTGGAGCGTTTGATGCATTTACTGATGTTGTTCCACTTTCAACTCTCTTCAAATGCGCATTCTTAGCGTTTCTCCCAATCATCAATCTACAGGAAGTTCATCTTAATCTAGTTGATGATTCTTTGGTCATCTTGACCAAGGACAAATTTCTGAACTCAATCAACCTTCGTGTTCATTCGTCTACAAGGTGTTACACTCCAAGCATGAATGACATTATCACTGCACTCTATCAGATGGGTTATCAAAAGAAGCTCAAAGGCATTGGGGAATTCAAGAAGAACCAATTGCCTGCGGTCTGGCAGTTTCTTTTTCACTTCATCATCCGAAGTCTCTCTGGCAGAACCGGAGGAACTGACCACATGGGCCAGAAATTACTTGAAATAGTGTGGAGTTTCTTCACTGGGAATGACGTCAACTACGAGCAAATATTGTGGGACGACTTCCTTCAGTATATTCCAAAGGAGCATTCGAGGGCAGGCACAACAGAACTTACATTTGCACGCTTCTAGTCCTTGTGCATTTCTGACCTTCATCATGACGCAGGAATCAACATCGGCAATGACATCAATTTCTTTGTCACACGTGATCTCAAAAGGTACCCTCCCTCTAAAGATCAATCTATTTTTGGACCTTAGAGACGTTTACCCATATACTTGTTAATGTCTGTTGGACTGGAAACAAAAGAAGTCTCAGACCATATTGAGGCTACGGAAGGTATTGACCCATACCTTTCTACCCCGCCTCTACCCAGTCAGTCTGAACCACATCGTCCACTGAGTACCGCAGCCCTAACTACCACTACACAATCAAGTCATCCCTTAGCCCCAAGGCAAAATAAGTTGGTATCGTCAAAGAAAGCCCCTCGCCACAAGTCTAAGAAAGTTAAATTTTCAAAGAAACGAAAGGCGGTTGTGTCCTCAGATGAATCCCCTCCTCATCCTCAAAACTCTCTTGTCCGTATTGAAGAAGAATCAGACAGTGACTCCGGACCAATTATTGTTCGCAAGAAAAGAAAAACAAACCCTAGTCCTAGCCATATGCGCAACCAGACTAATACTGAAGTCTCTCAAAAGACTCTGGTAGTCCTTGGGGTCCCCGCAGACCTATTAGTTTCAACCCTCCCCAGCCACTCAGACACAGTAAGTATGTCTGTTTCATCTGATCATGTAGACTCGACCCCAATTGAATCCCAAGAGGATCCTGTTGGTTCAAAACGCCCTAAGGTCTCCAGGGCTTCCCATCTCCTCTTTTTTGACGAACAGGAGTTGCGCTCCATACTTGATTCCGACACTTGATACACACTCCCAACCGCAGGGTAAATTTTCAGCCCTTGCCAGAACTGAGCCGAGGCCAAACTTGACTACGGGTCAAGGAGACCGAGGAAGCTCAGGAAATCCTACTCTGCTTAACTTACCATCAGGTGGTTTAGGCATGGTGAGCACAAAAGTGCAAGGATCCATGAACCCGGGGGACACCCCGGTGCGACAACAAGGATTTGACGGTCATGATTCTGATAACTCTTGGGTTCAGTATAAACCTCAAACTAAATCCGAAATCAAGAAGTATGAAGCTTTTAGAAGGGCTTTCCAGACCCGAAAATATCAACAAACCAAACAACAGCAGTTAAAGGAGCAGGAAATTCAAACAGTGGCCAAGTACGGGGCGGATGCGATCAACAATGCAAACACAGTGGCCACAATCACTAAAGTTCAAGATTGGATGGCCTCAATAGCTGAAACCATTCAAAAAGCCCAAGCTCTTCAAAGTGGTGCAGGTCCCTCCAAGCCCACTCAACATGTCGAGACTCATGCATCCAATGAAGATAGTACTGAAATTGAAGTCAGCTCCGGTCCAACCTTTGGTCTGGATGATTTTGATATGACTGAAGTTAATCAACCACCTAAGTCAGATGACTTCATGATGGTGTTCGATGATGAAGATTCAAGTGGTTCTCAGCACTCAACTTCCAAACATAAAGAGAAGAAGAAAAAGAAGAAAATGGCCGTGATGCGCAAAGAGTTTCTAAGTCTCCAAGAAAAGGTTGATAAAATCTTAGCCGCAGTCTTTTGCTGAAAGACTTGAACGCCTGGAGACAAGAGAACGTATGACTGCTAAACGGATAGCGCTCAAAGTCGAAATGGGAATCCGAGGTCTTGATAACAACCGGACCGCAGACTACAAGGAATTCTTAGCCGCTGCTGAGAAACTCATTCAAGAGGTCACCGCATCAAAACAGAACTTCAATAAGCGATTGCGGACCAGGCTACTCAATCCAAAAAGCTTGTTGAGGAAACTCACAACGCTTACGAGTCAACCATTTCAGTGCTCCAGTCCACGATCAACAATCTCCGATGCTCCCTGACCGCAAGCTCTCATGGTCAGGACATCCTCAAGCTAACCAAAGACATTCATCAGTTGTTGTTCAACACAAAGATCCCTGATAATCATCAACTATCTGATATTCTGAAGTCCCAATTCAACGATGTATTCACGAAGATTAATGGACTCCGTCAGTGGTTTGAGGATCAACAGGTTAATTCCTCAAAAGGGGAAGTAAGCACTCTGATCCGCAACTCCATCAATCTCGGGTCACACCAGACTTTGGTCCATCTCACTTCACTCCAAATAAACCAATTGCAACCCTTGAAGCTCAACAATCTCCGATTCTAACTATGGATCGATCTAAACCTCCCTTTCCTGTGCCTTCTCCTCAAAAATCTCCTCCACTGATTCAGATTGAGCAACATGAATCTCCTCCTCACCAAGAAACCCCTCCTCATTTTAGAAACTCGGCACCAACTATGTCATCCGAACATGCAGATGACTCCCCCGCAACGAAGCAAAGGAAGAAAGACTGGAAGGCAGCTAAGTTCGCTAAACAAATATGGAGAGACAATGGGTACGACACTACCATGGATGAATCTCTCATTAACTCATGGGTTAATCCAACCCGCAGACTTCTAGATCATGACTACAGGACAGTGTTGACATACGTTGAGCCTCCGGAAGATGGCTACTGGGACACTCCCATTTCTCCAAATGCCATGTTTTTCATAGTTTTTGAACCTTTTGACCTAAGTCTCCCTGATGATCAAAGACTACCTCTGGAGTTTGAACGTCTCAACAAGTTTCATGGAAAGCATGGATCTAAATTCGAGGACATATGGTCAAGTGATAGGCCTTCCGGAGTCAAGAACTACAAGATCCGCAAATTCATGAAGTCCGAGTTCATCCAGTACACATTGATAAGAAGAGGCTGTGATTACATTCGAACTCAGGCTGACTTCCCGTGTATGAATCTGAAAGAAGTATTCTTAATCGCAAGGGTGTTTCAACTGAAATCCAAAAAACACTCCAAAATAAAGATAGCGTATGTTAAAGCTTGTGAGTATCTACGGTGTGCAGTATGCGATTTTGCTAAAATACATACTGAAATTCATCCGGCCCTGGTTCAGAAGTTCAATCTTCCTCCACTTGATTCCACACCAGTCTATACTGAAGGTTATCAAGAACGTTCTTTGGGTGCAACCAACTTCCCAGAACTGGGAGTTGTGTTTAAAAGAGTTAATAGTGATGTCAAGTACTTTATTCCCATCACTTCCATGCACCGTATGACCCGAAGGCAACTCGAAGTCACTCTGACTGTAGCTCAAAGATCAAAGCACACAACAGATGAAGTCAAATTTGAGATCACTCGAAGAATCAAATGGCTGGGAGAAGTTAGAAAATTCTGGTGGCTGCTGATAAAGGTTTTGAAGCTTAACAAGTAAGAATGTTAAAGAGGTCACTTAGGGGGAAATTGTTGAAGCAAGAAGTGACCCTCTTGAACCTCCAACCGAAGTCACCACTCTACCGCAATGATGCTACCACAACATCAACCAAAGATGTCATCCACAACCTCTCTTCTAGATCAAAGACTTAGTATTTTTAACTTATATATTTACTATGTTTTGTCCAGTGTACCTTGCATGGATACTTCTTTAGTCTTTGCTTATTTCTTTTGTAACTTTCTGATGCTCTATAAATAGAGTTTACTGCTTCAGTTTGCTATACACATCTTTCTCTCATCTTATCTTATCTCTCTTGAATCTCATATCAAATATTTTCTCTCTTTACTCTCAAAGATCTTACTGAACTCAAACTCTTACATTAAGATCGTAATTTCTCCTTCGGAGCACGTCACTCTTGACTTAATCACTTTGAAATGATCACACTTATTAACTTGGTTTGATTTCATTCTTTGTTACGAATCAGCCTAAGTGTTTACTTGATATAATACTTGTTGTCATTTATATTTCCTTATATTTCCGCACCTAACTATCTAACTATCTAATTCTAACTTATTATTGTTGAGCTTTATGATCCTATGAGTTAAACTTCATTCTGCAATATTACTTGTACTAATGTTTGTTCAAGTGTGTTACTCAAGTTTTTCTCTCAACAGCCAGATCAAATAATATACCCTTCTGGTTGAAGATGTGCCCCAAGAACTGCACCTCGCGCAACTAAAACTCGTATTTGGAGAATTTAGCATACAACCTCTACCTCCTCAGAGTCTCCAATACCTCCCACAAATGAACCTCATGTTGCTCCTTGGTCATGGAGAAGAGTAGAATATCATCAATAAACACGATCATCGACAAATCCAATATCGGTCTGCATACCCGATTCATGAGATTCATTACCGATGCCAGTGTTTCGGTGAGCCCGAATGGCATCACCATGAACTCGTAATGACCATAACGAGTCTTGAAGACCGTCTTTTGTACATCCTTATCTATTACCCTCATATGATGGTAAAATGTCCGCAAATCAATCTTGGAGAACCAAGATGTGCCCTGAAGCTGGTCAAATACAACATCAATCCTTGGGATTGGGTAACTATTCTTCATTATTAGCTTATTCAATACTCGGTAGTTAATGCACATCATGTGTGAATCCTCCTTCTTTTTCATGAAGAGGATCGCTGCTCCTCATGATAAACTACTTGGTTTTATAAACCCCTTATCTAGCAGCTCCTGAAGCTACATAGACAACTCCTACATCTCCCACAGTGCTAATCGATATGGTGCTTTGGCTATCGTGGCGTCACCGGGAACTAAATCAATCTGAAACTCAACTTGCCTCTTGGGAGGCACTGCAGGCAAATCCTCAGGAAAATCCCAAATGACGAGCACCTCACTCACAGTCGTCATGCCCCCAACTCGAGTATCCGCCACATAGGCCAAAAATCCAGAGCAAACCTGTTGGGTATATCTCCTAGCCCTTGTGGCTGAACAAAGAGCTGGTTCATGTTGAGCACCCTTACCCTGAATAATCAGTTCTCCCCCACTTGGGGTTCGAACTCTCACTAGCTGGTGATCACAATCAATCATGGCCCCATTAGGACCCACCCAATCCTTCCCTATAATAACCTTTGACCCTCGCAACTGAATTGGAACCAAATCAATCAAATATCTATTGCTAAGTAAGTTCTGAATACACCATCAATGAACCCTTGAAACACTTACTGAGCGATCATCAACAATATCTACCTCCAATAAATAATCCAAAATCCCAGGAGCATCACCGAACTTCTTGCTAAGCGCAAGGGATACAAAAGATTGGGTAGCACCCGAATCGAAAAGAAAATGATCAGTCTTACCATTGACTAAGAAATTCCCTATACATGATCAAATAAAATATGAGCATAAAAAAGAAAATAATAATAAATAAGATAAGGAGACATACCCGTAACCACATCAGGCGCTGATCTTGCCTCCTCAGCCTTCACTTGAAATGCCCTACTCTTTATTACAGGTGCCTCTGCCTTGACCTGACGGCCATCAGTGATTCTCATGGAGGTCGGTTCAGGCGCCGTCAAAGCCCCTCCCATCAGCCTCGGACAATCACCCTTTTTATGGCCATTATGATTGCAATGAAAGCAAATCAGTACACCCCGGGGGAAATCTCTACTCATATGACCAGTCTGTCCACATCTGAAACAACTCGAACCCACTACTCGACATGCCCCACCGTGCGGCTTCCCTCATTTTCTGTAACGGATCTGACCCTGTTGGACCTTAGTATGTGAATCAGAAGTCTTAGGCTTCTTAGTCTGGCCCACTGTTATCTTTACCTATTCCGACTTGTGCTTCGTTCGAAGCTCCAGCTCACTCTCGCACTCCTGGGCTCTCGCAATCATATCATTCAGGGTCTTGTACCCCGAATAGCTCACAAACTCTCTGATATCATCCTTCAACATGTCATGATATATCGTCTTCTTCATTTCCTCATCCACAACAAACTGCAGAACCAAAATAACCCTATCATGGAACTTAGCGGTGATATCCACTACCGTATTAGTAGTCTGGCGAAGTTCCTAAAATTCCATCGGCTACTGCTGCACCTCGATCGCCAGTGCAAAATCCTCATGGAATCTCGTAACAAACTCCTCCCAATTCATGGCCACCACCGCTGCAAATCCTAATGCTTGACTCACCTCATCCCACTAAATACGTGCTCGGTCTCTCAGAAGGCAGGAAGCAAACCCTACCTTTGCCCCCTTAGGGCAGAAACTCATCCGCTGAGCATTCTCCATGTCAGCGATCCAATGACGGCTAGCGATGGGGTCCTCAGCACCAAAGAACTTCGAAGCTCCACATTCCTTGAACTCTCAGAATGAGGGAGTCCGTACTCCTAACTATCCTGCAACGATCTTTTCCCGAACCCCCCCCCCCCCCGAGTGGCTCATCGAAAAGCTCCATAATCCCCTCCTTGATGGTACCGAAAATCACAGTGGTGGCCTCCATGATGCCGTGGGTAATCTGTGATGTTATAAAATCGTGTAATCACTCATCCAACGGATTGACACTAGAGCCAGAATCGGATCCAGAAGCTCCTCCTTGAGTGGTCACCATACTCAACTGAAATACAATATAGAAATTATCAACATAAAATCAAGGGAACTTCCACTCTACAGACCCTCTTAGAATCCTGGAGACCGCCCTTGACTCGAGAATGGATCCTGTGCTTTCATACTACATTCGACACCTATCCATACATTCCTCAAGAATCATCTCGGGTCCTCTAAGTCACCCGACTAAATCCATACACATTATCCTTATGCTAAACAATATATATATATATATATATATATATATATATATATATATATATATATACATATATATATCCCACTATAACATTTCCTAGGCTCTCCTAGGAATCCTCAATTCGACCGCCTCTACAATACCAAGAATCTCAACCAATACTGTGTGTTACCTTATGCATGCAAATTGTACACAAAAGGATATTACGTAGACTGTAGAACAATGGTTATGCCTTAAATCTACAACCAAACAAGTATAAGAAAATAAGGCAAAATCAATCATTCTAGGGCTATATGAACCTAATCGTATACAATTTTTGAAGAATACAATTAGAAATTAATCGAGTTGATATCAAACCCATGTAACACATAGCATCCCATCCTCCTAGGCTATAAGGCATCACAAAAATTAGGCAATTCTAACATACAATTCCTGAAGGTATGTTTTAGCCTTATTCCAGCATGTAGTTCACATATTAGACTTAATAATCATAACATATGGGTATGGGTATTTTGGGAATCACTTACTTGAGCTCGGATTATTGCATGCATTGCACCCACTTTCTACTTTGTAAAAATCTTTTAAAATTTCATTTTCCTTTTGAAAATATTATCATTTCCTCGGTTTGAGTTCTCACACACCCAAAAATGTGCCCAAATGCCTCAAACCAAGGCTCTGATACCAACTTGTAATGACCCAACAAGAGTGATAAAATTTTTCGTTTTAAATATCATTAATTCCATACACCAGATGTCTCAAAGTCAACCACGATACAAAATATCAAAATCATCAGAGTACAAATAATCATAAGTGTGGAATCATGATGGGCAAGTTGTGCCATCATGCCGAGCCCTTCCCTTTCGTACCGGAAGTACCTGAAACCATAAACATAAAGTGTAAGCACAAAGCTTAGTGAGTTCCGTAAAGTACCACATACCATACGAATCAGTGGGCCAACCCTAGGGTATATTCCAACCCAACATACAACAATAGGCCTAGCCCTGGGATTTCTTTCACCCCAATCATACAATGATGGGCCTATCCCTAGGGTTTATTTAAACCCAACAAACAATTATGGGCCCAACCCTGGGGTTCATTTCAACCCAATCATACAAATATGCAAGAGTCATAAAGACATCTAGCATCCTACATAACACAATCCAGTGGCCGACATTGGTGCCTTTGACCCATAGGTAGAGTGGGAAGACTCACCTCTTAGTCGATGCACAACTGCTACTGCCCTCTCTCTCTCTCACTCACACACACTACCGGAAATACCAATGCTACGCACCACCTATAAAGTTATACCATATATGCCTTTAGCTTATCTTCCTAGAACTAGAGGTTTGACCAAAAGTTAACTAAAGTTAGAAGTCATTGGTCAAAGTCAATAGTGAACATTGACTTTAGTCATCTGCCACGTCGTGGCCATCTATGGCTAGACTGTGGGCCTCAGACATCCAGACAAACAGGTTTTTCCTAGTCTCCCCATCGAAGCGACCTAAGGCCACACTGTGGGTGCTAGGTTTCCAACAACTTAATGGATTAAGTTGTTTCCTTCGATCCTAGGGGCTCTAAAGCTCAGATCTGGTCTGAAACATGGTCTAGAAGGATAAAGTTTCCAACTTTACCCATTAATGCCACCCAAAAGGTCAAAATCTCAAACCCTAGGTTCCAAAAAGGCTAAATAAGACATGAATTCATCCAATAAGCACTTATTCCAAAAAGTTTATGGCTCATTTACTCGAGAAGGGTTTCCAGTACCAAAACCATCATAAAATTTGGTGCTTTATATAGATACACGTCCAATGCATGTCTTGAAGCCATTAGGAGTCAAAATAAGGGTTTTTCATAAAAATCTCATGCATGGCCCAAAACTCGACTAAACTTCGGATCCAAACCAACAATCATATCAAATGTTCCATAGATTCATAAAGTTGCAAAATTTATGAGATCTCACCACCCCAATCCATAAGAACATGAAGATTTAGGGACAAAACTGAAGATCTAGTAACCTATCATGATAAAAATTGAATCTTGGACACTTACAAAGGTCCAAAAGAGTGCTAAAATAAAGGATGGGGACTTGCTTGTTGAATTTATCTCACTTCTTCTTCTTTCTTTCTTCAAGGACTTCAAAAAACAAAAAAGAAAGGCTTAAATAAAAGAGGAAAGAAATTAGGGTTTCTCAGATCTTAAGGAGGCTGATAGAGGGTAAGGGTGATCTAAATCTAGACTCCTTATTCCTTTAAATACGGACAAAACCTGGAAAATAAGGTTTGCCATTTGCTAGCTGCCATGACACGGCCATATACTGCCACACCATGTCAGATTAAATGAAACACACGTCTATATTGACTTGCCACGTCGTGGTGCCTCCACCATGCCGTGGCAAACAATAAAATGCCAAAAACAAATTGAAAACATAAAGTACCTTGGGATGCGGGTGTTACATATGTCTCCTGCCTAACCAAAGTCTAGACTGCGCTTGGGTCATGTAGCTAGTTTCCTTATCATGACAACGTTGTCTAGGGCCATGTTTTCTTGTATCTAATAGATTCTTTTTTATGTCGATGCTTTCCAATCCTATGAGCCGATTGACTTTCTCCAACAATTCTTCCATATTCTTGAATTTTCTTCCTTTGAGTTTTCTGAAGAGATGTCCATTTCTCAGCCCATATATGAAGGCCACATTGATCATCGGATCATCTCGGGTGGGGACCCATGTGCATGCTTCAGTGAATCTTACCAGATATGATGCGTTGGACTTTCCAGCTGTCGACATGCAATTATGAACTATCCTTCTTGTTGGGACCGTCTCTTCTGGATGAAGCTTGTAGTGAAGTTTTTGCACAAGTGCTCATAACTTGCTATGCTTTTAGGTGGTAAGCTTTCCAATTAGTATCTCGCCGTTCCATCCCGCGTTCTTGCGAAGAATATACACCATAGGTTCTGATTCATTGGTATGGTTCAGATTGCCCAGGTGAAGTTTGATACGTGATCATCGGGGTCCGTGGTCCCATCATATCTTCCCACAACGGGCCTTTTAAGCTTCCTCGGGATGTGGGTCTTATTTATTTCTTCTGTAAACGGCGACCTAAAGTTCAACGAGGCAAACTCCTTGTGGTACTCTAAAAATTCTTCGTTCAATTAGTATTTATGAGTGCACTTCTTTTTAGTAGGTGTCTTAATTTTGTCTGTCTTTCGTCCCCTTTTTCCGGATCCTTCTACCACTTCATTCGACGTTTTCGTGTCTGTGGTTTGTAAGAACATGGGTTCGTCCTCGTTTCTCGTTGACACTCTTTTCTCTTCCTTTCTCTGTATGTATCTCTGAAATGCTTCAAATTCTAGCTTTTCCTTTTCTAGTGCGTCAATTGATCATGTATCTTGGATAGGTGAGCGTTTGCTTCCAGCCTCGAGGGTCTGTATCTGTCCTATTGCCCTAGTTCCGTTCCAGGTGACTACAAGTTTGTCCATGGCTTATAGTAAGATGTCCAACGGATAGCGCCAAATGTTGCACCCAACTCTCTTTTATACGTGATCCGTGAGGGAGCTTAGTCAGGTCTCCGCTAGCTGTAGCAACAAAAAAATGGGTTAAAGCTATCCCAGGGTATACCCGAGACCTCTTCCATGAGATAGTAAGTAAGAAGTAGTTTAAGGTTAACGAATCTATCTTAATAGAAAAACTTAGATGGAAATTATGTACCTTTTTTCATATTCATGATTCCCTTTTTATAGATAAATCATGTACCTTTATCCGTTGGTCCTTTTCCCGACAGTATACCGATGGGACTGGTAGTCAGAAACGGGCGAGCTCTTCATGCTAACTATGTTTTTGGGTTGACTTTTGGAGTCATCTTCATGTTAAGGTTGGATGGGAAAGCCTCTCCGGATTTCCACATACACCATTAATATACAAAATGAAAAACACTATCAAATTGATCAAAAAAAATTACAAGAGAAATTAAACAAAAACACATTGAAAACAACATGTACCATCAAACCTGTTTCAGCCGTGAGCAAACCCATCTTCCACCCTATGTACCACCATTCAAACTACCACCAGCACCACTGTAAGCCACCATCACCACTATCGAGTCCAACCTTATTCTTCAAAGATTAGCACAACCAATGCATATTTACTGAGAACCACCATTTACATCAACAGTCGGACCTCAAAACCATCACCATCAACACTACCTAAGAAAAGGAAAGTAGGGGACAAGAAGTATTTATGATTCATTTTAGACGTGTTTGACTAAAAACCTTAGTTTATAGTTCTACAAAGACTTTGACCTTTTATGTGATTAATCATTATATTTGGTTATTAATTCATGTTTGTAACTGATGGTTTTAGTTTTAGTTTAACCCAACGTTTGATTTTGGTTCAATTATGTTGATAACTTGAATTAGGATTCAATAAATATGGTTATTAAGATCAGTAAAATACATTATTGTCTTACTAGATGATAATAATTAAAAACCATCAAATTGGTTTCGTAATGAGATATAATGTTGATGCAAATTTAAAATTACATATGTTTACGCTTCTAAGCTTGTGAGAAGTATTGAATATTGTCGGAAATTTCATGCAAATCTTAATACGATTTTCTCACTTAATTCGAAGAGTTTGTTTATGTTTTATTAAGAATATCATGTTTAATTCAAAGAGTTTGTTTAGGTTTTGTTAAGAAAATCAAGTTTAATTCAAAAAACTTGTTTTGATTTGACAACTTGGTAAAATAGAATTGTTAGAACTTGTTTGTAATTTTTAGTACCAACTTAGATATAATGTATGTTAATTAATAAACACATTTAGATTAACTACATAATTAGAAGAGTCATAGCCAAACTAGAACTTCTTTTATTCTGAATTTTCTTAGGGTTTATATTTTACGTAGTCGTTATTTACTCTAGTTTTTCTTTTTAATAATTTAAAACACCCCTCTTTATTCTAGCTCTCATTTGGACTAGTGATTGTGTCTGACGCAAAAAGGCATTAACTTCAGGATATGTCCCTGCAGATTCAAACCTGTTTACTACGTACTATCCTTTAGTGCAGATGGTCAGTGATTTTGTCACAACTAGCACTTTTGTCCGTCCTCAGGTAAGCAATGACTATTGTGAGATTGTGCTAACACTCCTAAGTGTTCAATATGAGTTCCTAAGGAGCCATAGAGTGTTAGAATGCAAATCTCTCCAAGTATAGTGAATCTCTCCCAAATCTCTCCAAGTATAGTGAATCTCTCCCAAATCTCTCCAAGTATAGTGAATCTCTCCCAAATCTCTCCAAGTATGTGAAATCTCTCCAAAATCTCCCTAAGTATGCGAAATCTCTCCAAGAATAGTGAATCTCTCCCAAATATCTCTAAGTATGTGAAATCTCTCTAAGAATAGTGAATCTCTCCCAAATCTCTCCAAGTATATGAAATCTCTCGCAAATCTCCCTAAGTATGAGAAATCTCTCCAAGAATAGTGAATCTCTCCCAAATCTCTTTAAGTATGCGAAATCACTCCAAGAATAGTAAATCTCTCCCAAATCTCTCCAAAGATGTGAAATCTCTCCCAAATCTCTCCAAGTATGTGAAATCTCTCCCAAATCTCTCCACGTATGTCAAATCTCTCTCAAATCTCCCTAAGTACCTTCCTTAGTCGAAAACAGCTCGAAACCGGAAGAGGAAACCCCAAAAGGACCCTTTTGGTCCGGAACCTCTTAGTCCGGAACCCTCTTGGTCCGGAACCCTCTTGGTCCGGAACCTTTTGGTCCGGAACCCTCTTGGTCCGGACTCCTCTTGGTCCTGAACCTCTTGGTCCGGAACCCTCTTGGTCCGGAACCCTCTTAGTCCGAACACCTTCTAAGGAACTGGGGAGGTCTCACCTTCGGAACACCCTTGCTTCGGAATTTCTAGTCGCTTCGCATCCTCGGTCCGGACTCACCTGATCTTGCACCCGACTCCGGAAGTGGGTATTGACTTCGGAATCCGAGAACAGCCCTCCGGAAGATACTGTTCACTCCGGAACTTCTTGCCAACCATTTCGGATCCTCGCAGCTTTAATGCTCCCCTCCGGAATTTGAGCTACAACTTCAGAAATTGCCCTAGAGCTCCGGAATTCACTATTTAGCCCCGGATTTTGGACTATTCCGGACCTTTTTATCATTTTAAGATATTTTGGGGTCGGGAATTCCACCAAACTCGTGTTTTTCTTAACTGAGACCCCTAAAACCATTATTTTATGCTAAAATTAATTATTTAAAGCATATCCTTCATAAAAATAAATGGTTGGGATATAGGAAAACCTTATCCTAAATCAAGAAAAGGACAAAGAGGTTGACTTTGTGATTTAATGAAGTTCTCATTTCCCATGCAAATCACAGTATTCCATGCTTTACCCACCAAATATCCATACATGGACCACTAGATACCCATGCACCAAAGATTCCTCCCTTTTCCTTATACTCCACAGCAACGACAGTGAGGGAGTTTAGACTCCACTTTCTCTCTCTCACTTTCCCCATTTTCTCTCAAAACTCATCTTCAAGGCAAGAACAATGATCTTGCTGGAAGGAATAATATTCTCAATTTCTCCATGGAGTTGAAAGGTAAATTCCTCCACCCACCTAATATTTATTATATTTCGAGATGAATCCATATTATATTATTCATAATATGTGATGATCCTCCTTAGGAAAGCATCCCTCCTAGGGAAGTTCCTCATCTCAGCAAGAGTTTAAGCTTGAGATCTTCACTCCATAACTCCAGACAACTCCTCAACTAACTCAAGGTGAGCTTCATACCCCACCTTTTTCAATGTTTTAATGTTTTTGGGGGAGAGTACAAGTCAAATCTTGCCTAAACTCTTAAATGATTGCATATACACGTATGTTTGTATGTGTGTGTGAAATATTATTAAATTAATATTTTAGTAATATACTCATGAACGTAGGATTTTTCAATTTCATAAAGAACAGAGGATGCTTTGTGCAAAAGAGCCTCCCAACTATTGAGTGTGTCCAACTTAACCCCTTTATCTATGCTTTCATGTCTAAAGATAAAACTTATAAAAAGGGACCTTACTAAGTGGACACCATTTCTAGTAAATTTTCGAAAATGGAAACTTTGTGACTATTTTGCAAACTGTCAGGGGGTATTTTATAAATATTCAATATAAAAGTTTGCGTCAAGAAAATACACAAGTAGAGCCTTTATGACAGAAATATTCGCATGTCATAAACTGCTGTCATAAAACCTCCAAGAACATAAGTAATGTTCTATATGTCATAAAACAGAAAATGCGTGTCATAACCGGCAGTTATAAATTTATACAAATTATAACTTGACACTTTTTCTCTCTTGACTAAAGTGACTTATTTTTCAATAAACGAAAATAACGAACACGAGCACCTAGTTAACGAGCAAAATCAACGATATGGAACGATAACGATATTTCTATTCAATGAGTACGAATTTCATTATTTATCTAACAAATAATGGATCTCTAACGATTGCTCAAAAGGTTGTTAATATTCTAGTCAGACAAATCTCAAAAGTACCTAAATATAAAAATATTAGTGTACGTCTAAGTCCTGTAAGGAGTTATAGCCAGATTCTCCTGGAGGGAGAGCGGGAATTTGTGTATAGATCTATACGGGGTTGACACCCCGCACCTTCGTTGTTCGCTACAGCTAGACAGGCCAGTCTAGGGTGACAAATGTCTTTTCCAAACCGAGGGCGCCTGAGAAACGCCAAAACAGGCACTTCATCAGATTAGTATGGTTATAACGACTCACTACAATACGTTGTGTCGACTGTCCTACACGTGATAGGTGATGGTCCGCATTTGTTGTGTTGACTGTCCTTCTTCATCGCGTAGAATGTCCACAATAGCCATGTTGATTCTTTCTCCTAACAAGTATAGAGTCGTAATACTGCTATTTTTATAAATTAAAAACCGTAGGACTCTATGGAAAACGTTTGTAAACGGTTTTGATAACGATAAACTAACCCACACATATACATAGTTGGAAACTAGAACTTACGATTATTCTATAGCAGAAAATATAGGATTTTCTGGGGAAAACGATTTTTCTACGATTTCGATAACGATAAACTAGAACGCACACACTCAATTTCACTCGATAAGAGGAACAAGATTTTCAATCATATTTCCTTTTTGAAAATAAGGGATTTTTCTTGAAACGGTTGATTGTTACTATTCAAAAGAACTATTCTCGGACACAGCTCGCTTTTACAAATCACACTACTTTTCAAATCACTCCTTATAAGGAAGAATAAAAGTAATGACATACACACATATAACCATGATTTTCAAGGCAAGACTTCAAACGATTTCATAGAAAATATCGGATATTCTGAAAGTACGATAAGAACGATTCTAAACAAGTGTAAACGATTTTGTACAAAAATGCTTATGAACTCACCAACTTTTTAGTTGACGCTTTTCAAAACGACTTGTATTCTCAGGGATCTAGTAAGCAGTTAACAAGGGACACGGATGCAAGACTTTTAGTTGTAGCTTGGATTTTTCTGCTTATGTCTCTTTTATGTAACTCGAAGAACAAATACAATATGTAAACAATGTAAGTTTGTTATCTCAATGTATGATGTTTGGATTGCTCTGTTTCATTTATATTCAATTGTTATGATACTGCACAATGAAGTCACCCGCCTCCGGACGTTTCCGCCGTCTGGTCCGGGGGTGTGACAGATTGGTATCAGAGCATTGTTTATAGTGAACTAGTATATCTAGCCATACAAGATATACAACTATAAATACGATGGGAATAAAACACACTCTGCCTGAAAGTATACTTTAAAAAGATAAGTATTTTATAAAAGTATACATATCTACTAATACAGTATCATAACGAGAAGAAACCGAAAGTAACTAAAGGTTGAACACTACAGTCAAACCTGGGCAGTTATGTAATCATATCTGGGATCAATATAGCCTGATCAACTATATTTATTTGAGTTATGACCAACATGTGCTTGGGAGTGATTGTGGTGTTGCAACAAACCTAAAACCTACCAACTATGAGTACAAGAGAATACTAGAATCGAACATCAAGTTTAAAATACTAGAGGAGTATTTTAGGACACTATAAACCCCTCCCACACCTAAACTTTCCCCGTATATCTCGTACCTCGATTCTCGCACAAACAAGTAGTTGAAATTCCTCGCCAAGACTTCTACTACCCTGTCACGGTAAATTACAGATGGGGCAAGGAGAGACCAGAAGAAGTCCATGAGGAAAAACCCAGAAGTGAATCCCAAGGAATACCAAGAGATGAATCGTGAAAGGAAGAATTCTGATTAAGAACCCAGTAAGGATAAAAGCGCCAAGGAAATCCTTGATAAGCTTTGCCCAACTGAGAGTAGACCCGAGACCCTTTCACCTTTCTCTTCCCAGATACATAAACATCCCATATAGGCACTTCTGGAATAGACATACCTAGAAACAAAACGATACCCACACAAAAACAAGTTGAGAAATTGGCTCCTCTCCAATTTAGGGCGCACCTTCATGAAAGACAACCCGATACACAATCGACGTGCACCGAACTCCGATAGCCAACGCCCTCACGAGTCAGACATCCGTTTAAACCTCAAGTAACCCAAAGTGACTCCCGGTTTCCAACCCTCTGTCATGGAGTAATGGAGACCATAAACGAAGCCCGATATATGGGAATGTAAATCCGATCCCCCAAAAAGTAACCAGAACACCATTCCAAATGCCTTGCGAAACCCAAAAGTAGGACCAGAAAACTAGGTAGACCATGTGCACTCCTTAAAGGAAGAAATGGTCATGTGGAGACCACAACTCATAGCAACCAAGGCTAGGACAGCCTTAGCAGCGTAAGGAACACAAAAAGGGCACCCTTAATATAAGTGAAATGGCAAAGCACTTTGTGCGCCAAAAGAGGATCACCACACTACTCGCCTTAGGTTCATAATGCCCTTAATCGCAACCAGTAGTAGTAAACCAAGGGGAGTACATCCTCCAAGAATCCATACAACTGAATCCGTTAAATATAGTGCTAGCTATGTGCTATTTTGACGGACTTTACGCCAGACAATACATGTTCCCACTCAATACCATAACTGCATCATGGGGATGTAGGTTGACACAATTAGCACCAGCACGTTAAGATTATAGGATTAAACCCACTTGAAACTAGTTAGAAATACTTACGAGCTCACTTTTCGTGTGCAACAGGTCCATGTCTTACCATGGAGATAACCAGTACCCTGAAGATGCACCGGTCCTACAAATAAACTCCACCACATTCCAAGCCACTGTAACAGCTGTCGTAGCAGCCGCCATGGCATACTTTAATGCCAACAGCACGAACGAAAACGGAAGCATTATCGATAAATTCAATCGTAACAACAACCAGGGAAACCAACGAAAAACAACTCGCCAATGCACCCTAAAACCTAAACCTAAGCTCAAGAAACAAAAGTTTGGAAATGAAAAAGGAGGCAGTTCGACTCAGAGGCCTACTAAAAGACAACAAGTGGAATCAGTTCCTACCCCCACTAACCCGACACCTCCCCCATCGAGACCATCATACCTTGGGGATAATCCACCATGCAACAAGTGTAAATACCATCATTGGGGAGCCTGCCAGACATTTCATTGCAAAAGGTGCAATAAGATGTGGCACACCTCCCGCTACTGTAGGGCTCCAGCCCCATACGTCACTCCAACCCGCAACCCATAAGTAAGTTCAGTTTGCCACAACTGCGGTGCAACACGACATCTCAAGAGGGATTGTCCAACGGAGATGACTAATGAAGGAGTCGATGACTAGACAAGAGTTGACGACAAGGAACCCTACCATAGCTTTTGGTACGTTTCACGATAAACTTAAGCATTGATCTATCACAAAAGTTTTTGTCAATAAAAAAAACATAATGCAAAAACTAATGTCTCGTTAGAGCAAATCCTATAAATTACGGGAAGCTAGGGATCCTTAAGAATGGACCGTGATGGTCCCATATGAACGTTAGTATCACCTATGATTAGGATTCCACAAACTAAGAACGTGCGATTTCGCCTTACTTTCTACCCCTGGGCTGAATAGCGATTAGGACAGAACCCCAGTCAACCACCTCTAAAGATCCTACGATCTTAAGTGTGTATGGCTAGGTCACATCCATCTATAGCAGAAGGACCTGGCAGAATTCGGATTACGAATTCCCTTGACTTATAACAGCGCCTTTGTGTCGCTAAAACACCTAACAAGCAGAAACGAGATAGACCCAACGGTAACAATGAAAACGAAACTAGCAACCATAAGAACACAAACACTAGAACTCCTAACAAGCAGAAACGAGATAGACCCAATGTTAACAACGAAAACAAAACTAGCAACGATAAGAACACAAACACTAGAACTCCTAACAAGCAGAAACAAGATAGACCCAATGGTAACAACGAAAACAAAACTAGCAACGATAAGAACACAAACACTAGAACACCTAACAAGCAGAAACGAGGTAGACCCAATGGTAACAACGAAAACGAAACTAGCAACGATAAGTACACGAACACTAGAACACCAAACAAGAAGAAACAAGATAGACCCAATGGTAGTAACGAAAACGAAACTAGCAACGATGAGAACACGAACACTAGAACACCTAACAAGCAGAAACGAGATAGACCCAATGGTAGCAACGAAAACGAAACTAGCAACGATAAGAACACGAACATAGGAACACCCAACAAGTAGAAACAAGATAGACCGAATGGTAACAACGAAAACAAAACTAGTAACGATAGGAGCATGAACGTAAAACGCCTCGTCTCCTCAAATCGATGTAACAACAAGGAGTCCAATGTCATCAGTTGACACGGATAGGCTTGATTCTCACCTTACAAACCTCGAGCCCTGCAAATAGACTTTCGTTTTACTCAACCGAATAACAAAACTCTTTCAGTCGATAACGACGAAATCCCTATCTCAACCAAGCGCCTAAGTTCTGGCGTAAGAAATACCACGCCCTTCCTTAGCCCCAGCAAAGATTGAAAATCAAGGAGCAAAGGGCATAAACTGGAATTCGAAAGGCTTCCAACATTCCTCCAGAGATTCCCAAAATCTCTTAAGACACCTCAACCATGTGCTAAGCAGAGATAGAACCACCTCAACTCCTGGAACCACCTCAATGACCAAACACCCAACACCACTTAGCACGGTCACAAGAACGAATAGTGTCTGATCATAAGATCAGTATATTATGTAAAGGAAACATCAGACCCAATCCCTAAACACAGGAAGCACCACTGACTACGAGTAAAACAAACAAACCCATCATCAAGGATCGATACTCCCTACCCCGAATCGGAGGTTCGCTCAACCACCAGCAAGGAGCTGGCAAAGGCCGACCTACCATTAGCTTGGAAAAACCCTAGGGAGAAAACTCCCAAAATAATCTAAGGCTCATAAGGTCAACTATATCACACAAACTCAACCTTGGTGACCATAGTACCAACTCCTAAGACCTAGAAAACTCTACTTCTAGGACACCAGGATCCCGATTCCTAGAAGGCCATTCAAAAGGCCTCGCCAAGAAAGGGTCGATAACTTATAGTCTCCGATTAACCAAAGGACCCAGGTTAGGACATTTCTCCTTCCATGTGGTCAGCACTCACAAGTGTCAAACCACCGAAGCCCTAGAAATCCCACCTGACAAAAACGAGGTAACCAAGAACCCACATCCCAAAGAAAAGCATGTGTGATGGACATTGACAAAGTTGGATGCCCACTTGCTTCTAATCGAGTATTCATATGACAACAACTACCACTCGAGCATAGGAGTTGCACCCCTCGAGGCCCTGTGTGGCCATAGGTGCAGATCATCCTCTGTTAGGCTGAGATGGGAGATACCCAGCCAACAAGATGACAAACGCCCAATAGCACACTCACTAGACCCGAGATTATTCGATAAACCACGAAAAGGATAGTTCAAACCCAAACACGACCCCAACTATAGTAACACCGACGAAAGAACTATGCTGATAAGATCTTAAAACCTTGAAGTCCCAAGTAGGGAATCGGGGTATTAATTTAAGAATTTCCCTCGGGGAAGAGTAACTCGAATCAAAAAGGAAAAGTGAACTAAACTCTCGATGCACCAGACCCTTCAAGATCCTCGCATAGATCGGCCCGGTAGCCTACCAACTCCAATTGCCCTCCGAGTTTAGTAACGCACACCCTGTATTCCATGTATCGGACAACCCTCCCAGTCCCACTAGACAAGACTAAGGTAAACTAGAACATCCTAATCATTGATTAGCCTATTAAGTCAATGAACGGAAGAGTTAAGTAAACAAAACAAAGTCACATCCTGATGGTGAAGGTTCGAGAAAACGCTAGACGTGAGCCGTAAATTCAATTAGGAACGCGAAGACTAGATAAATCAAAAGTACCTTCATCTATTCCCATATTTATGACTCTATCTTTCGAAAGAATTTCGGGACGAAATTCCCTCTAACGGGGGGATGATGTCACAACTAGCACTTTTGGCTAGGAAATTCCGTCCTCAGGTAAGTAAGGACTATTGTGAGATTGTGTTAACACTCCTAAGTGTTCAATATGAGTTCCTAAGGAGCCATAGAGTGTTAGAATGCAAATCTCTCCAAGTATAGTGAATCTCTCCCAAATCTCTCCAAGTATAGTGAATCTCTCCCAAATCTCTCCAAGTATGTGAAATCTCTCCTAAATCTCCCTAAGTATGCGAAATCTCTCCAAGAATAGTAAATCTCTCCCAAATCTCTCTATGTATGCGAAATCTCACCAAGAATAGTGAATCTCTCCCAAATCTCTCCAAGTATGTAAAATCTCTCCCAAATCTCCCTAAGTATGCGAAATCTCTCCAAGAATAGTGAATCTCTCCCAAATCTCTCTAAGTATGTGAAATCTCTCCAAGAATAATGAATCTCTCCCAAATCTCTCCAAGCATGTGAAATCTCTCCCAAATCTCTCCAAGTATGTGAAATCTCTCCCAAATCTCTCAACGTATCTCAAATCTCTCTCAAATCTCCCTAAGTACCTTCCTTAGTCGAAAACAGCTCGAAACCGGAAGAGGAAACACCAAAAGGACCCTTTTGGTCCGGAACCTCTTGGTCCGGAACCCTCTTGGTCCGGACTCCTCTTGGTCCGGAACCCTCTTAGTCCGGAACCCTCTTAGTCCGGACACCTTCTAAGGAACCGGGGAGGTCTCACCTTCGGAACACCCTTGCTTCGGAATTTCTAGTCGTTTCGCATCTTCGGTCCGGACTCACCTGATCTCGCACCCGACTCCGGAAGTGGGCATCGACTTCGGAACCCGAGAACAGCCCTCCGAAAGATACTGTTCACTCCGGAACTTCTTGCCAACCATTTCGGATCCTCGCAGCTTTAATACTCCCCTCTGGAATTTGAGCTACAACTTCGGTAATTGCCCTAGAGCTCCGGAATTCACTATTTAGCCTCGGATTTTCGACTATTCCGGACCTTTTTATCATTTTAAGATATTTTGGGGTCGGGAATCCCACCAAACTCGTGTTTTTCTTAACTGAGACCCCTAAAACCATTATTTTATGCTAAAATTAATTATTTTAAGCATATCCTTCATAAAAAATAAATGGTTGGGATATAGGAAAACCTTATCCTAAATCAAGAAAAGGACAAAGAGGTTGACTTTGTGATTTGATGAAGTTCTCATTTCCCATGCAAATCACAGTATTCCATGCTTTACCCACCAAATATCCATACATGGACCACCAGATACCCATGCACCAAAGATTCCTCCATTTTCCTTATACTCCAAAGCAACGACAGTGAGGGAGTTTAGACTCCACTTTCTGTCTCTCACTTTCCCTATTTTCTCTCAAAACTCATCTTCAAGGCAAGAACAATGATCTTGCCGGAAGGAATAATATTCTCAATTTCTCCCTGCAGTTGAAAGGTAAATTCCTCCACCCACCTAATATTTATTATATTTCGAGATGAATCCATATTATATTATTCATAATATGTGATGATCCTCCTTAGGAAAGCATCCCTCCCAGGAAAGTTCCTCATCTCAGCAAGAGTTTAAGCTTGAGATCTTCACTCCATAACTCCAGACAACTCCTCAACTAACTCAAGGTGAGCTTCATACCCCACATTTTTCAATGTTTTAATGTTTTTGGGGGAGAGTACAAGTCAAATCTTGCCTAAACTCTTAAATGATTGCATATATACGTATGTTTGTATGTGTGTGTGAAATATTATTAAATTAATATTTTAGTAATATACTGATGAACGTAGGATTTCTCAATTTCATAAAGAGCAGAGGATGCTTTGTGCAAAAGAGCCTCCCAACTATTGAGTGTGTCCAACTTAACCCCTTTATCTATGCTTTCATGTCTAAAGATAAAAGTTATAAAAAGGGACCTTACTAAGTGGACACCATTTCTAGTAAATTTTCGAAAATGGAAACTTTGTGACTATTTTGCAAACTGTCTGGGGGTATTTTATAAATATTCAATATAAAAGTTTGCGTCAAGAAAATACACAAGTAGAGCCTTTATGACAGAAATATCCGCATGTCATAAACTGCTGTCATAAAACCTCCAAGAACATAAGTAATGTTCTATATGTCATAAAACAGAAAATGCGCGTCATAACCGGCAGTTATAAATTTATACAAATTATAACTTGACACTTTTTCTCTCTTGACTAAAGTGACTTATTTTTCAATAAACGAAAAGAACGAACACGAGCACCTAGTTAACGAGCAAAATCAACGATATGGAACGATAACGATATTTCTATTCAATGAGTACGAATTTCATTATTTATCTAACAAATAATGGATCTCTAACGATTGCTCAAAAGGTTGTTAATATTCTAGTCAGACAAATCTCAAAAGTACCTAAATATAAAAATATTAGTGTACGTCTAAGTCCTGTAAGGAGTTATAGCCAGATTCTCCTGGAGGGAGAGCGGGAATTTGTGTATAGATCTATACGGGGTTGACACCCCGCACCTTCGTTGTTCGCTACAGCTAGACAGGCCAGTCTAGGGTGACAAATGTCTTTTCCAAACCGAGGGCGCCTGAGAAACGCCAAAACAGGCACTTCGTCAGATTAGTATGGTTATAACGACTCACTACAATATGTTATATTAACTAGAAATTTATGTAAGGAAAACCTCATAAATAAATTTTGGCACGTTGTGTCGACTGTCCTACACGTGATAGGTGATGGTCCGCATTTGTTGTGTTGACTGTCCTTCTTCATCGCGTAGAATGTCCACAATAGCCATGTTGATTCTTTCTCCTAACAAGTATAGAGTCGTAATACTGCTATTTTTACAAATTAAAAACCGTAGGACTCTATGGAAAACGTTTGTAAACGGTTTTGATAACGATAAACTAACCCACACATATACATAGTTGGAAACTAGAACTTACGACTATTCTATAGCAGAAAATATAGGATTTTCTGGGGAAAACGATTTTTCTACGATTTCAATAACGATAAACTAGAACACACACACTCAATTTCACTCGATAAGAGGAACAAGATTTTCAATCATATTTCCTTTTTGAAAATAAGGGATTTTTCTTGAAACGGTTGATTGTTACTATTCAAAAGAACTATTCTCGGACACAGCTCGCTTTTACAAATCACACTACTTTTCAAATCACTCCTTATAAGGATGAATAAAAGTAATGATATGCACACATATAACCATGATTTTCAAGGCAAGACTTCAAACGATTTCATAGAAAATATCGAATTTTCTGAAAGTACGATAAGAACGATTCTAAACAAGTGTAAACGATTTTGTACAAAAATGCTTATGAACTCACCAACTTTTTAGTTGACGCTTTTCAAAACGACTTGTATTCTCAGGGATCTAGTAAGCAGTTAACAAGGGACGCGGATGCAAGACTTTTAGCTGTAGCTTGGATTATTCTGCTTATGTCTCTTTTATGTAACTCAAAGAACAAATACAATATGTAAACAATGTAAGTTTTTTATCTCAATGTATGATGTTTGGATTGCTCTGTTTCATTTATATTCAATTGTTATGATACTGCACAATGAAGTCACACGCCTCCGGACGTTTCCGCCGTCTGGTCCGGGGGTGTGACAGATTTTTATTACTCCTCTATGTTTGTTAGGTTTGACTTACCTAATAGTGACATGTAGCTTTGCATACAAATTCTTTTTACATACATTTCATGAGAATTCATGTAAATACATGTTATACCACACATATTTTCGGGTTAGAAATTTTACTCTTGTAGTGATATTTTTATGAAAATTATCAGTTAATGAAACATTATTATTCAAATTAAATTACTTAAATAACGGAATGAAAATTTTCAAGTTAAATAAAATAACTGATTTGAAAGTTTCTAAGTAAATTTGGATTAAACGGAAAACTTAAAGTTCTAAGGACCAAACTTACCAATTATAGAAACTCAAGTTTGACTTTGATTTAACTTGGTCAATTAGATATTGTATCTTAAATGTTAAGATAATAACTTATTAAGGTTAAGTTACAAATATTAATACTTGTATGAAATATGATAGTTAGCTGGGGAACAAACAAGAAACTTAAAAGTTTAAGGACCTATTTTACACAAGTACCCATAGTTACTAGCTTAAATCCATAAAATTCATTTTTTTCATTTTGGAACATTAAAGAGGAATTATATATAGAGATAGGGTGATGATTTGGATGAAGATTTGTAAGCCTTGAAGTGGAAATGAAGATCTAGTGTGATTATAATAGGGATGAACATTTGACCAGGTGGAAGTTGATCAGACCGGAAAAAACCAACACCACGATATTCAACCCGGTTCCCAGTTCTCAATTTCTCACTAAATCGGTTCCATGTTCTTTAGTTTTCGTCTGGGTCTGAACACATCCTTAAACAACATACTTATCTATAGAATCAAACTGGAACTGCAACATGAACATGTTGGAAACAAAATTGGGGTATTTAGTTATGTTCCCGATTCTTCATTTCCTACAAAATCGGTTCCCGGTTCTTTGATTCTCAATCTGGCTCTAGATCGGTGCTCATCCGTAACTTATGAGTCGGCATATTTAAACTAAGATTGAGAGGTAATAGTTGTAATTTCCTTGAGTCTTTAAGTCTTTAACATATAATTGTCTTACAATCCAAATTTTATAGTTAATGCGTTAAATTATTCAAATATAATGTCTATGTTTAGAATACTAATTTGGTTATATGTAATATTATGGTGAATTATAAAGCATGAGGCTTTAATGAAGGTTTTGAAACCCGACCTTATGAAACTATTACTAGATAGATTTTGAATCTAACTTAAGGATATTTAGACTCTTGTTGAACCCTACCTTTATGATGTAGAACATTTATATTATACAATGTCACACCTATGACCAGCGGAAAAAACACCGGGCTGTGTGGCTTATTCATGGATCACAATTATTGAACATACATTGAATAATACAAAAATTACATCATAAACAAAGTACATACTTATGTTATTATCGAATAGGAATTATAAATCTTCGGTCATCGAGTACATTGTTTACATAGTATCCAAAATACACGAATTAACAAATAGTCGTTAAATACAAAATAAGGAACATTTATTGATAACAAGAATCATTATAAGATACCTAGTGTGTGTGTGCGTGTGAATTAGTCATGCTTCTTATGGTCCTGAGAATACATGCGTTTGAAAATACTGATAGGATTTAGGTAAAACAAATAAACTTAAAACTCTTAAGTTTGTATGCAACCTAAATAGGATCTATGTTTTCTCTATTGAACCTATAACTAAGAACATCAACAAGAACCCTAGAAACCCTAGGATATTTTTGAAAATTTAGAAGAGAGGGTTTTAGGATTACATACCTTTTAGTTGTTATATCAAACAACTAGGAATTCCCTTTTGAAGATTTCTTGGAAGCTAGCACCTCAAATGTCGTGCCTCTAATGGTATCACACCCAAGCTAGCAAGAGGAAAACTTAAGAGCGAGGTGAGGGGAGAAGGAATTTGCATCCATGGCTTGTAGAGGGAATGATTAGACGAAAACAAGGGGCTAGGGGTTCCTTATATAGTTGAAGTCACTTGGGGCCAAAGTTAGGGTTTATGGGATAAACCCTATATTCCCTTGCTTGGTGACCAAGCAACCCAATCCTCTTATCCAAGGGGCCTTAGACGAAATCATCTAGGCCTTACCCTAGATGATTTTCGTCCACCTCATCCCATGGGGTTCTAGAGCCTTCCTTCCACAACTATCAATAAATAACCAAACAATCCTCATACTTTTAATTAATCCAATTAATTCCAATTAATTTTTGATTAATTATTAACTAAATAATATGATTTCTAATTAATATATTGTTTTCATAACACATTAATAAACCATTTATTTAATTGATTATTCACATAATAAATTAATCTCTCTCTCTAAACGTCATATTGTCCAATTGCTAGGTTTGAGGGCAACCCAAAAGGACTGTGCTATTATCAATTCAAGTATATACCAATTTTAGTTATGGGCTTAGACACCTAATCCAACAGTCTCCCACTTAGATAAGTCTATAACTATAATTGTCGATATATTTCTGAATTGATCAGCAAATTGTAGCTTCCAAAAGTTGTTGTCGAACTCTGACCCAGTCAATTACGTGTCCCAAGATAAGTGATCATATAATCCTCCATTCTGCAAGATATCATTCGAACATGAGACATGGAATATAATCAATATCATTATCCCAGACTTTGTTTCCCGATTTCTTATTTGTAATGACAAAGAAGTTCTAACTGAAAACATCAATTTAGTCCTGGGTGGGCCTAACACTTTAAGTCAACACCAAATCACCGAAGGGCCCAAAGATATCGCTTTCCCCATTCAGGAAAAAGGAACGAATAAGCTTTGACTCATATGCTTGCATCTTTTACTTATCAAATCATGCATGATAATACATTTTATAACATCAGGTTACTGATGCTTTTACGCATTACCAATGTTCAACTGACTTGTAAATTACAACTCACATATCTCCGTTTCAAGATCATAATATATTATCATCTCAGAATTACTCGTGATAGATTCCATGAAGTAATTCTCTGAGCCTGGGTTTATCCAATACTTAAATCTCCATTTCTAAGTACTCATGAACATTGTAGCAATTCTATTTCTATTTCTAACTTCCTTACACAATCTACAATCCAATTCATGACAGTCTTAATTCACTACCTACTTCCAAAAATATGAGCGACTGTGGAATTCGAATAATCAAATTATTCAGGAAGTAAAACACGCAAAGTAAAACACAATAATAAACTAATTAACTATGGTCTCAAACCAATTGAAAAAAAAATAAACCTCTATTGTTTAATCACCATAATAATTACGACTTTACTCATTGTATAATGTTTCGAGTAATCAACTAACCACTTGAATTATATAACATCAGTCATGCCATGTTATGAACATGCATACTGTAACATCCTGACTCCCAGTTATAATTTTTAAAAGATTTATATTCATTTTATTGAGGGAAATCGATGAGTTGGAGGCCCCAACTCGTCGTGTCGAACCTAGTCAGCCGCGTGGTTTATGACTTCTACTCGACGAGTTGGAGGACCCCGACTCGACGAGTAGAGGCTGTGCATGAAAACCCCAATTTATATGGTTTGCACCCTATTTAAAGGACCTTAATTCCTTTCCTCCATCCTCCTTACCACCTTTTGACGGCCAGAAGCAACCTTAATCAATCTAAACCCTATTCGTGAGTGTGTGAGAGGTTAAAAGTGTGTTTTTGGTGCATTTATTGAAGAAGCTTGAAGATTAAGAAGCTTGGAATGGGAACAAGCTTGTAGATCTAGTATCTACATCGTATTGGCTTTCATTTGAAGGTAAAAAGTCTTTACCTTGGCTTTCGATTTCTTATATCTCTTTTTATGTTGAAGTATGGGCATTTTGGTGCAAAATGGGGTCACTTTCGGATTTGAGCTTCTCACAAGGGCATGGTTTCAGATCTGGACTCCTCTAGGCCCTTATAGACATAAAGGCTCAAGCTTTATGAAGCTTTGGCCCTCCTCCATGTCCAAAACCTTCTTGTAAGGCTAGTTATGAGTGTTTTAGCTTCATGGAGCCTTGCATGCACGTAAAGTTAGCAACTTTACGTGATAACAACACCCTAGGAGCCTAGATCTATAGTTTGGAGCTTTGGTTTCACGTAAAAGCATCTGAATGAGAAATGGATTGAAGGAACTCGACGAGTTTCATATTCAACTCGGCGAGTTGAATGAGGGTTTCCCGCCTTCTGGATTCTGCATGAACTCTACGAGTTAGAGAAGTAACTCGACGAGTTGGTCAGGATTTTCCTAACATTCTGGACACTGCATGTACTCGACAAGTTGTTTGGAAACTCGGCGAGTCGACTAGGGTTTTCACGATTTCTTGAGTTCTGAAGGAACTCGACGAGTCAGTGAGCTACACTCGATGAGTTAGGTCAACATAGACTGTTGACCTTGACCGTTGACTTTGACTTTGACCAAGGGTTGACCAGTTTGACTTCTTGGGTTAGTTTAGTAATTTGGAAATTTATGGAAGTGGGTCATCGGTGAATGTAGGTGTTTGAGTTTGGATCTATATTTGGGGAGCTTGACAATATCATCCCGAGCTACTTGTGAGGAGAGTTGTCCTCACTATACTAACAGGGTCGAAAGAACTAATGCCAGCCCTTTTTTTGGATTTTTATCCTGGTTATTGCATGGTGATATGCTTAGTGACTTGTTAGTTTGGTATCCTGGTATATAGGATGATGCTATGTTAGTTACCGGTTAGGTCGGTATCCTAGTATATAGGATAATGCTATGTTAGTGATCTGTTAGATCTGTATGACTATTTGTACATGCTAGCTAGCGTATGATATTTATGTGCACATGATTTTTTGATTGGGGGTTGGGTTGAGGCGGCCATGCTTTGTGCTTGCGCCAAAATACCCAGGGCGGACCGGATAGACTGCAGATCGGGTTAGGGCGTACTAGTCAGGCCAAAGGCCCGACGAGCGGTCCGGATTGGTTGAATACCCTGAGAGGCGGTCCATACGTGCCGATGGCTCAGAGAGCAGTCCAGATAGACTGATGGCCCTGTGAGGCGGTCCAGTCAGGCTGATGGCTCATTATCCATGTTATTTGTTATAATATGGTTATATTTGTATGGCGTTGGTATTTTGGGGGAACTCAGTAAGCTTCGGGCTTACAGTTGTTGATTATGTTTCAGGTACTTCTGATGATCGCGGGAAGGCGAAGGCATGATCGTGCACCTCTTTATATTTTTATGATTTGATTCTGGGATACTATGACATGAAACCATTTTGAAAACAAATTTGTAATAATTATGGGTTTTTGAATGATTTGAAAAGTATTAAATTGTCATGATTTTTATGGGTGTTACACATACTATGTCTCTCTATGGTCCTTCCTTTTGTTACAGAGCGACTAGAAACTATTCCAATGATGCTCATTTCACAATTCCAAATTCTTGTCACTATCTAAAATTTATTGGAATTCCAACCTTACATTCATTGATCTTCTGTGATGTCGAGGCTTCAAAGTAAAAAAAACTGAGCCAACAATATTACAGAATTTTCCATTGGAACATTGTTACTAGAAACAAATCCATGGTAATGAAGGTTCAAATTCAAGGTACACTCCTTGAACACTTCTCTAGCATTAAAGTTTCCAACTCATATATAGACTTTTCAAGTATCTTCCACTATGGAAACATTTACATATTTCCATATGACCATCAATTATGATTAAGAATCATCTCAATCCAGAATCATGTCACTATCATTCGTCCAAAGTAATACCATACTTCCAACTGTCCACAAGCAACCAATCTTCAGTAAACCTCAGAATGTTCTTCACAGTTGTTTAAAAACATTAGTCACACAAAAATTCCAATCCTTTTCCTCTCAATGCTCAAGGTATTTGGAAAAATCGGAATAAGTGAATATTATAGCATATGTAATTGATCCTATATCCGAAGCATATGGGACTCGATTCATTATATCCAATATCTGTTCAATCTCCTACTATAATATTTTCATATATGGAATTTCCTATGTTGAACCATTTCAACTTGATATTCACATATATATATATATATATATATATATATATATATATATATGTATATATATATATATATATATGACTATGTTCTATTAAACTATATGATCTAATTCTTTAGATTCAAAACAAAGTATGAGTGACCTGTCCCTTAAGTCTACTATAGCGAAACAATTCCCAAACTGTGCAATTTGTCAATAATATTGTCAACATGCAATACTAGCATAACAATTATGCTCCAACTAGCTTTGACATGTACCCATAAATCAACTGGACTTCTAGAAGTCAATACTCTTGACTTTCTTACTGAAGTATAAATTTATGTTATGCAATGCTTCGATAAATCTCCAACTAGACTTCTTAAGCTTATACACCTTCATTGGATATCATATGTGTGTGTGTTTAAACCCTTTCATCACTTCTAACTATAATTCTTTGAAAGTTCAAACAATTCCTTGTCATTCCTCACAATTTGAAATATGAAGAGAGATGCCATAATCATATTATGATTTTGAGAATGCAATTAATACAAGCAATATCCATACTGATCTTTATCCGATCCTTTAAAATCTACTATCGAAAGTGTTTCCTCATAATCATTCTCAACAATTAGAGCAAAAACTTTACCACTTAGATTTTATGGTGCATATGTTCTCATCCATGTGAATCTATCATTTCCAACCTATAATCATAAGATAAGGTTCAGGACAAACTAAATTCAAATTTATCTTTCCTTCATGAACTGAACTTCGCAATTCTAAATTTCTTGCCCTATGGTAGCTCAAGGGCCTACCAGTGCTTCTATGTTGTTATCAGCTCACCCATATTGATCAATGTACTTTCACTGACGAACGTTCTTTTTTTCTTTTGCAGTTAAATGAAAAAATAGAACTCATAATCATTGCCAACTCAACTAGAAAGTGCACAGAAATAAGAAGGTCTCAATCAAACACGATAGGTTATCAACCTCAGGTCGCGTGCTAGTGATAACTAAAAGGTTTAGTTTCTGTTGACTCTTGAAACTCTCAAGATCAATACGACTCCTACTAACTTCATGACATATGAGTTTTCTCTCAAGGAACATTCCTTAATGAGCTAAAACAAATATTCAAAAGTTTTTATGGATTCTCAACAAGAAAACACTTCATAAAATAGGTCTCAGTTTATCCTTTGTTTCTCGATTAACAAAAAAAATCCAACTCTAATTTTATATGTGATAGAGTAAGAAAAACATCTTTACTCTACATATTTCGAGGTATTTTCAACCTTCTTAGTTTGAAATGAGTTTCAAGATATGATTTGTAGTTACTAAAGTATGACTCTAAAACTTGACTGGAACAAAGTATGACTCATCTATGATTGAACCATTTCCAACAATGTTCGATTCCTCTTCTTAGTCATACAATTGTACTAAGATGTTCTTGGAGGAGTTAATTGTAATACAATTTCACAATTACTAAGATGATCATAAAACATGATACTAAAGCACTCTCCATTCCATTCAAATTGGAGAAACTTTTATCTTTCTGCCTAATCAATTCTTCTTATTCGTTCTTCTATTCATTGAATCTTTTCAAAGTATCATAATTATGATTAATCTCATAAACACAACCATATTTACTGAAACATCAGTAAATCATGACGAATAAAGTTATCATCCTTTGTGGTGGATCTAAAGAGTTCATATCACCATGTACTAGATCCATTAGTCTTTCACTTGACTCACATAAACATATGATCAATGAATTACTCATAATTTTCCAATGAACAAGATTCTCATACACTATACAATACGACTTGTACAACACCAGGTATCTGTCCAATTGGTGATGATATTTCTTTTCACTTGGTCAATTATGAAAATACCACAAGCGATATCATAAGAATCAAATCCACAATTAATATTGCTAATATTATAAATGTAACCAACACTTTCATAAATGTCATTGAAAGGAAATATAAATAAGGCAACCAGATAAACCAAAATTTTCACTTTTATTGAAAAGGAGTTTAAAATGAAAAACTATGTTTCTAGATATCTCCTAATAGAAATCTATTAAATTATCCCAACTACTTAGTAGTAGCCCCAAACTCTGATCTTCGAATCATGTAACTAAAGTCCATTTCTCATGATCAGATTTAGCTCACCTTGATCAAGCTTCCTTCTTTCTCTAAACTCATTTAATACTATCAAAATATGATCATGACATCATGTATTAAGAGTCTACAAATAGGAACCTATAAAACAATGGATTCGGATAATGGATGTACCTGAAGTAGAGTCACACAACTTTACTTTACTATCTCTAAGATCTTTCAAGTATTTTGGGCAGCTTTTTTTCCAATGTCCCTTTCAATTGGTAAAAAACAAATGCATTCTTTGGGGTCAACACATGGAACTATCCCAAAACTAGCCATTTTCCTTTACCATACGATCAACCAGTTTGATCTTGGACGACCCATTTCCATTGGGACGAGAAATCTTTTCTGGATCACCATTGTCACCATTTTCAATGTCCATGGAAACCTTGGAATTAGACCCAATAAGCATTTCTGCTTTAGATGTGCTCTTAAGCATTTCTGCTTCAACAACAATCAACATTTGGGTCAAATCAATTAGGGTCACATCGAGATTTTTCATATGAAAGATTTTAACAAACTAACCATATGACTTAGGAAGCAAGAGGAAAAACAAATCAATGGCCTTCTCGCTTGGGAAAAAGACACCCAATCTATCAAACTTGTTGATGTATGATTTATTTTACAAAACATGTGTACACACAAAGTTTCTATCTTGATGTTTATTTGCCAATAGGGATTGAGTAATCTCGTATCTTTCAACTTGAGCAAAACGTGATGTTGGGAGAATCATAGGAGGAGGAGGTGGAAGAAATATGATGTCCCGTTCCATCATTTCCAAAGGAAGGGAAAACAATTTCACCTTTACTTGAACTTGGAAGACCATCTCTAGAAGATTGAGGAAAACTATTTCTTTAAGAATGAGGAAGTCCATTTCTATCTTCATAAGATATTTTAAAAATAGGAGAAAAGGATAATTCAAGTTAGTTGATTTTAACCCTTAATTATTAGCCCATAAATTTAAATTAAGGCTAGGATCCATATTTTTTATTCGACTTTGAAGACGGATACCGTAATTAAATTTGAATATATTTTAGGTAGGTAAAGCTTTTACAAGTTCCAATCTTATGAAACTCCTAGATCTTTTGAGATTCATTGATTCTTATCAATGGCATATTTAATCTCAGATTATACTCTTACCTTTGGACTGGGATACCAAGGATCACAAAAAAGATGTGAATAACCATGCAAACCCGCTTGATAACCATGATGTCATTTACCATCTCACATTGATGTACCGGTTAACCACACACGCTCCATCAACAATGATAATTTTCAAGATGTACATCATATCTCTTTATAGTCCCTATTAGTGTGCCGGTTAACCACACATGCTCTGATTACGACATATAAAGCATGATGTACGTTTTCATGGATTCACATACTTTTCACATTTTTTCCTAAAGTAACTAGATTTGGGATTGTTCTAGTACTTTTAATAGCATTATAATTTTAATGAGAATTATTGTCCTATCACATTCGTTCGGCTAACGACCCTCCACTATACAAGAGAGCGGTGAGTAAGAATGGATACCCAATGCCAGTCATTTTATAGGTCGCTTCCTTAAACTCCCCTTATAGTATGGCTTCGTGAATAAGGTGTACTAGCGATTTGACTGACTTAGTCTTATACATATAGTAATTATTAAACTTTTAATTTTACATATAGTATAAGGTTTATTTTAAAACTTCTCAAAATACTAGGGTTTATATTTTAAATTTCGAAATTAATATCTAATTAATTAAAGTTAAAATAAACCAATAATGATTTAATTATTATCTTTTAATTAACAATTAATTAAATAAATTAAATCAATTAAGGATTATCTAATTAAATTAATCAAATAATTTAATCCTAATCCTTACCCTCTAATTTTTAAAAATTAGGGTATAAGATTTATTCCAATTTTAATTATTTCTTTTTAGGCAAGTAAAATCATAAATACCAAAATTTGGAAACCCTAATATCCTAGCCATTTTCTAAAACTTCGGGAGGAAGGCTAGGGTTTCAAAACCCTAGCCCTAAATTTCGAAATCAAGGGGAGGATGCTAGTGTTTTGCAAAACCCTAACATTAGTTGAAATTCTTGTCTTTTAGGGTTTAATTTCTATAAACCCTATTTTGATAAAGTTCAACGATTATAGCAATTAAATTTCAAACAAACCAAACGCTCTAATACCACTGATAGGATTTAGGTAAAACAAATAAACTTAAAAACCTTAATTTTGCATGCAACCTAAATAGGATCTATGTTTTCTCTATTGAACCTATAACTAAGAACATCAAAAAGAACCCTAGAAACGCTAAGATATTTTCGAAAAATTAGAATAGAGGGTTTTAGGATGACATACCTTTTAGTTGTTATAGCAAACAACTAGGAATTCCATTTTGAAGATCTGTTGGAAGCTATACCACAAATGTTGTGCCTCTAATGGAATCACACCCAAGCTAGCAAGAGAAAATCTTAAGAGAGAGGAGAGAGGAAAAGGAATTTTCATCCACGGCTTGTAGAGGGAAGGATTGGACGAAAACAAGGGACTAGGGGTTTCTTATATAGTTGAAGACACATAGCTTGTCGGATCCTTCCAAGTGACATAGACCATTCTCACGTCTCGCCATGCCAATCAACTTCCTCGAGTGTAAGTCTTGTATAACGCAAGAATCCGAAAAGAATGTTATCAAACAATTGATCTCACTGGTAATTTTACTAACATATAATAAATTGCATTTGAAGTTTGGAATTTATAAAACATCATTGATGTTTGTCTTTTGGAAGAGTGATATTTCCAACTCCTTTGACTGGAACATTATCTCCATTTGGTATGCTAACTGGAATTCCATATGTAGATTCTTTAAGATTGAACAAGATGGACTTGTTGGATGCTAAGTGTTCAGTGGCTCCCGGATCAATGATTCAAGGTTTTTCGAAATTAAACTTACCTGCCCTATTCACTTCTGGTTTTGTTGTTCCTGTCAACTGTTTCATTAATTTTGAGTATTGTTCGAAATTGAGTCTGGGTATTGGGCTGCTTTTGCTGATCGCCTACTTGTTTGCGCTGTCGTTAATCCCACGACTCCGGGTAGCCGATTTTCTCAAAGTAGCCGTCAATAGTATGCATCATCTTCCCACAATGCTGATATTTTTGGTTTTCACGGTTGTTATTCTGTTTTTCTGAATCAGATCCTTTGGGAGCTTGGTTGCATACTTGATAGGCTGTCACATCAACATTCATGTTTATTAATGAAGATATACTTCTTTGTTGTTCATTTTCAGCCACAGGATGATATGTGGTTCCAAAAGTGGGCATGGCTGTAACAACCCGATATTTCAAGTCAATGTAATGATCCAAAGTCAAGTATTGTAACCTATCTTAATATTATAGGAATAACGTCAAAAATGAAATGTTCAAAAATCTCAATGTGAATGTACTAAGTGGTAGATATCTTAACAAGGTTTTCAAAAATATCAAGAACACAAAAATCCGAGTTATAACGAAGAAGTTATGACCAATCGAAAATCCACAACAAAACCGGCAAAACACAGTTAAGCGTAAAACAAGAAATTTCAATAAAATACTTTTCAGCCTCAGGTATCTAAATGAAAGCCGTAGATATCATTAAACTGTAAACGTACATAAAAAGAACGTCGAAATCTGACTTCGTATGAGGAAGTTATGATTTTCCTAAGTTTCGGATATAGTAGTAGACGGCTAAAAACTCGAAATAGAGATTGAACGACTTTTAGCCAACTCAACCTAAACGAGAATCGAAGATCTCGACAATAGTAGTACAACGGTAAAAAGATAGACGAAAACGGACGTCGGATGAAGGAGTTATGGATTTTTAACGGACTTTTCCAGTCCTGGCCTGTTAAAAATACAATATTAAAAATAAAGTCAAAATTAGCCGACGGAGTCTAAACAAAAGTTGCAGAGCATAATCTCACCTACGCATGGATATAAAGAACGTTAAAATCGGAGCTCGTATACGAGAGATATGAATTTCCGAAGTTCGGGACATGAAACCCCACACTGTCAGAATCTCACGACGTGAGCTACTGACTGATGGGTGCCAGGCTCGGGCTATCATACGTCGAGTCTACGTAAGGAGATAAGATCAAACTCACGACATGAGCCACTCCATGCTCACGACGTGAGCTCCAAAAATGCACCCTATATAAAGGATGCAAGGGCTCCGGGTTTTGGTTGCTAATTCACTACTTTCTCTCCCAAATTTCGTACTTCTACCCTCTCGAGACTACCCTGACGCCCCGGTTTCATATCCAAGCTCTGAAGGAAGTTCGAAGCCCCGAGATTTTCGAGAAATCGACTTCTTTCCGGTCAAAGTGCTGTCCGAGTAAAGCATCATTTTCATCAACCCGTCAGTTCTACCAAGTGAGTTCATACCCCTATCACAACACTTTTAAATGCTTGTAAATGCTTTCTAAACACTTTTAGGGGGAGAATACAAGTAAACACATGGTTAAACTCGTGTGAAAACATCAATCTTCTGCTATACTTTCATACTATCGTATTAACTATCATATGAAGTTGTTAACATGCAAAACATCACACATCACAACTTTACCCTCATGGGATACAATATGTATTATAAATGGAAATATGCTTTATTTATCTGCTTGTATAACATATCATGATAAGGGTAATCATTTTGGACATAAACATATACATTTCAAAATACGTGACTTAATTGAGAATATGTGAGTCATTCGTCTTCAACGTACCTATCAAGGTATACAAGAAAGCCCTGTTTTATAACCAGAGTCTCCGCCCGGAGAACGTGATAAGTGTGTATAGATCTATACGGGACTGATGATCCCGCGCCCTGACTGTTAGCTACAGTCCTTGGGGTGACAAATATCATAACGCTTCGACCCCTGAAGAACGCCGCCGCAGGAAAATCCATCATAGTACGGTTATGAAAACTCACAGGATAGACAATTATCATGGTATTATGTTTTTGTGGGAAAAGTAATATTACAGTTATTTTTACGTGAAATTACAAACTTCTTATAGTTTTGTTTACTAATAAAACTATACATCATTATTTTAAGAATGACATATTTACTTACAAGTTACAGTCTTGGGCATTTGAGACTGCTCCTCACTTTTAGGAAAATATAGGTTTTTCCTGGTTCAATACATTCATTTTATACAACATCGATTCATAACTCGTTTTATAAGAAAATATCGGATTTTCTAGAAAACAAACGCAAACTTTCAAATGGCATGCATTTACTCAAATAACTACTTATGAGGTCACCAACTTAAATGTTGACACTTTTTCTTTGAAATAACTTGTATTCTCAGGGAATCGCTAAACCAGGTTAACAACTGCTTTTGGGGACTAATGCTCTGGCGTTAGTAACATATTTTGGAACATCATATTGTATTTGACTTTTAAAGCATGTAATACAACAATCATGTAAACTTTTCAAATATATATTATGGTGGTGTGTATTTTCTTTACTATTCAATTGTTATGATACTGTACATGACGTCCTCCGCCCCCGAATGTTTCCACCGTTCAGGTTTGGGGGTGTGACAGATTGGTATCAGATTTGGGGGTGTGACAAATTTGTGATCGTATTCATAGATAACATACTCATTTATTCAAGGAGTAAAGAAGAACATGGTCAGCACCTGAGACAAGTCTTGGAGACACTACGAGCAGAGAAGCTTTACGCAAAGTTCTCGACGTGCGAGTTTTGGATTAGGAAAGTGGACTTCCTAGGTCACGTGGTCAGCAAAGAGGTAATCCACGTGGACCCTTCCAAAATCAAGGCAATCAAGAATTGGTCAGCACCGAAGACGCCAACCGAAATTCGCCAATTCCTGGGACTTGCTGGTTATTACCGCAGGTTCATACAGAATTTCTCCAGCATCGCAAAACCCCTTACCTCCCTGACGTAAAAGGGAGTAACTTTCAACTGGGGAGAAAAGCAAGATGCTGCATTTCAAACCCTGAAACAATCCCTATACAGCGCACCCATTTTGTCTCTTCCAGAAGGGACAGAAGACTTCGTAGTATACTGCGATGCGTCCAACCAAGGGTTGGGTTGTGTTCTGATGCAACGAGGAAAGGTTATTGCTTACGCCTCACGACAACTAAAAACACACGAGGTCAACTACACCACTCATGATGTAGATCTTGGAGCAGTAGTGTTCGCTCTGAAGATTTGGAGGCACTACCTATACGGAACAAAATGCACTATCTTCACGGACCACAAGAGCCTTCAAGACATATTCGACCATAAGGAGCTAAATATGAGACAACGAGTTTGGGTCGAACTACTCAACGACTACGAATGTGAAATTCGTTATCATTCGGGTAAAGCCAATGTGGTGGCGGATGCCCTAAGTCGAAAGGAGTACTCTGGTCGAAGAGTGAAAGCGCTAACCATGACAATCCATTCACGCCTGTCAACGCAAATCAAAGAAGCCCAACTAGAAGCCTTGAAACCAAAAAATGTGACAGGAGAAGCACTTAGAGGAATGGACAAGAATCTGGAAATCAAGAGTGACGGAGTTCGTTACCTCATGAATCGAATCTGAACACTGAAATTTGGTGGATTCAGAGAGGTGGTCATGAATGAATCACACAAGACTCGATACTCCGTACACCCAGGTTCATATAAGATGTATCTGGATCTCAAACAACTCTATTGGTGGCCAAACATGAAAGCAGAGATTGCTACCTACGTTGTCAAGTGCTTAACTTGTGCTAATATCAAGGTAGAACACCAAAAACCCTCAGGTCTACTCCAACAGCCCGAAATACCTGAGTGGAAGTGGGAGCAGATTGCCATGGATTTCATAACCAAACTACCCAAGACGCAAAGTGGTCATGATACCATTTGGGTGATCGTCGACAGGTTAACCAAGTCTGCCTATTTCTTGCCAATCAAGGAGACCGATAAGATGGAAAGACTGACAACGACTTACATCTGGGAAATCGTGCGACTTCACGGAGTGCCGATATCTATTATCTCAGACAGAGATAGCAGATTCACATCACGATTCTGGCAATCACTGCAGAAAGCCTTGGGAAATAGGCTAGATATGAGTAAAGCCTATCACCCACAAACTGACAGACAGAGTGAGAGAACTATCCAAACCCTAGAAGACATGTTACGGGCTTGTGTAATAGAATTCGGTAAAGCATGGGACATCCACTTACCGTTAGTTGAGTTCCCGTATAATACCAGTTATCACACTAGCATCAAGACTGCTCCTTTTGAAGCCCTCTACGGCCGCAAGTGCAGATCACCTCTGTGCTGGGCGGAAGTGGGTAACACGCAGTTGGCGAGAGGCCTAGTCCCTGATATCACTCTCACTGGTCCAGAAATCATTGGAGAGACGACTGAGAAGATCGTTCAAATCCGTGAACGACTGAAAGCCTCACGGGACAGGCAAAAGAGCTACGCCAACAAGAGACGATAACCCTTTGATTTTCAGGTTGGTGACCGCGTCCTACTGAAGGTCTCACCCTGGAAGGGCATGATACGCTTTGGGAAGCGTGGAAAACTAAATTCAAGGTACATTGGACCCTTTGAAGTTACTACAAGGATTGGTCCAATAGCTTATAGACTCCAACTACCACTCAAACTTAACAACGTACATCCTGTGTTTCACGTGTCTAATCTGAAGAAGTGTCTATCTGATGAAACCCTTGTAATTCCACTCGAGGAAATCGAATTGAACAAAAATCTTAACTTTGTGGAAGAACCCTTCGAAATCATGGATAGGGAAATCAAACGAACAAAGCAGAGTCGCATACCAATAGTGAAGGTTCGCTGGAATGCTAAGCGGGGACCTGAATTCACTTGGGAGCGAGAAGACCAGATGCAGCAGAAATACTCGCATCTCTTCCCTAGTCCATAGACACTTACTTTGTAAATAATTTCGGGACGAAATTCCCTCTGACGGGGGGATGATGTAACAACCCGATATTTCAAGTCAATGTAACGATCCAAAGTCAAGTATTGTAACCTATCTTAATATAATTGGAATAACGTCAAAAATGAAATATTCAAAAATCTCAATGTGAATGTACTAAGTGGTAGATATCGTAACAAGGTTTTCAAAAATATCAAGAACACAAAAATCCGAGTTATAACGAAGAAGTTATGACCAATCGAAAATCCGCAACAAAACCGACAAAACACTGTTAAGCGTAAAACACGGAATTTCAATAAAATACTTTTTAGCCTTAGGTATCTAAATGAAAGTCGTAGATATCATTAAACCGTAAACGTACATAAAAAGAACGTCCAAATCTGACTTCGTATGAGGAAGTTATGATTTTCCTAAGTTTCAGATATAGCAGTAGACAGCTAAAAACTCGAAATAGAGATTGAAAGACTTTTAGCCAACTTAACCTAAACGAGAATCGAAGATCTCAACAATAGTAGTACAACGGTAAAAAGACAGACAAAAACGGACGTCGGATGAAGGAGTTATGGATTTTTAACGGACTTTTCCAGTCCTGGCCTGTTAAAAATACAATATTAAAAATAAAGTCAAAATTAGCCGACGGAGTCTAAACGAAAATTGTAGAGCATAATCTCACCGACGCATGGATATAAAGAACGTTAAAATCGGAGCTCGTATGCGAGAGATATGAATTTCCGAAGTTTGGGACATGAAACCCCACACTGTTAGAATCTCACGACGTGAGACTGAAGCTCACGACGTGAGCTAGTGACTGATGGGTGCCAGGCTCGGGCTATCATACGTCGAGTCAACGTAAGGGGAAAAAGATCGAACTCACGACGTGAGCCACTCCATGCTCACGACGTGAGCTCCAAAAATGCACCCTATATAAAGGATGCAAGGGCTCCGAGTTTTGGTTGCTAATTCACTACTTTCTCTCCTAAATTTCGTACTTCTACCCTCTCGAGACTACCCTGACGCCCCGGTTTCATATCCAAGCTCTGAAGGAAGTTCGAAGCCCCGAGATTTTCGAGAAATCGACTTCTTTCCGGTCGAAGTGCTGTCCGAGTAAAGCATCATTTTCATCAACCCGTCACTTGTACCAAGTGAGTTCATACCCCTATCACAACACTTTTAAATGCTTGTAAATGCTTTCTAGACACTTTTAGGGGGAGAATACAAGTAAACACAAGGTTAAACTCGTGTGAAAACATTAATCTTCTGCTATACTTTCATACTATCGTATTAACTATCATATGAAGTTGTTAACATGCAAAACTACACACATCACAACTTTACCCTCATGGGATACAATATGTATTATAAATGGAAATATGCTTTATTTATCTGCTTGCATAACATATCATGACAAGGGTAATCATTTTGGACATAAACATATACATTTCAAAATACGTGACTTAATTGAGAATATGTGAGTCATTCGTCTTCATCGTACCTATCAAGGTATACAAGAAAGCCCTGTTTTATAATCAGAGTCTCCTCCCGGAGAACGTGATAAGTGTGTATAGATCTATACGAGACTGATGATCCCGCGCCCTGACTGTTAGCTACAGTCCGCGGGTTGACAAATATCATAACGCTTCGACGCCTGAAGAACGTCGCCGCAGGCAAATCCATCATAGTACGGTTATGAAAACTCACAGGATAGACAATTATCATGATATTATGTTTTTGCGGGAAAAGTAATATTACAATTATTTTTACGTGAAATTACAAACTTCTTATAGTTTTGTTTACTAATAAAACTATACATCATTATTTTAAGTATGACATATTTACTTACAAGTTACAGTCTTGGGCATTTGAGACTGCTCCTCACTTTTAGGAAAATATAGGTTTTTCCTGGTTCAATACATTCATTTTATACAACATCGATTTATAACTCGTTTTATAAGAAAATATCGGATTTTCTGGAAAACAAACGCAAACTTTCGAATGGCATGCATTTACTCAAATAACTACTTATGAGCTCACCAACTTAAATGTTGACACTTTTTCTTTGAAATAACTTGCATTCTTAGGGAATCGCTAAACCAGGTTAGCAACTGCTTTTGGGGACTAATGCTCTGGCGTTAGTAACATCTTTTGGAACATCATATTGTATTTGACTTTTGAAACATGTAATACAACAATCATGTAAACTTTTCAAATATATATTATGGTGGTGTGTACTTTTTTTACTATTCAATTGTTATGATACTGTACATGACGTCCTCCGCCCCCGAATGTTTCCGCCGTTCAGGTTTGGGGGTGTGACAATTGGTTTAGTGCTGAGAATTTATGTCTTAATAGTCCCATAAATATCATTAAGTCCCATTAGAAATTCGTAGATCTGCTCGTTCTCTCTAGATTCAACTAGGCATTTTTCGAGATCACAAGTGCACTTCCCACAAGTGCATCTCGGAATTGGTGATATAACAAATGAATCTCGACCCATATTGCTCCGAGTTTAGTAAAATTGGTTGAAACTACAGAGTTATCTTGCCTGAGAATCGTTAGAGCTCGCTTCAATTCGTAGGCACGAGGTGCACTTTCTTTTCCAAAGTGTTCCTCCAGATCGTCCCAAACATCCTTAGATGTGTTGGCATACTTCACGCTACTTCGTATATCTTTTTCCATAGTGGTAGTCAATCAACCCTTTATGAGAGCATTGCTTCGCTGACATGCCCTTAGTTCCACGCCGTCAACGATTGGTTGAGCTATGGTTCCATCTATGAAACCTGGCTTGTTCTTCGCCAAGAGGAAGTTTTTCATCTCTCTTGTCCAGTCGGCATAGTTACTGTTACTAACAACTTCGTTTACATGGACTTGTCGAGGATAGTTCGTTGGGTGGATATAGAACAGTGAGCTTGGATCCACCGGTGGGTTTGGGTTGGTGTTGGAGTTGTCGGGTGTAGGTCCTCCCGTCATGAGTTTTTGATACAATAAAGAAACTGATGAAGGGTTTGAAACTCATTCATTCAATTGAAAATGGAGGCTGAAAGCCATATTTATACAAGGCTTAAAAGAAATTAAGAAACCTAAATAATCTAGGAGACTTGATAAACAAGATAAATTAGAATCAGGAAACAATAATCGGATATGTATAAGGAAAGATCTCCGATTTCCTGTAAATCGACCCCATTGCCATCTCTATTACCTAACCGATGGAAGAATGCATTGATGGCAACCATAACCTCAATGTGAGGAAAATGATACGGATTTGCTGTATATTAACAAAATAAAAGAACTAATATAAATAAATACTCTCTACAAGTTACACCTTAATTCGTCCTGGACAACCAACAAACCTTAATGAGGTAACTTACTCTTTGCCCACAATGAATTGCAATTAAATAACTAACATACATGGAATAATACACATATGTGAAAGCCGAGATTGTAATATAAGAATTGTACATTTAACATTTAGTTAATATATAACTTTATCGATATAAAAAACTCAATCCAAGAAATATACATACAAAAACTCAAGAACATTTCGTAAGTTGGCAAACTTAATTTTGATCTTTCAGACCACCTTTATGGATTACATCGTTATTTTTGTACCGGATCAATAATTAATACCAAGACCTAATATCGATCATGTCTTTGTTGTGTCACGAATGATAGAAATCAGATCCATAAAGTAAGAATGTTTAATAACTATCACTGAAAGACATATAAAGCTAATGAATGAGTGTCTCATAAATTCATAAGTACAAAATTTTGCATTATTCTTGAATTGACAAGAAACAAAGAAAGAAAAAGAAGGGTTATATATTGATTTCCCATTTTGCCCTCGACGGGTTATTTGTATCACGATTCACACACACTCACACAAAACTAGCACCCGTTAACTTTGATGGCCTTTTGCTTGGGCTTCTCCGCCACTATGCCATCGTTTCCGGCTAGTGCTCGGTACTTGTCCTTCCGGGTAAAGCTTGTACACTCATAAGAAAGCGTGGCTGCAATCACCCTCTGTATATAATTCGCCACCTCATGGCTAGACTTGCCGGAGCTGCATGTTAATTCAAGCGGCAACTTATTCAAGAAAGTAACTTCATACGCCGGACTAGGGTTCATGAAGAAGTAAAATGGGTCCATTCCTTTCCACCCTCTCGCGGTGGTGCCGTGAAACATGCTCATCTTGTTGACCATCGCCACCGGCACAAGGTGGTCAGTCAACTCTGCAAACATGGCGGAGAACCGGAGTAGAAATGGTTCCCGGCAAGTGGTACCTTCCGGGCAGATAGCTAAGTCTCCTTCTTCCAAAAGCTTCTTGATCATGGAGGCATCGGTTTCTCGGTCACGAGTTAACCGGACAGTTTTGATCGGAGAGATAATCTCAGAGAGACGAGAGACGGAGTATGTGACGGCGGGGATGGGGCGGCCGAGGGCACAGGATAGGAAAATGGGATCAAGGAGAGTACGATGGGAGCAAATGAAAAGGACACCGGTTTGGCCGGAGGATTTCGTCACCGGTGGTGGAGGGTTCCCTTTGACAGTGACACGTACACCGAGAGCCCAGAAGGCGTAGTAGACCATTGGCATCGGGAGGAGGGAGCCGGCGGCGATACGGAGGCAGGCGAGGATGAAACCAATCGGAATCCATAAGACGGTGAGGAGGGCCATTATGGGGTATGGCTTTAGAACTAGCCGGCCGTCGTGAAATACGATTGGCTTCGGTAGCTTGTCGTTTGGTAGTGGCTTTACTTCTGGATTGTGTTGTACAATATAACTCTCCTGCAAAAACATTATAAAAAAAATGGATTAAAAGATATTTAACCACAAAAATACAAACAAAAGGAGATATCAATAATAAAAAAACACATAACTGTATTTTCTTGGGTAACAATTATAATAAAACTAGAAATCGATACCCGTAATTTCCAATTGTTTTTGCCTCATTCATAAGTGCTAACATCTATTTGCTATTAGGTAGTGACCATTTTTCAAATCTTTTTTATACAGGTGGATCATTTGATGTAAAAAAAATAGGCAAAAATCTTTCTATAAATTATAAATTATAAGGACTACTTTATAATCAAAGTCTCAAGTCTCAAACCAAAAGAGTATACCATTTATATACAAACATTTTCTATAAAAAAACTGAAAATAATTTTTTTTTGTTAGTTACAAGCATAATTTCTATAATAATTAACTACCCAATTTGGAACATCCATTTCTCACGAGTAATTTTACCTGTTATCTTTTCGACTTATATATATATGGCCTTTAGGAACCATACAATTTTTTTTTTCAGAGTTTTGTCACAAAACTTTTATATTTTAACATATTTAGTCCTTACAACAAAGGTTTTATATTTTAGCATATTTAGTCCATATAAAACCCTTTAACAGATTTAATTTCATGCAACAAAGGTTACACATTTTGATAGATTTAGTCCATGCAACAAAGGTTTTATATTTTGGTAGAATTAGTCCGTGCAATTTTTTAATTTATAGAAAAGGTCCTATAAAGTTTTTTTTTTTTTTTTTTTCAAAAACAGTCTTTATGTGTAATTTTTTTTTTATTTTGACAGGTTTAACCTATGAGTACAAAACTAATTACAAAAATTGTCCCTATAATTTACAAAAAATGTCTATATGTTTCAAAAGTCCGCCACCATATTTTGTTGAATTAATTGTCGCTTCTATTCTATGGCTTTCACTAAACTGCTGATAATAAAAAAAAAAAAAAAAAACCCAACTCCATTGCATAGCATGAGTTTTTTTTTTCTAGTTACAATGAAAAACCTACTATTTTATAAACATATTGAAAATTTCTCTAATCTGTAAATGTAAATAAACTTCTCATTAAATATAAATAATCCTGTAATTTTTATAAAGAAGTAATTAAAAAACAATATATATATTTTTTTCGATTTAACAATCTAATTTTAGTTTATGTTAAAAAATAATTCATTTTTTGATAAACCACAACTATTCTGGCCTATGAATTTTAGTCACACATGAAATTTTAAAAAATAATGATTAAATCGAATTCTTGACAAAATATATCGATTTTTGTATTTTTGTTCAATTAGTAAAAATTGTTAAATATAGTATTTTGTTATTTGGTTTTCTTTTATGGTTTTGTATTTTTTTTTTTTGAATAATTTATTTTTCTCACAATAAATTCTTTTTATAATTTCACTGCTTTAAATTATATGAATTTTGCGATTGATTTCTAGTTTTTAAGAAAAATAATTTTTGCATGCGAGTTCGTTTTTATGGAAAAAAAACCGATCGAATAAACGGAACTTGACCATTCCAATTAAGAATTAAAGTTATTTAGAATTGGTTATAGAGTTTTTTCATGTGTTTCATAAAAGTTGTACTATTAAACTAAATTATGGAGAACGCATTATACGGTTTGGTTTTTCAAAACACACAAAAAAAAACCCAAAATCAAACATTTTTTCTACCCAAATAATTGAAATTAAATGGTTTTTCAACCTAAAAAAAATCATAAATCATAGAAATCGAATTCAAATGATTTTTCAACCAAAAAAAAACTGAAAATAAATCATAGCAGCCGAAACATAAGGATTTTTCAAAAAAAAAAAAAAAAACAAACTTTACTGTTTAATATAAACATATATCAATATAGACATATGTTTATAGATGAAAATATTATAAATTTGGATACATCAATGTCAGTTTCTAAAAAAACTCATATTTTGAATTATAATTTATAAACCTCCCATTCTGTTATTTTGGTAATTTTTATGATTAATTCTTATACAGTATATTGTATTATTGTATAGTTTACACAATTTATGCACATGTTTACCTTGCATAGTGCCATGAATGGAAAGTCTGTTTGCCGATCACCAAGCCCAATTTCCGGCCGTTTATCGCCGAACTCTTTAAGAAGAGCCTCTGCCTTCTTCTCAGAAACAAACACCCCCGGGCTGAGCACAAACCCCGTCGCTCTACCCTTATAAGTTCCGATCTCCGTTCCTAAAACCAAATCCGCTCCCAAAAACTCCTTCAAGAATCCCTCCACCATGATCCTCGGATTCGCCGTGAGCACACACCGCTTCCCACAGGCGGAGAACACCCGCCATGATTCAGGATGCAGATCACTCGAGTAAAACTTGGGTAACACCGCTTGACCAACTGACTCAATATCGGAAACTTTCATTCCGGCATATGTTGCGAATATAAGAACCTGAATTCCGGCCGACTCTGATACGAAGTAGTAAAGAAGTCCGGCCAATGGGGCCGATAGGAGCACCATGAGAAGCCTTAGGGCGCCGCCGGCTTCAAAAGCAACCAACGCAAAGTAAGGGAAAGAGCTCCGTCCTCTCAGAAGAGTTCCGTCCATATCCGCCACCACTGTATGGTTTTCCCGCCCGATGGAGCTGCATGTTTCGACCGTTGGGAACGGTGTCGCATTATTCTTCATTTTGGGTTTTTCTTTTTCTTGAGAGAGGTGATTTCTCTCGAAATTTAATTGAAATTGAAATTTAAGGTGTTTGTGAGATATATAAACCATTTTAAAGTGGAAAAAGTCCAAGTATATGAGCAAAGGATCATAGTTTGCAACGAGAACTCATTAAAGGACAATTTTGGTGGGTGATAACAACATATCAAGTGTTCTTGTTCTTGTTGGATATTTTTTCTTAGAGTGCAACGTCAAATATTTTTAGTTTAGTTTTTTCGTTTTCAAGATTCATATTTTCCTAAGATTCAAATATTGAAGTTTTACTATGTTGAGAATATGTTTTTAAGCTTCAAAATACTTTGACGGCATGATAGTTTCACTGTTCACTTCAAAATTAAGGGTTGCTTTAAATTTTCTTGTCTCAGTTAAAAAACTTAAACGTATATAATATTAATAGCAACATATTATAATGTAAAGAAAATCATGAGTTTTTTTTTCTAGGTATGGTAGTTTTTAAAAATAATTACCAAATCATAGTAGTTGAAAATTTAATTACCAAAACATAGTAGATCACCCTTCTATTGATTTTGTTGTTCTTTTTAAAAATTGTATATATATCTTTTAACATAACCACAACCACCGCCATTGTTCCCGTCAAAACTAAAAACCATTTTTCATATTTTGCAGTCATCATTTTCTCTCTGTCTACAAAACCAATAAAAAAGAAACTATATGCAAATTTATGAAAACACAGTATTAATTCTTGAATTCTATACTCACACGACCTCGATAGTTTCCCTAATACAAATTATGATCACACAATTCTTCCAACAATGGCTGACCCCCAACAGCTCCAATTCAACAACTCAAATCCACCACCCAATTAAAGAAAGAATTTCTTAAAAAAACATAGTTGTTTCATTTGTTATTTTGGACATCGGCGACCATTGAGCACCACTTGGAACCGCGTCACCAGCCACATTCCATGCCCCCGTGTGATCGTGTCTTTTCCTTGAAGGCTTGAACCACGTCTAAGATCTAGACACTGGTGACCATTGACATCAGCACCCCTCTCTTCTCCCGAACCCGTCGCATCATTGCCACAACTCCAAGACAAAGCCACCAAACGCCTCCCTCCATTTTAATCTTTTCCCCGTATCTATTCTGTTAAAGTTTCCTTTGTAATAAACAAAAGTTTGGAACTCAACCAGTGTCTTTGGTTGCAATTATCTTCTGCAAATTCAAGAAATCTTGATTGAGACAATTTTAGGAAACACGAAGTGAGGTTTGCTTAAATTTACATGCAAAAGCCTCACCCACTTCTTCCCGGTACACCCAATTTAGAGCTTTCGATTCCCAAACCTTTGGAACCTAATAGAATAACAAGAAGGTAAGGCTCTATTCTACTTGCATCTGTGGTAGATTGTAATTGATAAATTATACATATCAAGAACAGTAACTACAACCACTTGTGTAACCGGAAAAGGAGGGAAAACCGGTGAGGAGGGAGGAAGGAAGAAGACGCATGATGGAAACGAATAGTGGCAGAGAAGATCGTGTGCGTGAGAGAACCCAGGGGGATCATTACGTTTCTATTTTTTTCTAAAAACTACACGTAAATGGTAAATAATTTTTAAAACACTATTTTTTGGTAAATATTTTAAAAAAATACAAGACTTAAGTTAAAAACTCGAAAATCATATGTATGATTAATTAAGCAACATGTTGTTGCCTTAACCCCAAATTAAATCAATTTTAGGATTTAATAAATGTATGTTTGGTAGTGAATTTTTTAAAGCTTTTAGAAATTTTTAAGAAAAAAGCTTGAGTTAAAGAAAAGTTCGTTCCGACGATATGGTCATAAAACTTTTATTTTATATAAAAAGATAATAATCCAAAAGATCTATAAAGTATTTTCTTAATAGATTTTAGAAACTTATAACTTTTAACAATTATATTTTGGGTAATTTTACACATTACAAAAGCATGCAACTATTGTTTCCGAACATTTATATACAAATAAAAGTTAGATCTTCCACTTTTAAATTACTAGCTACTTTTGTCAAACATACACCAAGTTAAAACACACAATTATACTTATCTACCTTACATGAGCCATGAGGTCGAAAAAGGGATGCTGGTCCGCAATATTGCAATTACACGGTTAAAAACACACATTTTGCTTTGTAAGCAAATCTTATTGATCATGACAGTTTCTAAATTTCAAAGAGAATATAACGAGACACCTAATAATAAACTAACTCTCTGAATTCTCTCTCGATTGGTCACAAAAAGCTCATATGAATCTCAGTGAAGGACAACCAAAATATGATTAGAATTACATAGACACTGAGCGAAAAGTAAGTAGCACAATCTTACACAAACATGGATACTTATATGGTAATCTTGAATCTAAATATCTTATCTTGGTGTTCCAACCTTCAACAACTCTATCTTTTAGTACCTTCAAGTATTATGATGTTTGTTGAATCGTCTTTAATGTATAAGTGTTCAGGCTTTAAGCAGCTCAAGTTGTCAAGTTAGCCCCAATTGTCTTGGTTAGCTTATATCGATTGAGTCCTTAATTAAAAACTAGCCAGCTCAGGTTGATAAGTAATGAAAGGTTATAATATAAAGTCATTGGCCTTCATCAACTCACTTGGTTTGACCCTCACAATCTCCCTCCATTTGATGATATCAAAACTAACTATAATTGTACGAAATAACAATTTCTTATGTTTCTCTTATACAAATTGAAATGTTTTCATTAAATTGAAATAGTTTTAACAAGTATATTACATGTGAGTTGGGTTATATAGGATATAATTCAATTTAGCCAACTCCATCTAAGAACACATTTTTAATCAACACATATGGAGAAACACTTAGCTCTTCATTTTTCTTCTTTGGCTCTTTTAAAAACAACAAATAATATACATTTATCATTTGTGTTCTTTTATAATTAAACCTTAGCTCAAAAAGATTGTTGTTATTAGCATTTTGGGCATCTCTTCCATTCTAGAAAACACGTATTCTCATCATAATCTCTATAAAATATTTCATACCCAGGAGACTCTATGAAGCGATGTCTGTGGGGATCGATAATAATAGAAGGCCTTAGGTTGGTCAGCCTTGTCTCAAGTGATAATGGCTTAATCATGTATTTTTACGGATCTTATTCTAGTTTTTTTCTTTAGACTCTTTTATTAGGACCTTCTACCCTCTTGGTAACAACTTCCTCAAGAACCATATGTTTTTTCTTCTTGATTATGAGATTACTAAAGATGATTTTGAGTTTACTATACATGATAAAGTTTTATTTCCTGGTGCAATTTAGGGTCTCAGTAGATTCATAAAATCAAATTTTGACTATATTACTTGCTTATACCTCACTGAGATATGGACCGGAGCTGGCTTATCTGGTTAGATGCACATTGAGAATTTTGTTTGTCTTTGGTTACTGACATCTAACTTTGATGATAGGACCGACTAAACGTATTCTTGTATTGGCATAAACAAACTTCTACATATTTACTCTTTCAATTAAAGCAACCAAGTGATTCTTCCTGTCCATCATTTTATTACGTTGCACATCACATTTTGCTCCTTAAATCTAGCCGATTAAAAAATGACAACTCCACCTTTAGTTCTTAACTCCTTGGAAAAGGCTACATCATATTTTTTTTAGTTTGTTACAAGTAGGTTCTTTTTGCTCTGCTTAGGAATTTGTATTGTTTCCTCAAGGCTTATATTCTATTATTTTTCCTTCTAAACAATGGAGTAGTGTATAAGCTTTTGTTTCTTAGCCAGAGGAGCTATTATGGCCAACTCGACTGATTTGAAAAGTTTGGTGTCACTTGAATCTATTGTTACGTGCTTCTTTCTGACTAATCTGATGGGAGCATTGTCTTTTAGATGAGAAGACCCCCTACAACTAGTTGGTCCTTTTAAGTTGGATATATTGAACATAATGGAATGGTTTAAACGAGTTGGTCCCTAATGAATGAGAGATCTATTTAACAAAATCTTCCATTACCATATAAATCCTCTACCCCAGATAATAGTTATTTGTTAATATTCTCTCTTGGAATCATTAACTGACATAATGTCTAATAGTAAGGAGACATGTTGTAAAGTGGGGTAAGGTTGTCTAAGTTGCCTATAAAGGAGTAGAGGTTTTGAAAGGTGAAATAGTTTGGGATGTATGAAAGATTGGACAAATTGATATCCTTTAAACTTGTGGGAAATAAGTGTAACATCCTTATGCTCGGCCTTGAATTTCCTGCAAGTCAAGCACCTCTCCACGTACCAAGCCACATCCCGCTTCATGCGAGGCCACCAATAATCGGGTCGGAGGCCTCTGTACATTTTCGTAGCACCCGGATGAATAGAAAATCTCGACTTGTGTGCCTCCTCCATCAATACCTGTCGTACACCACCCCAATATGGAACCAGAATCCTCTGATGTAAGGTCAAAAATCCCATACTGTCATAATTGAAGGAAGACACCTGCCCTACAATGCGCTCACTCTTGCGGTGATCCTCTTTTATGGCCTTAACCAGAGCCTCGATAATCCGCTCCAATAATGGAGTAATCACCGTCATCCTCAAACATGGATCGAATAGGTGTGCTCATCACCTTACGATTGAGCGCGTCGGCCACCACGTTGGCCATCTCGGGGTGATAAAGGATCTCACAATCATAATCCTTTACTATATCCAACCACCTATGTTGCCTCATATTCAGATTTGGCGGGTCCATCAAGTACCTCAAACTCTTGTGATCTGTGTAGATGGTATAACGGACCCCGTAGAGGTAATGTCGCCAAATCTTGAGGGCGAAAACCATAGCCCCCAACTCCAAATCATGAGTGGGATAATTCGCTTCATGAGGCTTCAGTTGCCTCGAAGTGTAGGCAATAACTCGACCCCTCTGCATCAGTAATGCACCCAGACACAAGATCGACGCATCACAATATACCACAAAATCGTCCATACCCTCAGGAAGAGTCAAAATCGGAGCCTTACACAACCTCTGTCTCAAAGTCTCAAATGTCACCTGTTGCTCAGGCCCCGAGCACAAAGTAGCTGCCTTCTTGGTTAACCTGGTCAACGGAACTGTAATCCAAGAGAAACTCTTGATGAACCTCTGATAATACCCTGCTAAACCCAAGAAGTTCTGAATCTCAAATAAAGATTTCAGAACATCCCACTACATTACGACCTTGCTCTTGGGCGGATCAACCAATATCCCCTTCTCATTAACAAAATGCCACAATAAATGCACTTCTTGCAACCAAAACTCGCATTTGGAGAACTTGGCATAAAGCCTCTCCCTCCCCAGAGTCTCTAGAACCTCTCGCAGATGATCCTCATGCTACTCCTTGGTCTTAGAACAGACCAAGATATCATCAAAAAATACAATGGCAGATCGATCTAACATCGATCTACACACGTGGTTCATAAGATCCATGAACGTGGTCGGTGCATTGGTGAGCCCGAAAGGCATCACTACGAACTCGTAATGACCATAACTGTTGGATAAGGTGTCTAAGTCCATAACTATTTCTGGTATGTACTTGACCCGACCCGGCATGGTCCATTTGGGTTGCATGGTATCATGCATTTGGATAGACTAAATGAGAGAAATAACACTTGTGGTTTATTAATATATTATAAGTTCTAATATATTAATAGTATTATTTAATTCGTATTGATCAAGAATTAATCTAGGATTAATTAAGTGATCAAAAGATGACTAATTAAATATATGGGTTGATCATGTAAATCATCCATAACTTGTATAGTGGGCTAAAAGGCTCCATGGATAATCAAGTTGGGTTAAACCCATTGAATGCTCCATGGAGGCTCCATGGGAGTTACAAACCCATGGGTCATGGAAATGAAGAGTCATGCCACATTAGGTTTTACATGGTGTAACCCTAGATGTGACACACTATATAAGCAACATGTTCTCCACCAAAATCGGACACACATAAGAAACAAGAGGGCTAGGCCGATTTTAGAAGTGTGTATTCTCTCTAAAGTCATTCCAAAAGCATTTGGTGTTGTGTGAAGCATTTGAGGCATCACACTTGGGGTGCTAGGCTCACAAGGTTTCAAGGATCATAATCAACAACAAGGTAAGTTATTCTATCTTTCATTCAAGTTAAAAATGTTCCCCATGTATGCTAGATAGGAATATAACCTTGGAATTCAACTTTGCATGATTATTAGACAAACATAGATCCAAGGTTATTAGGGTTGCATGTACACTTAGGAAGTGTTAGAATGCTCAAAACCCATCAATAACAAGTCCTGAAAGAAGTTTTCTGGACATCCTCGTCTCTATCTCTCTTCTGATGATTGCCTGAACGCAAATCAGTCTTGGAGAACTAAGACGAACCATGCAGTTGGTCAAACAAATCATCAATCCTCATAAGCGGGTAACGTTTCTGCACTATTAGCTTGTTCAACTCCTGATAATCGATACACATCCCGTGGGTACCATCTTTGTTCTTCACAAATAGAATCGACGCTCCCTACGGTGAACTACTCGGTCTAATAAACCCTTTGTCTAACAGCTCTTGCAGCTGTGAAGACACCTCCTGCATCTCCGACAGTGCTAACCGATAAGGTGCCTTGGCTATCGGAGCCGCACCTGGTACCAGATCAATACGAAACTCCACCTGACTCTCCGGAGGCACTCCAAGCAAATCCTCCTGGAAAACGTTTGAATACTCTCGAACTACCGACACATCCTCAATCGTTCTCTTTCTCTCCATCCTGGTGTCCAATACATAAGCCACAAAATCCAAACAAACTTGCTGAAGATATCTCCTAGCTCTTGCAGCTGAACAGAGAGTCGGTCCGTGCTGAGCACCCTCACCATGAATACCTAGTTCTCCCTTACTTGGGGTTCGAACCTGAACTAACTGGTGTCTAAAATCAATCATCGCGTCATTAGGGCTGAGCCAGTCCATCCCCATAATGAGTTTGCTCTCCCGCAAAGGAATAGGAACCAAATATATTGAATATCTCTCTTGGAACAGCTCAAGAGTACAACCCCGATGAACTCTCGATACCCTCACTGAATGATGATCGACGATCTCCACCTCCAACGGGAAATCAAGCTCCCCGGGAGCATCATCAAATCTCTTGTTGAGCACAAGAGATATAAATAATTGGGTGGCGCTTGAATCAAAAAGAACCAGAGTAGGCAATTCATTCACTAAGAACGTCCCTAAACATTACAACAGAAAACATAGGCATAAATAATAATAAAAGCGCATAAATGAATGGAAAAGATACCTGTAACCACTTCAGGAGTTGCACGCGCCTCCTCTGCTATCAGCTGAACAATGCTGCTCTTCACTACAGGGGTCGCTACATTGACCTCTCGGCCATCTGTGATCCTTAAATTCGTCAGAGTGGAAGTTGCAACTGCTCCTGCTGTCAAACTCAGGTAGTCGGCCTTCTTGTGGCCCCTCTGATTATAATGAAAGCATATCAAACCCGAAGCATGGGTGGTGGTATTGGTGGCAGTTCAATCCCTGCGGAAGTGCCCTGTCTTGGCCCACTTATAGCAGCCCGAACCACCCGCTTTGCAAACCCCATCATGCATCCTGTCGTACTTGCCACAACGGCCCCGACCGTGTTGGCCCCTCAATCTAGAATAAAAAACCTTGGGTTTCTTCGTTGAACCCCCATTCGTCTGCACCTGCTCTGCCTTCCTCTTTCCGATGTGGTCCAGATCGATTTGCCATTCCCGGCCCTGTATATCTGATGGGTTTTATAGGTTATAATTAAAAACATGTGGCGGAAAAACTTAACCCTTAAGTTTACATGCAACCTATTTGGATCTAAGTTTTCTCTATTAAAAGCAATAAACTATTGAATATCAAGAACCCTAAGGAGGCTCTACTCTAATTGAAATTACAAGGATTAAGGTTTACATAACTCTTGATTATTATAGCAAATAACTAATGTAATTCCTTTCTTCAAAAGCCTTGGAAGCTAACACCAAAAGCTTGATGTATCTAATGGTTTGTACCCAAACCCTAGTACTGGAAGACTTGAGAGGAGAGGGAAGACAGATGATAATTTCGGCTCTTCTTCTTTTAAGCAAGTGTGTATCGAATTGGGCACCCAAAGTGTCCTATTTATACTTGCTTAATAAACCCAAGAGTCCTTGAATGATTAATTCTAATTAATCCTAGAATTAAATCCTATTTAATTCTAATTAATCAATTAATCATTACTATTTCAAATTAATATATTAATCATATAATATATTAACAAATCATATATTTCAATTTCCAATTAGTTTATAATTCGTATAATAAACTAAGAAATTATCCTCTCTCTCCAAATGTCATTCTACCCAGTTACTGGTTTTGAGGGCAACCAAAAAAGGACTTTGCTTTCAATTCAAGTATATACAATTTTAGTTATGATCTTAGACCCCTTAATCCAACAGTCTCCCACTTGGATAAGTCTAGAACTACAATTACAAGTATAACTTCTAAATTAAACCGCAACGTGTGCTTTCCAAAGCAACTGCCGAACTCTGATCCAATTAGACATTGGTCCTAAGATAAGTGATCAACTATTCCTTCATTCTTCAAGATATCGTATGGACACGAGACATGGATTACAATCAATCTCATTGTCCAAGATTATATTTCCTAATTTCCCGATTTGTGATGACGTCATTAGACTACAAATTGAACACATCAATTAAGTCCTGGCTGGGCCCAACACTATAATGTCAACACCAAACCACCGAGGGGCCTGAAGATATCGCTTTTCCCGTTAGGGAAAAAGGAACAAATAAAATTCGACTCATATGATTGTATCTTTTACTCACCAAGTCACACATAACACCAGGTTTTATAACATCATGTTACTGATGCATTTTGGTAATACCAATGCATAACTGACTTGGAAATTACAACTCATATATCTCCATTTTAAGAATAAAATATATTATCGTCTCAAAATTACTTACGATAGAATCCATCAAATAATTCTCTGAGGGTGGATTTATCCAATACTCAAAATCTCCATTTTCTAAGTACTCGTGAACATTGTAGCAATCTTATGCAAGTTCTAATCCCCATAGACCATCTACAATTTAATTCATGACAGTCTTGATTCACTACTTACTTCCAGAAGTATGAGCGACTGTGGAGTTTCGAATAATCTAATCATTCAGGAAGTAAAACATGCAAAACAAACACAAAAATAACTAACTGAAAAAGGCAGTAACCATACTCATAAATAATCTCTATTATTTAATCACCAAAATCAATAACATTTATTTTGTTACAAGTTTCAAATAATCAACTAACTACTAAAACTAGTTTCATCTCTCAAACCTATGCTCCTAGCATGCTGGTAATGCTTAACCCTACATAGAGCCTTCGTGAAAGAATCTGCATGATTATCTTCAGAAGATACTCTCTTTACTAGGAGATGACCATTTTCAACTCTATGTCTGATGTAGTGGTACTTTTTATCGATATGTGTGGATCTACCATGATCCTTTGGTTCTTTGGTCAAAGCAACCGCACCTTCATTATTACAGAAAAGTTCCAATGGTTCTTGAATGGTCGAGACTACTCCGAGATCACCGATGAAGTTCATCAACCAAGCCACTTCCTTTGATTATTCGCTTGCTGCGATGTACTATGATTCACAAGTAGAACCAGCCACCGTTTCCTGCTTGGAACTCTTCCAAGTAACTGGTCCTCCAGTTAACAAGATCATCCACCTCCACTGAGAACAGATGTTGTCTCGATCTGTATAAAAACTGACGTGAATATATCCACTTACTTTCAATGTATCACTACCACCAAGGACTAGAACCATTTCCTTTGTCATTTGTAAATACTTGAGAATGTTCTTCACTATTGTCCAATGAGCTCTGCCATGATTTCACTGAAAACAACTAACCATGCTCAAATCATAATAAACATTAGGGAGTATATGTCATTGCATACATGATCGAACCTACAGCCAAAGAGTATGAGACTCGACTCATGTAACAACCCGATATTTCAAGACAATGTTATGACTAAAAGTCAAATGTGGTAATCCCTTTTTGAATTAATTGAAATAACATCAAAAAAATGAAATGTTCGAAGGTCTCACTTTGAGTGTACTAAGTGGTAGATATCGTAACAAGGTTTCCAAAAACATAAAGAACATTAAAATCCGAGTTATAACGAAGGAGTTATAACCAATCGAAGATCCGCAACAAAACTGACAAAACACTGTTAAGCGTAAAATACGAAATTCCGATAAAATACTTTTTAGCCTTAAGTATCTAAATGAAAGTCGTAGATATCATTAAACCGTAAACATACATAAAAAGAACGCCCAACTCTGAATTCGTATGAGGAAGTTATGATTTTTCGAAGTTTCTGACCTAGCAGTAGACAGCTAAAAACTCGAAATAGAGATCGAGGGGTCGTTAGCCGACACCACCTAAACAAAAGTTGAAGACCCCGACAATAGGAGTACAACAGTAAAAAGTCTGACGAAAATGGACATCAGATGAAGGAGTTATGGAATTTAAACGGACTTTTCCAGGCCCGGCCTGTTAAAAATAATATAATAAAAATAAAGTCAAAATTAGCCGACGGAGTCTAAACGAGAGTTGTAGAGCCTTTTCACACCTACGCGTGCATATAAAGAATGTCGAAATCGGAGCTCGTACGCGAAAGTTACGGATTTTACAAGTTCATGACACAAAACCCGAGGCTGACTCAGCCTCACGACGTGAGGGAACCATGCTCACGACGTGAGCTCGTGACTGATGGGTTCCAGAGTGTCAGCCACGTCAAATCGTCGAAGAGGATCATGATGACTAAGCCTCACGACTTGAGAAATCCAAAACTCACGACGTGAGACCCCAAATCAGCCCCTATAAATAGAAGCTTAAGGGTGCCGGGTTTGGTGTTCATCTCTTTCCAACTAAGTGTCGTTACTCTACGTGATTACCTCGAGAAGCCTTCCCGAAGCCCCAGTTTTTCATACTCGAGTCCCGAAGGAAGTTCTACACTCCCGAGATCCCCGAGAATCCCGAGATTTCAACTCTCTCTAGTTGAAGTTCTGCTCGATTCTTCTCTCGACTACTTCAAAACAACCACTTCAATCAAGTGAGTTCATACCCCCATTTCTACGCTTTTAACTGATTTTAAATGCTTTTGAACACTTTACGGGGGAGAATACAAGTAAAGACACGGTTAATCTTGTGTGAAAACATCTATCTTTCGTTATACATTTCAGATTGTTTTTAATAACTATCATATGGATCATGTCTAACATACAAAACATCTTACTTTACTTTACCCTCACGGAATGGAATATGAGTATAAATATCATAAGCTCTATTTATACGTTTACATCATATTTAGGGTAACCACTTTCGTTATGACATCTTTATACATACAAGAACATACAAATCATTTTATGCCTTTATTATCATTATGAAAAAGGATAATCGTTACAGAAACAAACATATACATTTTAATACGTGACTTAATTGAGAATTCGTGAGGCATTCATCTTCAATATACCTTTTAAAGGTACCACTAGAAGTCCTGTTTACAACCAGAATCTCCCGTCCGGAGAACGTGACAAGTGTGTATAGATCTATACGTGACTAATGATCCCGCACCCTGACTGCTAGCTACAGTCCCCGGGGTGACAAGTGTCATCTCATTTCGACGCCTGAAGAACGTCGCTACAGGCAAACTATGATAGTACGGTTATAAAAACTCACTGGATAGACAATTATTATGGTATTACATTTTAATGGGGAAAAGTAATAGATACAGTTCTTTTTACAGTCAAATACAAATCTTCTTGTAGTTTTGTTTTATAATAAGACTATACATCATCTTTTGAGCATGTCATATTTGCTTACAGGTTACGGTCTTGGACATTTAAGACTGCATCTCATTTAGGAAAATATAGGATTTTCCTGGTTCAAATACATACAGTTTATACAACGATCTTTCATACTCATTACATACAATTGTTAGAAAATATCGGATTTTCTGGAAAACATACACGAACTTTCGAATGGCATACATTTTATCAAAACACTACTTATGAACTCACCAACTTTGTTGTTGACACTTTTTCTTTGAAATAACTTGTATGCTCAGGAAAACGCTAAGTCAGGTAGCAACTACTTTTGAAGACTAACGCGCTGGCGTTGGTAACATATTTTGGATCACCATATTGTATTTGATATTTAAACATGTAACACATACAATCATGTAAACTTTTCAAATATATTTATATTATGGTGGTGTGTACTTTCTTTACTATTAAATTGTTATGATACTGTACATGACGTCCTCCGCCCCCGAACGTTTCCGCCGTTTTGGTTTGGGGGTGTGACAGATTGGTATCAGAGCATTGTTTATAGTGAACTATGTATATCAAAACCATTTATTTTTGATATACAACTATAAACACAGCTGGGTAAAAACACTCTGAGTGAGAGTTATACTTTTAAAATGAAATTTTTATAAAGAGTACATGCATACATTATCTAACAGGGTCAGTATCATGATGAAAACAATATAGAAGTATTATAGATGAGTTGTGCACTACAGTTATGCCTTGAGATATGTAATTGGAACTGGGATGAATATAGCCTGATCAACTATATTTGTCCGAGAGCCGACTAACGTATGCCAGGGAGTAGCTGCAGTGGACAACAAGTCTAAAACTTACCAAACATAACCTCTTTGAATCAAACATAACATTTAGAATACTATAGGAGTATTTGGTAAATGCAATAAGTTTAAACTTTGATACTTCAGTATGTGCTTTAGTTTATAGTAAATTCTTAACCCTATTCTCGTATAGACACTATCTCTGGATTCCACCTACCAGGAGACCCCTACTACCCCAATCAAGGAAACGGGGGAAGGGATGAAGACGAACCAGAAGAGGATGAGGAACCCATGGAGGAGGAGGAAGAGGAAGGCTCTGATGGGACAGACTCAGAACCATAAATAATCAATCCACCTGCCGTCCAACCTCCTGCGGTTCGAAGAGCTTTTCAGGGACCAACTCCCGTCTGGGGAAGTCACATTCACCGTTGGAGTCAACAGCAAGGATTGCGCCCTCCCCACAACATGTGTCGGGACTTCTACGACGTCAGTGGTGGAAGTTCAGCTGACCGGGCTCTCCCAGTCATGGTGGGCAAAATAGCCAACCAGTCCTACCAATCAGGAGTTCAAGCGAACCGGATTCGCGAAACCGACGTAGAGGTACAAGGTAACACCGTCGATATCCGTCGCCTGGACAGGGTGCAGGAGGATGCCCAACTCCACACCGACACACTCCAAGACCAACTAAACACAGCCCTCTCTGAGATAAGAGAAATGAGGGAGCAGCAAGCCACCTTTGACAGGCGTCTCATGCGGGCCAAGCACTCAGACACGGAGTCAAGCTCCAAGCACAAACCACATCGCAAGTAGTACTTGCCCGACCCCCAAAATTTTGTTATAGAATAGGATCTCGACTAAAAGTCTTACTTTTTTTCTAACTTTTGCAATCGGAGACCTTTAGAAAGGTCAAAAATTTTCCTGACTCCAAAATGTAACCCAATATATGTTTAATATACAAGGAAGTACTCTTTTAGTGTGTTAATTCTTTGCCTACCACTCGAATTCATAAGTTTATCTATAAACTCTAATTATGAATCAAAATCGAGAACCTTGTTTATGTCAAACCCAATTCATGAAATGTTGAAAATGGTTAACTCATTAACACACGAATTTCAAACATGTGAGACTTATTGTCTTCCATTAACTTTGTTTCAGCACGATGCCTCCTCGTAGGTCAGCACGCCGAAATACGACACCAACCCCGCCACCACCACCTCCAACTTACGATCCCGCTATGGTACAGGCTGCCATCAACGCAGCAGTAGCAGCTGCGCTATCCCAAATAAACTCTAATGGAGCCGGAGGGAGCGGGTGTAGTACCAATCATCAGAACCATGGCACTGGTCATGGTCATGTTAGGGAATGCACCTACAAAGAATTCTCGAATGCCAAACCAAAAATGTTCAACGGCACTGGAGGAGTCATTGCACTTATGCAATGGTTTGAAAAGACCGAGATGGTCTTTGAAATCTGTTCATGCCAAGAAATAAGCAAGTTCAAGTTTGCTGCTTGTACCTTTACGGACCGAGCCCTCACATGGTGGAAGGGCCATGTGAAATTCGTATCTCTTCCAGTCGCCAACGCCATGAGCTGGGAGGACTTGAAGGTCCTACTGTTAGAAGAATACTGCCCGAGGGGCGAAATTCAAAAACTGGAATAGGAATTATGGAACTTGAAAATGGTTGGTTCTGACCTAGCCGCCTATACGGCCAGGTTCAGTGATTTGTCAGCCCTATGCCCGGGAATGGTCAACCCGGAGCAGAAGAAAGTGGAAAGATATATCTGGGGGTTGTCACCCCAGGTTCAAGGGCATGTTTTGGCTTCCAACCCAGTCACATTCAACAGCGCAAAGCGCCTGGCTCAACGACTAATCGATCACGGGGTTAAACAGGGCACTATCACAGTTACTGCTGACCCTCCGAAGGAGGTAGAGGACCGAAGGAAACCCTGGAACAAGAGAAAGGGGCAAGCCCCGCAAGAGAACCCCAAGAGGCAACAGTTAGTGACAGCTCACGCTGTTACTATCCCTACCACCCCCGCACCAACAAAGTCGTATATCGGCAATCTGCCGAAGTGCAATAGGTGCAACTTTCATCACCACGGACCCTGCCGTGAGATGCATTGCACCAAGTGCAACCGGAAGGGACACACTATCCGCTTCTGCAAGGAACCAAACCAACCAACCGCTCCAGCCACAAATGTGGGAATAGGTCGTGCTTGTTACGAGTGTGGAGCAACGGGACACTATCGAAGGGACTACCAGAAAGCAAACAATGGGAATACGGGTGGATGTGGCCGAGTATTCGCAATGGGCTAGGAGGAAGCCGTTGCGGACCCCACTGTTGTTACGGGTACGTTTCTCCTCAATAACTCATATGCCTGTATGTTATTTGATAGTGGAGCAGAGAGGAGTTTTGTGAGTCATAGTTTTAAAAACCTACTCAAACAAATCCCTCAATCATTAAGTGAAACTTTTATAGTAGAAATGGCTAACGGGAAAACAGAAAGTGCTAAGGAAATATACTTAAACTGTACCCTCTCATTAAACAATAATTCCTTTCCAATCAACCTCATGCCAGTCTCAATAAAAAGTTTCGACGCCATCATAGGCATGGATTGGCTAAGTTCTCATCGTACGGACATTTTATGTTACGAAAAGGCCGTTCGCCTTAATCTACTAAATGGCGAAGCCCTCGTTGTTTATAGCGACAAACCTAGCACCCCTGTTCATATCATCTCTTGCATCAAGGCTCAAAAATATCTACGCAAGGAGTGCCACGTGTTCTTGGCACATGTTCTGGATGTGAATCGAGGAATAGAAGACTTCAAGGGCGTGCCTGACGTCTGTGACTTTCCTGAGGATCTTCCAGGAGTACCGCCTGCGAGACAAGTCGAATTCAGAATCGACTTAATTCCTGGAGCCACCCCTATGGCCAAAGCGCCCTATCGCTTAGCTCCAACAGAGATGCAAGAACTATCCAGTCAACTGAATGAATTACTCAGCAAAGGATTCATCCGACCAAGCTTCTCACCTTGGGGAGCACCAGTGCCTTTTGTGAAAAAGAAAGACGGATCATTCAGAATGTGCATCGACTATCGGGAACTCAACAAACTTACCATTAAGAACCGGTACCCCCTACCACGAATAGACGATTTGTTCGATCAACTCCAAGGAGCAAACTACTTTTCCAAGATCAATCTGAGATCGGGATATCACCAGCTGAGAGTCCTAGAGAGCGATGTTCCTAAAACGGCCTTCCGAACTAGATACGGTCACTACGAATTCGTAGTGATGCCGTTCGGACTAACCAACGCACCCGCCGTGTTTATGGACTTAATGAATCGAGTGTGTCGTTCGTTCCTGGACAAATTTGTGATAGTATTCATAGATGACATACTCATTTATTCAAAAAGTAAAGAGGAACATGGTCGGCACCTGAGACAAGTCTTAGAGACGCTGAGAACCGAGAAGCTTTACGCAAAATTCTCAAAAATGCGAATTTTGGATTAGGGAGGTGGACTTCCTAGGTCACGTGGTCAGCAAAGAGGGAATCCACGTGGACCCTTCCAAGATCAAGGCTATCCAAAATTCGTCTACGCCAACAACGCCAACCGAAATTCGCCAATTTCTAGGCCTTGCTGGGTATTATCGCAGGTTCATACAGAACTTCTCCAGCATTGCAAAGCCTCTTACCTCCCTGACTCATAAGGGTGTAACCTACAACTGGGGGGAAAAGCAAGATACTGTATTCCAAACCTTGAAGCAAGCCCTGTGCAGTGCACCCATCTTGTCCCTTCTAGAGGGGACAGAAGACTTCGTAGTATATTGCGATGCTTCCAATCAAGGGCTGGGTTGTGTGCTAATGCAGCGAGGAAAGGTTATTGCGTACGCCTCAGGCAACTGAAAACACATGAGGTTAACTACACCACTCACGACTTAGAACTTGGAGCAGTGGTGTTCGCTCTGAAGATTTGGAGGCACTACCTATACGGTACGAAGTGCACCATCTTCACAGACCACAAAAGCCTTCAACACATATTCGATCGGAAGGAACTTAACATGAGGCAAAGACGTTGGATTGAGCTACTTAACGATTACGAATGTGAAATTCGTTATCATCCAGGAAAAGCCAATGTGGTGGCAGATGCCCTTAGTTGTAAGGAGTACTCTGGCCGAAGAGTGAAGTCATTGACTATGACGATCCATTCACACCTGTCAACACAAATCAAGGAAGCTCAATTGGAAGCCTTGAAACCCAAAATCATGACAGGTGAAGCACTTAGAGGGATGGACAAGAATTTTGAAATCAAAGGTGATGGAGTTCGTTACCTCATGAACCGAATCTGGACACCGAAGTTCGGTGGGTTCAGAGAAATGGTTATGGACGAAGCACACAAGACCCCATACTCCGTGTACCCAGGTTCAGATAAGATGTACCTGGATCTCAAGCAACTCTACTGGTGGCCAAACATGAAAGCAGAAATTGTTACCTATGTGGGCAAGTGCTTGACTTGCGCCAAGATCAAAGTAGAACATCAGAAGCCCTCAGGTCTACTCCATCAGCCCGAAATACCTAAGTGGAAGTGGGAGCAGATTTCCATGGACTTCATAACCAAACTACCCAAGACGCAGGGTGGTCACGATACCATTTGGGTGATCGTCGACAGGTTAACCAAATCTGCCCACTTCCTGCCTATCAAGGAGACCAATAAGATGGAGAAACTAACAAGAACCTACATCCGAGAGGGTGTGCGACTTCATGGAGTACCAATATCTATCATCTCGGACCGAGACAGTAGATTCACTTCAAGATTCTGGCAGACGCTGCAGAAAGCTTTGGGAACTAGGCTTGACATGAGTACAGCCTATCACCCACAAACTGACGGGCAGAGTGAGAGAATGATCCAAACCCTAGAAGACATGTTGCGAGCATGTGTAATCGATTTTGGTAAAGCATGGGACGTCCACTTGCCATTGGTGGAGTTCTCTTATAACAACAGTTATCACACTAGCATCAAGACTGCGCCATTCGAAGCCCTTTACGGCCGCAAGTGCAGATCACCTCTGTGCTGGGCGGAGGTGGGCGACACGCAGTTGACGAAAGGTCTAGTCCCTGATAGTACTCTCACTGGTCCGGAAATCATAAGGGAAACGACTGAAAAGCTCGTTCAAATTCGAGAGCGACTGAAAGCCTCACGAGATAGACAAAAGAGCTATGCCGACAAAAGGCGAAAACCCTTGGAATTTCAGGTTGGTGACCGTGTTCTACTAAAGGTCTCACCCTGGAAGGGCATGATACACTTCGGAAAACGTGGAAAGCTAAACCCAAGGTACATTGGACCCTTCGAAATTACTGCAAGGATTGGTCCAGTAGCTTATAGACTCCAACTTCCAATCGAACTTAACAAAGTACATCCGGTGTTTCACGTGTCTAACTTGAAGAGGTGTCTATCCGACGAAACCCTTGTAATTCCACTCGAGGAAATCGAGCTGAATGAAAATCTTAACTTTGTGGAAGAAGCCGTCGAAATCATGGATATGGAAATCAAACGAACTAAGCAGAGTCGCATACCAATAGTGAAGGTTCGCTGGAATGCTAAGCGGGGACCCGAATTCACTTGGGAGCGAGAAGATCAGATGCAACAAAAGTAACAACCCGATATTTCAAGACAATGTTATGACTAAAAGTCAAATGTGGTAATCCCTTTTTGAATTAATTGAAATAACATCAAAAAAATGAAATGTTCGAAGGTCTCACTTTGAATGTACTAAGTGGTGGATATCGTAACAAGGTTTCCAAAAACATAAAGAACATTAAAATCCGAGTTATAACGAAGGAGTTATGACCAATCGAAGATCCACAACAAAACCGACAAAACACTGTTAAGCGTAAAATACGAAATTCCGATAAAATACTTTTTAGCCTTAAGTATCTAAATGAAAGTCGTAGATATCATTAAACCGTAAACATACATAAAAAGAACGCCCAAATCTGACTTCGTATGAGGAAGTTATGATTTTGTCGAAGTTTCTGACCTAGCAGTAGACAACTAAAAACTCGAAATAGAGATCGAGCGGTCGTTAGCCGACACCACCTAAACGAAAGTTGAAGACCCCGACAATAGGAGTACAACAGTAAAAAGTCTGACGAAAATGGACATCAGATGAAGGAGTTATGGAATTTAAACGGACTTTTCCAGGCCCGACCTGTTAAAAATAATATAATAAAAATAAAGTCAAAATTAGCCGACGGAGTCTAAACAAGAGTTGTAGAGCCTTTTCACACCTATTTGTGCATATAAAGAACGTCGAAATCGGAGCTCGTACGCGAAAGTTACGAATTTTACAAGTTCGAGACACAAAACCCGAGGCTAACTCAGACTTACGACGTGTGGGAACCATGCTCACGACGTGAGTTCGTGACTGATGGGTTCCAGAGTGTCAGCCACGTCAAATCGTCAAAGAGGATCATGCTGACTAAGGCTCACGACGTGAGAAATCCAAAACTCATGACGTGAGACCCCAAATCAGCCCCTATAAATAGAAGCTTAAGGGTGCCGGGTTTGGTGCTCATCTCTTTCCAACTAAGTGCCGTTACTCTACGTGATTACCTCGAGAAGCCTTCCCGAAGCCCCGGTTTTTCATACTCGAGTCCCGAAGGAAGTTCTACACTCCCGAGATCCCCGAGAATCCCGAGATTTCAACTCTCTCTAGTCGAAGTTCTGCTCGATTCTTCTCTCGACTACTTCAAAACAACCACTTCAATCAAGTGAGTTCATACCCCCATTTCTACGCTTCTAACTGATTTTAAATGCTTTTGAACACTTTACGGGGGAGAATACAAGTAAACACATGGTTAATCTTGTGTGAAAACATCTATCTTTCGTTATACATTTCAGATTGTTTTTAATAACTATCGTATGGATCATGTCTAACATACAAAACATCTTACTTTACTTTACCCTCACGGAATGGAATATGAGTATAAATATCATAAGCTCTATTTATATGTTTACATCATATTTAGGGTAACCACTTTCGTTATGACATCTTTATACATAAAAGAACATACAAATCATTTTATGCCTTTATTATCATTATGAAAAAGGATAATCGTTACAGAAACAAACATATACATTTTAATACGTGACTTAATTGAGAATTCGTGAGGCATTCATCTTCAATATACCTTTTAAAGGTACCACTAGAAGTCCTGTTTATAACCAGAATCTCCCGTCCGGAGAACGTGACAAGTGTGTATAGATTTATACGGGACTAATGATCCCGCGCCCTGACTGCTAGCTACAGTCCCCGGGGTGACAAGTGTCATCTCATTTCGACGCCTGAAGAACGTCGCTACAGGCAAACTATGATAGTACGGTTATAAAAATTCACTGGATAGACAATTATTATGGTATTACATTTTAATGGGGAAAAGTAACATATACAGTTCTTTTCACAGTCAAATACAAATCTTCTTGTAGTTTTGTTTTATAATAAGACTATACATCATCTTTTGAGCATGTCATATTTGCTTACAGGTTACGGTCTTGGACATTTAAGACTGCATCTTATTTAGGAAAATATAGGATTTTCCTGGTTCAAATACATATAGTTTATACAACGATCTTTCATACTCATTACATACAATTGTTAGAAAATATCGGATTTTCTGGAAAACATACACAAACTTTCGAATGGCATACATTTTATCAAAACACTACTTATGAACTCACCAACTTTGTTGTTGACACTTTTTCTTTGAAATAACTTGTATTCTCAGGAAAACGCTAAGTCGGGTAGCAACTACTTTTGAAGACTAACGCGCTGGCGTTAGTAACATATTTTGGATCACCATATTGTATTTGATATTTAAACATGTAACACATACAATCATGTAAAATTTTCAAATATATTTATATTATGGTGGTGTGTACTTTCTTTACTATTCAATTGTTATGATACTGTACATGACGTCCTCCGCCCCCGAACGTTTCCGCCGTTCTGGTTTGGGGGTGTGACAACTCATGTCAGCTATCTCTTCATTTGTACTGAGGCTTTGAGTCTTACTCAACTTGATAGTACTATGAATAGGTAGTTCCCCTTTCTTTGAATTTTCCATACTAAAGCATTTTAGTACCTTATCTAAGTATGTACTCTGACTAAGACCAATAATTCTTTTCTTTCTATCCCTCAGAATCCTTATCCCAAGAATATAGGTCGCTTCCCCTAGATCCTTCATGGTGAAACACTTCTGAAGCCAAGATTTCACCTCTTGCAAGGTTGGGATGTCGTTTCCCATAAGGAGTATGTCATCAACATACAGTGCTAGGAAAGTTTCTATACTCCCACTAGCTTTGACATTCACACAATACTCATCCCCACTCCTAGAGAAACCAAATTCTTTGACTTTCTCATGAAGCAAATATTCCAACTGCAAGAAGCTTGTTTCAATCCATAAATGGATTTCTCAAGCTTACAGATTCTATTAGGAAACTTTGCATGTACAAAACCCTCTGGATGACTCATGTAAACATCATTATCCAACTTCCCATTTGGGAAAGCAGTTTTGACATCCATCTGCCATATCTCATAATCATGAAAGGCAGCTATGGCAAGCATTATCCGGATAGACTTTATCATAGCCACTGGTGAGAAGGTCTCATCATAGTCAATCCCTTAGGTTTAAGTACAGCCCTTCGCAACCAGTCATGCTTTGAAACTGTGTACCTTTCCATACATGTCAGTCTTCTTCTTGAATATCCATTTGCACCCAAATGTCTTTCAACCTGGTACATGATCAATCAAATTCCTAACTTAGTTAGCATACATGGACTTGATCTTGCTATCCATTGCCTCTTTCCACTTAGTAGCCTCATGGCCTGCCATCGCTTCTTTGTAGTTAGCTGGCTCATCCAAATTTACCACTGTACAATCACTGATAAACGTGTCACCATCTGTAGTAATATGGAAACCACAGAACTCAGGTGGCATGCTAAATCTACTAGAACGTTGAAGAGGTAATGAATTGATAATTGGCTCAACAGGAGTCTCATCCTCTGGTTGACAGCTAGTGTCTTCTAAGGTTCCTTCATTGGGTGACTCTTGAATTGCTTCAAGCTCCATTATACTCCCACTGTCCTCTTTGAATATGATTTCTCTCTTGTGAAAGACTCCCCTTCGAGCTACAAAGACTACGTTCTCACTAGGTCTGTAGAAAAAGTATCCAAAAGACTTCTTTGGGTAACCAATGAAAATACATCTCTCACTACTAGGTTCTAGCTTGTCATGAGTCTCTCGTCTAACAAAAGCTTCATAACCCCAAACCTTGATGTGGGCTAATGAGGGAACTTTCCCTACCCACATCTCGTGAGGTGTTTTGGCAACCTTCTTAGTAGGGATCATATTAAGGATATGGGCGAATGTCTCTAAGGCATACCCCCAAAAATAAATAGGAAGGGAAGCTTGACTCATCATGGAACGAAGCATGCCTAACAAGGTCCGATTATGCCTCCCATCCACACCATTAAGTTGTGGTGTCCTAGGAGGAGTAAATTGTGAAACTATTCCACATTCCTTCAGATATTCGTGAAACTCGATTCTAAGATACTCTCCGACTCTGTCAGATCGGAGCGTCTTTATCTTCCTACCCAATTGATTCTCAACCTCGTGCTTAAACTCTTTGAACTTTTCAAAGGTTTCTGATTTATGTTTGATTAAGAAGATATACCAATATCTGTTATAATCATCTGTAAATGTCACGTAGAATCAATTGGCATCCCTTATGGTAGATCTGAAGGGTCCACACACAAATGTGTGTATGAGATCCAAAAAACCTTCACCTTGTTCACAAGACCCAGTAAAAGATGATATTGTCATCTTAACCAAAAGACCAGACTCACATTCATCATCTGACCTTAAGTCAAATGATTCCAACACTCCATCCTTTTGGATTTGGGCGATGCGTTTCTTATCAGTGTGTCTAAGACGAAAATTCCACAAGCATGCTTTGTCTACACGATTAGACGAATAAATATGAAATACACTATTGCCTAAGCTATCAACACAAATCACAGTTTCATGCACACCATTACAAGGAAAAGATTTAAACATAAAAATACCATTTTTATAAACTAAAATCGTTTCTTTCACATCATCAAATGAATATCAAAAACCTTGTTTGAACAATGCATGGAAAGAAATAATGGTTCTTGTCATTTCTGACGAATAGCAACAATTAATCAAATCTAATCTAACATCACCACCGAGAACAAGACCATAAGTTCCAATGTTGGTAACATGTGAAGATTGCCTATTCCCCATGATTAGATCTATTCTTCCATGCTCCACTTCCTCACTTTCTCTTAGCCCCTACAAATCAGAACAAATGTGGAAACCACATCCTGTGTCAAGGACCCAAGAATGAGTAAGTTGTGAGTTATTGATTTGAATAGTGTATATACCTGTCGACGATGGCTTGACCTCGCCATCTTGATGTGTTGCAAGTATTTAGGTCAGCTTCTTTTCTAATGGCCCTTTTCGTTGCAATAGTAGCAAGTAGCCTCCTTGGGATCAGATACAGTTGGAATATCAACATTGAGCCTTTACTTTGACCCACTACTCGACCCTCCAGCATGGGAATTGCCCTTTAATATTGATTGAGGATTAGCCTTCCTCTTCTTTCTTTTGTTCTGTCCAATGGCAATGACAAGAGCACTTGTTGTAGGAGGGGTTTGATTCTTCTTCATCCCCGACTCAGCAGTTTGCAACAAGTTGTGGAGTTGGGTCAATGTGGTCTCCATATTGTTCAAGTGATAAGTTAGGACAAATTGACCATAATTGGTAGGAAAAGAGTTCAAAACCATCTGAATGACCAACTCTTGGTCAAAATACATATTGAGCTTTTCCAACCGCTCCATATATCTCTGCATTCTTTGCACATGGGTGCACACAGATTCTCTTTCCTTTAACTTGCATGCCATCAATGCTTTAATGACTTCGTACTTTTCTTGGTATGCTCTCTTGTGAAACTTTTGTGCAAGATACAAGCACATCTCGTTCGGCCAGTAATCCTCGTAGGAATTTTGCAACCTGTGAGAACAAGAATCAATGCGCAAGGACAATGTTTGAAAACTCAAACCTTGACTTAATCTTTAAGATCAATGTCTGCTCTTAATATGAAGTTCCATTCGAATCTGGTAAACCAATTAGGACTTGAAGATAAATATTCAACAAAAAACTCAATTAATAAATGAAGTAAACTTTGAGTATAATCAATGGAAAGGAAATTTAAGAACAATAAGAATGTAATGAAAGAACTTTGACTTGAAGGAAAGTGAAAGTGATATGAAGAGAATATTTTCTATTCTTGGATTAATAATTTGAATCGTTCCCTGGGTTGAAGTTGTATCCACTATCTGCTTCACTCAAAATCGAAGTATCATCAATCGATGCCTCAACATGACACCGTATGAAGTCATGAATGGTCGCAAGTCGAGTATCTCATTCCTACATGTCTTTGGCTACAGGTGCTTTATCAAAAACAACTGTGATCAACTCACGAAGTTCCAACCCAAAGCCAATGAAGCGATCTTCTTAGGATACTCAGCAAAAACCAAAGCTTACCGAGTTCTGAATCATCGGACTCGTGTTCTTGAAGAAAAATTAGATGTCACCTTCGATGACAACTATGTTCGGAATTCTGGCCCAACCCATTTCACAAACCACATCATGGAGTCTGATGCTCCATCTCTAGGATATCTGAATATACAGATCATCTATGAAGTTGATTTTGAGACCCTGTTTGGACCATCAGAAACAACTCTTGATTCAGAATCTCGATCAAGACCGTCCTCATCAACTGCCGCTCCAATTTCCCAAAATGTTTCTGGTCCGACCCCCAACTTTCCTCCATTTGATTACGATCCATTTCAACTTTATCAGATTAAGGGGGAGAACATGCATCCCTCTCTCTAATAAAATGTGGATGGATTTCAAGATACAGCAGATCAATTCGCTAAATTTGATCCCACTCTGATCAACAGTGAAGACGATGCCAACTTCTTTGACTTTCCGAACGAAGATGATGTAGACGTATCTGGTTCAAAAGTTCAGGGGGAGAATCATCCTCAAATTCAAATTGTTCAGGGGAGCAACATAACCCCATTATTGATGTCGGATCGTCCGCTGTACAAGAGCTTCCGAGATTACATATCTGGACAAAGGATCATCCTCCAAACCAGGTCATCGGAAATCTCAACACTGGTGTTCAAACTCGTTCTGCTACTAACATCCAAAATAAATGTCATTTCTCGGCATTTATCTCAATGGTTGAACTAAAGTCCATCAAGGAAGCATTAGAACATGCTGGCTGGAATAAAACCATGCAAGAAGAGTTAGTAGAATTTGATAGAAATGAAGTGTGGACTCTCGTCCCTCCTCCTCAGGATCACCCTATTGTTGGTACGAGATGGGTATCTGAAACAAGCAAGACGATGCTGGAGTTGTCATCTGAAACAAAGCAATATTGGTGGCCAAAGGATTCACTCAGATCGAAGGACTCGATTACAACGAGACCTTCGCTCCTGTTGCTTGTTTTTAATCCATCAGAATCTTTCTTGCTTATGCAACTCACAAAGGCTTCAAAGTTTACCAAATGGACGTCAAAAGTGATTTTCTTAATGGTGAACTTGATACCAAAGTGTATCTCCAACAGCCCCCCGGTTTTGTTAATCCTTCATATCCGAACTACTGCTACAAACTCCGAAAGGTTGTTTATGGCCTCAAGCAAGCTCCTCGCGCCTGGTACAAGACTCTCACCGAATTTCTCAAGCGTTCCAGTTTTCAAAGAGGAATTCTCGATCCTACCATATTCCAAAGATCAAATGGAAACACCTGATTTTATTCCAAATCTACGTTGACGATATCATTTTTTGATCCACTGATCCATCAATGGTTGCTGATTATGCCAAGTTAATGGTTAGTCGATTCCAAATGAGCATGAATCGTAAAATTAAGTTTCTTCCTCAGACTCAAGGTTAAGCGAACCAACAAAGGAATCTTTATTCACCAAGACGAAGCACATCGACATTCGGTACCATTTTATTAAAGATCATGTCTTAAAAGGAAACATTGAACTTATTTTTGTTCCATGTGACGATGAAATTGCTGATGTCTTTACTAAGGCATTAGACGAAACCAAATTCAATAGGTTTCTGAACAAAATGGGTATGATGTTGCCTGATTCTCAATTCTTCCAAGAGGCTTGTACTCTCTGATGGGAACACCAGAAAGTGAATTAATTCCGAAGTCAAAATCTTTTTCATCTCAGAATCATTTCCTCTCGGAATAAATAGGATCATTTTACATGTTTTTTTTGTCTAACCTCTTCTTCTAGTTTTAAGTTGTACAACTCTCCTCATCTTTTGAAGTTCATGGCCAATATAGTCACATTGGTATCTTGCTTTGATCTCGCCTCATAATCTATCACAACAGCGTGTTATGAAGTTCACCTCGGAATTCAAGTCCGAAACGGTAATGTGTATTCACCTCTTCCCTATGTCCGAGCTCTGAATCTTCATATCTCGAAATCTCAAATCTGTTTAAAAATGTCCTCTAAGATCTTCATACATTTTACCTCTGATATTCAGTCTGAGTCTATGCAATCTCGAACTCTATATCATGTTCAAGAGTTGTGTTCATTTTCTCCTCGAAGCATCTTATAACACTCAATCTCGGAACTTCCTTGTTCCGAGATCATCCTTTTCAATAGAAGTTCAACAGTTTTTCATTAAGTTTTTTTCCGAAACGTTTTCTTAAATGAATTAATGGTTATTTTTTTAATGATTATCCTTGATTACTAAATAGTCGCGCTTTTTGCACACGTCTCGATAAATTTCACATCAACTCAACCTAAAACGATGGTTTTCATTTTCGCATGTATTGCCATTGCATCTTTCGTCCTTGCAGGTCAAACGCATGCTAATTTTGGCAACACATTTAATGTGATCCTTTTACCAATCAGGTATAATCATTACGCATTTTCATAACCCGACCCGGATATCCAAACTACATAAAGATTTCAAACCCCAACTGTTCCTTTTTACGCTCTATTCTCCTTATTCTCCAATATTCTCTCTGCAACCTATTCTTCAAGCTTCATACTTGCAACAATGGCCTCTTCACAAAATGCCCCAGAATTCCTAAAACAGTCTCAAAGATGAAATCCACGAAAGGTTCCGCTTCATCTTCGTCAACTGAACCAATACTTCGTGAAACCACTCAACTCTTCTCGCTCGATCATATGGATCATGAAGAATCCATTTGAGTGATGATTGAGTTCATCTCACACCATCCCATCGCCATTCCCCTCACTATAACCCCAAATCACCAAATACCTCTACGAATCCTACTCACAGCCTTCGAGAGGATCAAGATTCAAGATGGAGTTCTGAAAAAAATCACAGGCGATTGAATTGTTCCTGTGTCAAAGCAAACTTTACTCAAGGCGATTGGAATCCCAGAAAAGCCCAAGGGTTTTACAGTGCAAGAACCAACGACTAAAGAGTTTCATACGTTCCTCAATGGAATAGGGTATACTAAAGAGTTTAAGGCCAAGAAATTCAAGAAATCAGTCATTATTGGCATTTGCACTGTACTCATGCACCTCATTCTTCGAGGTCTTTCTGGAAAACATGGCGATACTGATATAATGAGAAAAGACTGGCTCTATGTGTTTTACAACATCTACTCAGGGAGGACGAACGTCATCGATATAACCGATGTCCTATGGCAAGACTTTCGGAAGTTTGCCGTTAAGAGAAAGCCACAAGAAATTTCAAGTCTGAGGTTCTGGTCTCTTACACTTTAACAACTTTACCGAGAGAGACAAGAGCCAATTCCGATCAACACAAAACCAAAAGAGGTATTTCTCTCCTTTAAAGCTATCAACACATATAGACTTCCGAACCAATCGTCTTCCGGGCCCACTCGTAGACTGCCACAACACATGCTGGCCACTTTACCATCCGATTCTGTTTTCTTGATATATCACTTACAGAATTCGACTGTGTATGACCCAACATAGTCTACCCCAGTCTCTGTTGCACAACCCTCAGATGTGCTCAAACCAGTCTCAACTGGTGGCAAAAAGAAGAAGGCGGCCAAACACAAAACTTATCCTACTAAACCTCAAACCAAAAAGAGAGGCAAAGTCAGTGGTTCCTCTCGGAAGGAACCACACAATGACATTCTAACTGATTCTGGTCATCAAATTAACACACCAGGCCACTCTTCCGAAGTACCCTTCAGATCTTAAAAATCACAATCACACACACACATGGGGAGTCTCCACATATTCCACCCTCATCTTCCCAAAAAGATGATGTTTGTGTTGAAAAGTTCCTTGAACCCCCTGGAACAAACCCACGTGTCATCTCGGAAATCCCTTTTTCTTCAACACACGCACGATCAGAGGCCCATGCCTCAGATCCTAAGTGTAACGCCCCATTCCTGGTATGAAAGTAATTCTCTAAATGTTCATTTTATAAGAGCTACTCGACGAGTTGGTAGCCCTAACTCGTCGAGTAGGTGCGAGCTGGATCGCGGGGTTTAAGTGGACTACTCGACAAGTCGGAAATGGACTCGGTGAGTACGTCCATCAGGAGGAAACCCTAATCCTTAGGGTTTGCACCCTATTTAAGCATCATTATGAGTCCTCACCCCAGCCTCCATCACCTCCACAGTCCATTCCCGAAACCCTAGCAACCATTGAGTGTCTTAAAGCCTTTCTTGCCATTTTTGTGTGATTTGAAGTTAGAAGAAGAATGAGATCCATTGGTGATTCAAGAAGAGGCAGAAGATCCAGAGTTTTAGTTGCATTTCAGAGCTCTTGAAGGTATAAAGTTTGTACCTGGGCTTATTTTCACTTAGATCTTCTTGAAAGCTTGTTTGTTGCCACTTTTGGGGTCCCTTCCAAGATAATTTCGGGTAGAGAGCTTTTGGGACTATAAGGACTTTAGATCTAGGCACTCTTGAGCTCCAGAAGCTCAAAGTTACCACCTTTATTCAGCCAAGATCCCATTCTATGCCCTAGACTCTCATTTCTAGCTTGTTTTGGGTGATTTAGCTTCATCTCATCATGCATGCACGTAAAGTTAGCAACTTTGCGTGTTATTCTAGCTTAAGGAGTCCAGATCTATGAATTGGAGGCAGTGGAATCACCTAGGAACAACTGTATAGTCTGAACATGCAATGGACTCACCGAGTTGTTCTTGGGACTCGACGAGTTGGATCGATGTCCCCAAACCCTTCTTCGGTTATGAGTGATACCATTGAGTTAAGGAGATGACTCAGCGAGTTGGACAGGAGTGAGACTCGGAAACAAAAGCACTCGACGAGCCCAAGGTGAGACTCGACGAGTAGAACCAAGACGTCCCGATGTTATGACCGTTTGAACTCGACGAGTCGGTAGAGGGACTCGGCGAGTTAGGTTGACTGAGAGTTGACTTTGACCTTAGCGTTGACTTTGATCAGAAGGGTAAAATGGTCATTTTACCGTAAGAGAGATTATCAGTTTTTGATTAAGTGTTGTTATGGAATTATAGCCGGAGAGTCGTCGGAGCAGCAGATAGGAATCCCTCGCCCAGTTTTTCAGCCGTCAGCCATACGAGGTGAGTTTCCTTGCAGTAGGAACGGGTCTACGACCACATTGCCGACCCGTTTAGATGATAGTAGTTCCGGACTTCGGTCAGATGCCGGGCGGGGCCCGATGCAGTAGTATGTATGCTTGATGTCTTCGTGATTCATGCATGTTTGTGATATGTGTTATATGATCCGGACTTCGGTCCGATGCCGGGCAAGCCCGATGCAGTTTATGTGATTATGCTATATGTTCATGCTATGTTATGTTCAGTTTATTCCGGACTTCGGTCTGATGCCGGGCGGGGCGCGATGCAGTGGGCGGGGCCCAAGTTATTCCGGACTTCGGTCTGATGTCGGGCGGGGCCCGATGCAGTGGGCGGGGCCCAGATTATGCCGGACTTCAGTCCGATGCTGCGCAGGGCCCGATGCAGTGGGCAAGGCCCAATATGTGTTATTTGTGTTATTGTATGGTATGTGGTAGTTTGGGGGAGCTCACTAAGCTTTGTGCGTACAGTTTTCAGTTTTGGTTACAGGTACTTCCACTAGCAAAGGGAAGGGCTCGGGTTGATAGCATGGCACACACCACAGTCACAGCCTGGGAGTTCACTCTGATGATTTGATATGAGATTTTGATTACAGATACTATGATGTTTTATGATACATGATTATGATTTTACTTATGATTTTGGATGGTTGATGGTTTTAATAATGTTTTAAAAATGAAAATTTTGGGTTGTATTTTTGGGATGTTTCAAGTTGGTATCAGAGCCTTGGTTTGAGGGATTCAGGCACACTTTCGAGTGTGTCTGAACTCAAACTAAGGAATTGGTATAGAAATTTTCAAAAAGAAAATCATTTTTACAAAAAAGGATTTTGAAAATAGAATAGAACTTTGAAAAGAGAAAAGGGTGTGGTGCATGCAATTAGCCGAGCTCAAGTAAGTACTCCCAAATTACCCATACAAGATTATGTTATGTTATGATTATCAGCTTTATTAGAACATCATGCTAGATTAGGACTAAGGATCTAGGAAGGATGCCTTATGTGCCTGTTATATGTGTTCAGCTTTATGAGAACTGCATGCTAGTACAGATTAGTCACTATGATAGCCAGAGTAGTAGATGCTTGATTATGTGTACTCGATGCTCGAATGGTGCTTGCTTTGTGCTTTTAGGAGTCTTAGTTATCTTTCACTAACCAGTAAATGAATATGTTACGTTGCATATTGCAAGGATTAAATAATTTCAGAAGGTTAGGTCTAGCTCTATTGGGCAGCTCTTGTTTGAGTCCAACCGTTGTAGAGTAGGATCTCTCATTCGAAGAATTATCTAGTTTGAGTAATATGTAATAGTATTCGCGAGCTAGTTAGGGGAAGAAAGCAGGGACTTCTTATGCAGCTAATGGCGGAGAGTGGGTTGGTGATTACCCTAGGGTAAGCCTAGGATGAGAGTAGCAGAGGGCAATGGCAGTAGAAGGGACTTGGTGGAGTCGAGGCAGTTCTTGAGGAAAGTACGGATAGATGTGGAAGGTAGTATGGGCCCGTACTACTGAAAGCAGAGGATCCGTACTCGAATCAAGGAAGACTAAGATAAGACCAGGGAACTTGTAGTATGAGTGATCCCTCCAGTTATATTAGTATTCTGACGCTTGTTATGATGTGTTTACAGAATGGTGGTTTTACGCCCTAGACCAGCAGTTGGTAGTTTAGGTGCAGGAGAGGGATCGGGCTCTGGCTCTGGAGCCGGGCAGTTAAATGAGCAGACCAGGGAGTTCATATCCTTGGAGGTCACACGCAGCATACTAGACCAGACTCCTGTGATTTTTGGATCGGTCAAGGAAGGTATCCTAGAGATTCTGGATGAGAAGTTGGGTGCGTTCCGTACTGAGTTAGCGACCATGATGGGATCGCGTATATTGATGTTCAGGGATTTCAGAGCTTGTGGAGCTCCCGACTACCATTGGGCTCGGGACCCCATTGCGAGTACCAGGTGGTTGGCGGATGTCACCAACGCGTTCCGCACCAGCAGATGTCCCGAGGGGGACAAGGTCAGATTAGCATCCTGTCTTCTGAAGGACAGGGCACGAGATTGGTGGGAGGAGGTCGGGAGAGCTATTGGAGATGACACTGTGTTGGATGCTATGACCTGGAGTGATTTCACGACCAGGTTCAGAGCCGAGTTCGCACCTGTTATTGAGGTGCAGCAGCTTGCTAGGGAGTTTCAGGACCTCCAGCAGACGACAGAGACTGTGGCGGAGATTACCGCCAAGTTCAGGGAGAGGGCCCTCCTCGTTCCGCAGTATGCTGCAGACGAGGAGATGAAGAAGGCCCGATATCATGAGATGTTGCGGAGTGATATCCGCCAGTTTGTGAGCCACTCCAGCTGCAAGACGCTGGGGGACATGATTGCGAAGGCTCGTGAGAGGGAGATTGATCTAGAGATGGAGAGGAAGAGGAAGCCAGAGGTGACGTCTGGCGCAGCAGGTTCGGGCAAAAAGACCAAGGTGTCCGATCAAAGGTCTAGGGGACAGCAGAGCCACAGTCGGTGTGGCAAGTGTGGCAGGTTGCACGATGGGGTGTGCAAGGCGGGGAGTTCCGGCTGCTTCAAGTGCGGTCGGACTGGGCATATGAGTAGGGATTGCACAGCTACTACCACTACCACCACAACATCTGATCTGATTTGCTTCCATTGCTATCAGAAGGGACACAAGAAGTCCCAGTGTCCGAGTTTAGCACCTGCAGGACAGGTGGTGGTACCCACCCCTACCAGACTGAGGATTACAGACGGCCGGTAGGGTCGTGCTGAGGCGTCAGTGGCGAAGAGTAGAGCTTTCCACTTGACAGCATAGGAGGCGCGAGCGACCCCTGATGTGGTTGCTGGTACGTATTTTCTCCATTTTCTCTCTATTACTCATGTTTATGTGTTGTTTATAGGGTCGTTCCTAGTGAACGGCATTTCAGCCATGGTATTGTTTGATTTGGGGGCTAGCCAATCGTTTGTGTCGCTTGCACTTAGCAAGCGATTTAGCAGAGCTCCGGGGGAGTTGGATTTTCCACTCGACATTGAGATAGCAGATGATAGGACCGTCAGGGCCGCGAGAGTTCATAGAGGATGTACACTGTGGTTATTTGATGAACACTTCCCAGTAGATTTGGTTCCTATTCCCCTGCGAGGGAATAAGGTTATAGTGGGTATGGATTGGCTGAGTTCCAATGGAGCGGTGATTGATTGTGAGCTACAGTTGGTGAGGGTTCGCACTCCTAGTGGGGGATAGTTAGTGATTCAGGGCGAGAGGCCACAGCGCGGACCGGTTCTTTGTTCAGCAGCGAGGGCGAGACGCCATTTTCAGCAAGGTTGTGCGGGATATGTTGCTTATGTCATGGATACCCGGGATAAGGGTAAGACGACAGCCGACGATGTGCCAGTAGTATGAGAGTACCCGAACATATTCCCAGAGGATTTGCCTGGGATACCTCCGGAGAGACAGGTTGAGTTTCGGATTGACCTGGTCCCCGGTGTGGCTCCGATAGCCAAGGCACCATATCGGTTGGCTCCTCCCGAGATGTAGGAGTTGTCTACGCAGCTGCAAGAGCTGTTAGACAAGGGTTTTATCAGGCTGAGTAGTTCACCATGGGGAGCCCCGATCCTGTTTGTGAAGAAGAAGGACGGGTCGCACCGTATGTGCATAGACTACTGGGAGCTGAACAAGGTGACGGTGAAAAACCGTTACCCACTCCCGAGGATAGATGATTTGTTCGACCAGCTTCAGGGAGCATCTTGGTTCTCCAAGATTGATCTACGGTCCAGATACCACCAGATGCGGGTCAGAGAGGATGATGTATAGAAGACCGCTTTTAGGACCCGCTATGGTCACTATGAGTTTGTGGTGATGCCGTTTGGGCTCACCAATGCTCCAGCCGTGTTCATGGACCTCATGAACCGCGTGTGCAGGCCGATGCTGGATCGGTCTGTGATAGTATTCATTGATGATATTTTAGTTTATTCCAAGACTGAGGAGCAGCATGAGGAACACCTGAGAGAGATGCTTGAGACGTTGAGGAGGGAGAGACTTTTCGCAAAGTTCTCCAAGTGCGAGTTCTGGTTGCGCGAGGTGCAGTTTTTGGGTCACCTCGTCAACCAGAAGGGTATATTAGTCGATCCGGCCAAGATAGAGGTCGTGATGCAGTGGGAGGTTCCGAGGTCTCCATCAGAGATTCGGAGCTTCCTGGGATTGGCAGGGTACTACAGGAGATTCATCCAGGATTTCTCCAAGATAGCAGTACCCTTTACCCGACTGACGAAGAAGTCGGTGGTGTTTTGCTGGGGTCCTGAGCAGCAGACAGCCTTTGAGACGCTCAGGTAGCGACTGTGTGAGGCGCCGATCCTTACCCTGCCAGAGGGAGTAGATGACTTTGTAGTCTACTGTGACGCTTCGATCACAGGATTGGGAGCAGTGTTGATGCAGCGGGGGCATGTGATAGCTTATGCCTCGAGACAGTTGAAGCCTCACGAGGCTAACTACCCGACACATGATTTGGAGTTGGGGGCTGTAGTGTTCGCCCTCAAGATTTGGCGGCATTATCTCTATGGGGTCCGGTGTACTATTTACACGGACCACAAGAGTTTGAGGTACCTCATGGATCAGCCGAATTTGAACATGAGGCAGCGTCGGTGGTTAGACGTGGTAAAGGATTACGATTGTGAGATCCTCTACCACCCGGGCAAGGCCAACGTAGTGGCCGACGCCCTGAGCCGCAAGGCGGTAGCGACTCCGATTCGAGATATCTGCTTGAGGATGACAATGATTACTCCACTGTTGGAGAAGATTAGGGAGGCGCAGGTTGAGGGCCTGAAGGAGGAGTGCCAGAAGTGCGAAAGGATAGTGGGTCGAGTGGCTTCGTTTGATTACGACAGCCGGGGATTGTTGACCCTGCATGGGAGGGTATGGGTACCGTACTGGGGCGGAGTACGACAGGTGTTGATGGATGAGGATCACAAGTCTCGGTTCTCTATCCATCCAGGGGCGACGAAGATGTACAGAGATCTTCGACCCGATTACTGGTGGCCCTGCATGAAGCGGGACTTAGCTTGGTATGTGGAGAGATGCCTGACCTGCAGGAAGGTCAAGGAAGAGCACCAGAGGCCCCACGACAAGATGCAGCCATTAGACATTCTTGTGTGGAAATGGGAGGACATCACTGTGGACTTCATTACAAAGCTTCCCAGGACCACACGTGGGGTGGATTCGATATGGGTTATCGTGGATCGGTTGACCAAGAGCGCCCATTTTATACCGATCCAGGAGAGCATCTCGGCCGAGAAGTTGGCCGAGATTTATGTGCGAGAGGTAGTGGCATGACATGGAGTGCCTGTCTCGGTGGTGTCAGACCGAGATGTCCGGTTTACTTCCAGATTTTGGAAGCGGTTTCATGACGAGATGGGTACTCGTCTCCATTTCAGAACCGTTTTCCACCCTCAGACGGATGGACAGAGCGAGAGGACGATTCAGACTCTCGAGGACATGCTTCGGGCATGTGTGCTAGATTTCGGTGGCAGTAGGGATACGTATCTTCCGTTAGCGGAATTTTCGTATAACAACAGCTATCATTCCAGTATAGACCGACCTCCCTTCGAGATGCTCTACGGGAGAAAGTGCAGGACCCCAATATGTTGGGGTGAGGTCGTTCAGAGAGTCATGGGCAGTACAGAGGTAGTACTCAAGACCACGGATCGAATTCAGCAAGTCTGGTGCAGGCTCCAGACTGCTCAGAGTCGGCAAAAGAGTTACACCGCCAAGCGGCGTTCGGACTTGGAGTTTCAGGTGGGCGATAGGGTCCTCCTGAAAGTGTCACCCTGGAAGGGTGTTATCAGATTTCGGAAGCGGGGCAAGCTGGGCCCCAGGTTCATCTGTCCGTTTAGGGTTTTGGCCCGGGTGGGTCGGGTTGCTTATCGGTTAGATCTTCCAGCAGAGCTCAGCCAAATCCATAGCACGTTCCATGTTTCTCAGTTATGGAAGTGCTTGGTGGATGATTCAGCAGTAGTACCACTGGAGGACATTCAAGTTGACGATAGCCTGAACTATATCGAGAGACCAGTGGTGATTTTAGATCGCAAGGTGAAGGAGTTGAGGAACAAGAGAGTAGAGTTAGTGACGGTGCAGTGGCAGCACCGGAAGGGTTCAGAGTGGACATGGAAGCCCGAGGAGGAGATGAGGGAACACTACCCGGAGTTGTTTTCAGATTCAGCAGACTTCGAGGACGAAGTCTAAGACAAGTGGGGGAGAATTGTAACGCCCCATTCGTGGTACGGAAGTAATTCTCTAAATGATCATTTTATTAGAGCTACTCGACGAGTTGGTAGCCTTAACTCGTCGAGTAGGTGCGAGCTGGACCGCGGGGTTTAAGTGGACTACTCGACGAGTCGGAAATGGACTCGGCAAGTAGGTCCATCAGGAGGAAACCCTAATCCTTAGGGTTTGCACCCTATTTAAGCATCATTATGAGTCCTCACCCCAGCCTCCATCACCTCCACAGTCCATTCCCGAAACCCTAACAACCATTGAGTGTCTTAAAGCCTTTCTTGCCATTTTTGTGTGATTTGAAGTTAGAAGAAGGAAGAGATCCATTGGTGATTCAAAAAGAGGCAGAAAATCCAGAGTTTTAGTTGCATTTCAGAGCTCTTGAAGGTATAAAGTTTGTACCTGGGCTTATTTTCACTTAGATCTTCTTGAAAGCTTGTTTGTTGCCACTTTTGGGGTCCCTTCCAAGATAATTTCGGGTAGAGAGCTTTTGGGACTATAAGGACTTTAGATCTAGGCACTCTTGAGCTCCAGAAGCTCAAAGTTACCACCTTTATTCAGCCAAGATCCTATTCTATGCCCTAGACTCTCATTTCTAGTTTGTTTTGGGTGATTTAGCTTCATAGCATCATGCATGCACGTAAAGTTAGCAACTTTGCGTGTTATTCTAGCTTAAGGAGTCCAGATCTATGAATTGGAGGCAGTGGAATCACCTAGGAACAACTGTATAGTCTGAACATGCAATGGACTCGCCGAGTTGTTCTTGGGACTCGACGAGTCGGATCGATGTCCCCAAACCCTTCTTCGGTTATGAGTGATACCATTGAGTTAAGGAGATGACTCAGCGAGTTGGACAGGAATGAGACTCGGAAACAAAAGCACTCGACGAGCCCAAGGTGAGACTCGACGAGTAGAACCGAGACGTCCCGATGTTATGACCGTTTGAACTCGACGAGTCGGTAGAGGGACTCGGCGAGTTGGGTTGACTGAGAGTTGACTTTGACCTTAGCGTTGACTTTGATCAGAAGGGTAAAATGGTCATTTTACCCTAAGAGAGATTATCAGTTTTTGATTAAGTGTTGTTATGGAATTATAGCCGGAGAGTCGCCGGAGCAGCAGATAGGAATCCCTCGCCCAGTTTTTCAGCAGTCACCCATACGAGGTGAGTTTCCTTGCAGTAGGAACGGGTCTACAGTAGTATGTATGCTTGATGTCTTCGTGATTCATGCATGTTTGTGATATGTGTTATATGATCCGGACTTCGGTCCGATGCCGGGCAAGCCCGATGCAGTTTATGTTATTATGCTATATGTTCATGCTATGTTATGTTCAGTTTAATCCGGACTTCAGTCTGATGCCGGGCGGGGCCCGATGCAGTGGGCGGGGCCCAAGTTATTCCGGACTTCGGTCCGATGTCGGGCGGGGCCCGATGCAGTGGGCGGGGCCCAGATTATGCCAGACTTTGGTCCGATGCCGGGCGGGGCCCGATGCAGTGGGCAAGGCCTACTATGTGTTATTTGTGTTATTGTATGGTATGTGGTAGTTTGGGGGAGCTCACTAAGCTTTGTGCTTATAGTTTTCAGTTTTGGTTACAGGTACTTCCACTAGCAAAGGGAAGGGCTCGGGTTGATCACATGGCACACACCACAGTCACAGCCTGGGAGTTCACTCTGATGATTTGATATGAGATTTTGATTACAGATACTATGATGTTTTATGATACATGATTATGATTTTACTTATGATTTTGGATGGTTGATGGTTTTAATAATGTCTTAAAAACGAAATTTTTGGGTTGTATTTTTGGGATGTTTCACTAAGCTTTCGGAAGAAGGAGTTGTCCCTCCAACTTCCAGAGCCTCAACTGGTCTGATACCTGGCTTAGGTAGAGGATGACCATGTTCTACTAACCCAGATTGGATTGATTTTGTTGACAGGGCCCGCACGATACATCCTGAGCTGACTAGTTCTCAAGTTGTATCAACTCTCATTTCTATGAGAAATCGGGCCATTCAGAGTAACCAGTCATTCGTTGCTCCCACAGATCAAGAATTTGAAACCGGAGAAGCTCATAAAACACCAATCATCTGGGTGCTCCTCCGAAGTCTCCTCATTATGATGCATTTCAACCTCACTCAGACGAAGAAACATTCAACGGAGTTTATGTTCGATGAAGAAATCGCTGACGTTGGCGCTCCTCCACTCTTCTTTTCATTCCAGACACTGCAAAAGCCTTCTTCATCAAGGCCTGTTTACAATTTCGGACTGACTTCATCTTCATCGGAGCATCTTGATGAAGAAATTCAAATAGATGACCAAGTCCAAGATACCCAAGGAAGTGAAACTGAAACAAATCCTCCCAAAAAAATCAAAAAGAAAACACAACTCCTGCTGAACCTCAAGACAACAAAAGTGATGATAAAGACAAGTCTGAGAGTTCCACTTAGGACACTGAATCATCATAGGAAAACGTAGTTGATCCATTTGCCCTTTCGGAACTCCGAGACAATGTTGCCTCTGCTTTCTCCAAGGTTTCTTCATTCGAGAAATTTGTAGCATAGTTGGACGCCAAGGTTGATGACAAGGTGTCCGGTCTAGACTCCAAACTCGATGCCATTCTTAAGTCTCTCTCGGATATTAAGAAATCTGGGCCCTCGGAAGCTGAACGGGCAGCTCAACTAGATCAGCTCATCTCCTTGAACTTCACGCATGCCTTGGAAGAGGTTGAACAAAAATACAACTCAAACCTGGATCACTACCTCGACACCATCACCATAATGCTCAAGGTTCATGATGATATGATCAGTGCCATAAACAAACTGATCAAGCAAACGCATGTACGACACGAGAAGCAGATCCAAAGGTTGGAGAAGGAAATAAGGAAGAAAGATGTACTTAATCTCATCATGCAGCAGGTCCTCATCAAGATACTCATAGCTTGTTGGAACATCGTTGACGTTCCGAACAACAAGTTCGATGAAATTCTCCCCATCCTTGCCTCATTGTTTGATCATATGAAACCCCAAGCTCCCACTATCGAAGCATATGATGCTCTCTCAAAACAAATCAAAATGAGCTTCCAGAGAGTTTTTGAACGGCTGTCCGAAGTTGAAGCTACAGCTCGACTTGCCTCGGATGCAGAGCCTTCCGAAGCAAGAGTGGGAGAAGGATCTAGCAGAAAGGGTCGAACCATTCAATGGAAATCTGCCTCGGAGTTCAGTCTCTGAGACGAATATGATGATGACATACATGTTTTATCCATGGACCCTCCATCCGAAGATGATGATGAAGAAGAAGTTAAGTATATCACCAATACTTTGTTGGAATTCAAGCTCCTCGGAAATTTTCAGCTAAAGTTCTTTTAGAGGAAGAGAAAAGGATATGGTCCACTGTTACTTGTCCATCATCCTTGGCAGAATTTCTTCAAAGAAGCCACGAAATGGCCAAAGTCAAGACTAAGCTCACCATCGATGCATTCTGAGCTACCCAGTCTATGATTCCTTCTATTCCCTCTCCAAGAATTGTTCCCATTGATGAAGGTTCTCCTCTTCGAAAACCTGATGACATTCCAGAAGAGCCTCTGATTCATCCTCTTCCAAAGTTCACCTTAACCGAAAACATTCAAAAAGTCATTTCTGACTTAAGCAAGCGATGTGTATTTTTAATGCACTAGTTTTTTTATTTATAATTCCTAGTTTACAGGCAGTGAACTCGATCGAGTATAGTATAGCTTTGATAAGCAAGGGTTTCGAACACAAGGGGAACGGTAGTGAATTAATTTAGAATGTTTGATTATAGGTTACACAAAACACACGAAATCAGTAAAGAAAGGTTTTCATGAAATTAAATCTCAAACAAACTGACCGAAGACAAATCTCTTTAGGTACTTTGGTTTAGACAAATTACATCTTAAAATCATAGATAATTGCACACACAGATTTATTTATTCATGTTCACCGATTTCTAAAATGATTAGGTTCATGTTCACTATTACTAGTCCTTTAGCAAACAAGTCAATTCAAACAGTGACCAATTGATTAAACTAACAAGTTTCCTAGTGTTCAGTTCGTATCAAGAAAGACTTGTAATATTAGCTAATTAAATTTGTCATTTCAATCAACTTATATGTGGTTGTTCATCACACATGCTCACACATTAACTTAGTTATTTTTCTAGTTAACCCTAGGTTCATGTTCACTAATACTAGGCATACAATCATGCCTTCACAAAACTATATGATTCAAGCAATTAAGAAGATGTTCATACAACTCAATAAACTTGATTATTAACAGAAAATAATTATCATTAACACATAAGGATCTTTTAACAAGCTTAACAAGATAAATTAAACACGAATAAAACAATCCACATTGCAATTAATCCATAAATCAAGGTTTTAACTAATCATAAACACAAAGCAAAGGGTTTTAACACCCAAATCAGAAAGTAATTGCATATAGAATCATAATGGAATGCTAAACATGTTCACGTTAACAAACTACATGATTACCAACATGAACCAGCTCTCCAATCCTTTAGATCTTTGCTCCATATCATCTTAACGGCCTTCTGGCCACCTTCTAGACCCTCAAAACGGTTTCTTAGGGGTTTATAATCGCAGGAATTAATCTAGGGTTGAAGATATATCATTAGAGCTACATTTCGGCTCTATTTATAGTTTTCATCGTCAAATCGGCGAGTTTGGACACCAACTCGGCGAGTTCTTCATTAAAATCCCGTATTCCCCAAGTCAGCGTCAGGAATCGCTAATCTTCTGATCAACTCGACGAGTTTGTGTTGAACTCGACGATTTCCTTGGGAATCACCATTTTCTCAAAAAATGAAAGTTGTCCGAAATTATATCTAGTTTTCAGAACATTTTGAATCATGTCAATCGGAGTTACGAGTCATGAGATATGGCCAAAACACTGACGAGGGTCAAGCTGTCCAACAACATCCTTTTTGCGTCTTTTAGCTCATTTCTCCCCCTTTTTGCATTCCAGCTCCCATTTTAACTTTAATTTAACATTTCAAAGCATATTAAGTATCTTTTAGTTCTAAATAACATAAAAACATAGTATAAAATAATAAAAAAATTTCATAAATATATGCATAAAATAGACGTTATCAAACTACCTCACACTAGCCTTTTGCTTGCCCTCAAGCAAAACTGATTTTATTATCACCATATCAAGACTTTAGCTACCAACATCGCACAATAAAATCCATTTTGAGTCTCTCCATTACTCCAAGACCGCAATGCATGTATTTGTGTTTAATTTTTTCCTAAGAACCTCCCCAATCCTAAATACTCACAATCTTTATAAACACTTGCCCACTTCCTTTGAACAATGCTCATTTTATGCATCCCTCCGAATCTATCCCCAGAAAACTTTCTTAACCTCAAGGTATTTTTGGTTAAACCCCCAAGCATACATAAGGAAAAATAAGCTAGAAAATAAAAAATACAATAAATAACTTGGCAAATTTCTTCTTTGAATCTTTGATGATGATATTTCTTCGTCTTCATAGCTTTGTAGATTCTTCAAACTTGGCAACTCTTTTTTTCAACTTTTTTTTCTTTCTTTTTTCACAACTTTTTTAATATTTTTTTAAATTTTTTATCAAACTCACTTTTTTCACTCAAAACTAAAAATCCTAGAAAAACATATGCTTAAGCAAGGGGATTTAACTTCAACCTTTATTGATTAGAGGTATTAGTCTAGTGTGCAATGACTACATAAGCTCTCCTGGATACATTTCTGGTACACGATGCTAAAGATATTGCAGCCCTCAAACTAAGCAAGGTCGTGTTTTTGTTCCATGATTTCACTAGGATAGGGAAAACACAAATACACTATAACATATATTTGCTTAAATAAACATTGAAACTCGCATCGGATCGTCCCACACAACGCTAGCAACCTAGATCTCAACACAATAATTTTTTTCACTAGATTCAATTTTAGGTTATTGTTTCAAATCTTTCTAATAATTTTTAAATCCTAGTCATTTTTATAAATTTTAATTTATCAGTAAGCTTGTATTCCTATATTCGACCCCCTACCCCACACTTATTTGATGTAATGTCCTCATTGCATGCTAAAACAATTAAAGAACATAAATTAAAGAGAGATAATTGGAACAGATTCCCATTGGGTAGTAGTGGCGAGATCGAATGAGGCTGCTACAAGTTGCTCCATAAATTGTTGGAAGACTGGAAACTGGAACTGCTGTGTAACACTAGTCAAAATAGGTCAATAAACAATCACATGTGATTATGCCAATCATGTAATGTGATTATGTTAAACTAGTAATGTGGTAAGAGTGTTATGTAGTTCATGATAAATTCTAATACAAATATGAACCTTCTTTATGATACAACTCACGGTATACGTCTATACGATTCCAAAAATATAGAGAATGTTTGAATCTGACTTCGCATGAAGAAGTTATGATAAACCGAACACTATAAATCTCTATAATAAGAGGAATCTAAAATAGACTTAGAATTAGCTATTTAAGTCTAAAAGAGAGTTGTAGTACTCGTAAATACCTACGCGTGGATATAAAGAACGTAAAAAATGGAATTCGTATGCAAAAGTTATGGCCTTCCGAAGATATCGCTGTCAGAAACCCTAATTTCACTGAACTCACAACGTGAGCATAAAAACTCACGACGTGAGGACTCAAACCGCCACATTTCGGATCTAGAAGGTGTGACGAGGCTGCGAGGGGATAAGATCCAAACTCACGACGTGAACAAGGAGTTTTTCACGACGTGAGGAGTCACATGGCCACCTTCCGAAGCTAGGGACGCAAATGGCAAGTCTACGGGATGAACATGCAGGACTCACGACGTGATCCTTATAAAACTCACGACGTGAGGTTCTAAAATCATTACTATAAATAGCAGGTCCGACTTCAGCCATTCTTACACCTAAACTTCTTCCCTTTCTCTCCTTTGTTGAGGCCCTCTTGCATCCCGAGCCCCGACGACCTCGTACGCTGACCGTTTTTGCTTAGATAACATAAAATCACGCTACTAGGGTAAGTTTCATGGCCCCACTTTCTAATATTTCAGGGGAAAACGCATGCTAGATATTATATATATGTTATTATTATGTCTATATGATAGTATATAGTTATAATAGTCGGGGTATAGTTGTTCTAAATATAATATTTTGAATATATACAACTATTATCAACTTATCAGTATGTTAATTTACTAATGTAGATCTTGAGTTATACTTAAGATTCTATATATATGTTGTGTGCGATATAGTTCCGAAGTTATATTCGGAAGATTTATATGTTAAGTTATAAAGTATGTTGCTATTAATAGTTTTATGTCAAGATAAAACTGGATATGTTATATGTTGTTATTGTTAGTTTTATGTTAAGATAAAACTTGGTATTGTTATTGATAGTTTTATGTCAAGATAAAACTAGGAACGTTATATGTTGTTATTATTGGTTTTAGGTCAAGATAAAACCTGGTTTTACTTCAAGATATAGTTGTTATACTGCCTAAATATTATGAAGTTAGGAGTAATGTTTAAAAGCATAGTCTAGTAACTTAGGGTTTTAGACATACAGATGCTTTTGTTGTTAGAGCTATAGGAAGCCGTCAAAGTCTACATGAGTAATTGTATTCATCAACTAAGATTGGGGATCTTAGTGGAAATCCTCTGAACTGTAACCGTTAATCCCATGTGAGCGAGGAAGTCGTGTATAATTAGTATACGGGTTGACCACCCCACTTGTGACTGTTAGCTACAGTCAACCAAAAGCAAGTGATGAACTATCCTTTTATTTGTTATTGTTCCGGCATCGATGAAGCGTACGGTGTTGTTTCTCATGGTAAATCATGAGTGTGTTTGTTTCTCATGGTAAATCATGAGTGTGTTCTATCAGAGGTATTATGTCATAGCAGCGGTTACAGGCTCATGGTAGCAAATTGTTAGAAACATTATACTTTGTCGTATACAAGTATTAATGTTAAGTATAAGTTTCCCCTACTTATACCTTAGGATTAAGGAATGTTTAGGTATAACACTTAATTGATAAGTAAACTATTATACCTAATATACATACTAAATGTTGGAGAGTCAAAATGATACTTTCAAAAACTATACTTTTGAATGTGGAAAATGTATTATTTTATGGAGTCAAAACATGTGGACTCACCAACTTTATGTTGACGTATTTTAAAATGCATGTGTTTTCAGGAACTTGAAAAGCTGGTATGTATTCGAACAGAAGAAGTTTTACTATTACCTTTCTGTTCATTAAGAAGTATGCCATAGTCGGATATTATGTAATAGGTTCTAGAAAAACAGTTATGTAACTTTCAGTTATCAATAAAGGTATGTATTTTCTTTAGTACTGTTCAATGTATGTTATATAACTGTGATACGAAGAATAACGTTACACTACCCGGTGTTTCCGCCGATGGTTGGGGGTGTGACATGCTGCTTCTGAATGTGCCAGAAAATAAAATCAAGAATGCCAACTTCTAAAATGTGGTGCAAAAGATTGCAAACTAATGCAATGTATAGTGACCACGACGTGGGAAAGTGTCGACCACATGTGTCGTCGAATGAGGAAAAATCCATATAGCAATAATAGCATGGCCACGACGTGCTAAATAGTGGCCACATGGTGGTATCGAAAATGGCAGCCTCCTCTTGCGATGAAAAGATCCCCTATGACATAGGAAAGTGTCAACCATATCGTGGCAGCCGGGATGATAGTTCTACCTCGCGTCGAAATAAAAGTCCATGGTGTGGGAACAGCTCTTCCATGCCATATGAATCAATGTATTGTAGGAGACGCCACTCTTCGAAATAATAATCTCTCCAAATATTGACACGGAGCCCCACACTTAATAAAAGTCGTTATCTCTGGTGGTGGTTGAGTTATACGCACCTTCAAGAAGAGTTATATGTCATATGCATATTGTGATTTGGATGGAATAGTATGGGATCATCTCCTATTATATCGTGGATTTTCCAGCAATTGGGTGTCATTTTGAGTATGGTCGGGGTTGGTTCAAGGGTTCGTACAAGAGAATTATGAATAGGTTTCAGTAACCTTAGCTATTATGTTAGGAAAGCCTCTCGGAGTTGCCGAGGGAGGGAAGGAGAAGTTGTCGCTGAAGTATTGTGGGAGCCTCCGACCTTTGGACTTCGAGACCTGAGTGTGATAACAGTGTGAACAACCAGAGTCAATGGCATTGTTGGGACACAAGATGTGCTAGTTGGTGTTGTTTGGAAGGGTTATTCATGGTGTTCTAGCTTTGGTAAGTACCGGTCGTCAGCAAGGTGAGCATTGGAACGTAATGAGGATTGGGAATCCTGCAATTTTCGTGTGCAGGACGGACTTAGTTGAATCTAAGTGGGGGAGAACCGCCCAGGTATCTGGGTCAGAAGCTAGGGTGAAAGTGTTGTAAGACTACGGGGGAGCCGTAGCATTCACTAATGTTCAGATAGGGTGAAAGTGATGTAAGACTACGGGGGAGCCATAGCATTCACTAACGGTCAGGGTATAGTGTTGTAACACTGCGGGGGAGCCGTAGCATTCACTAGCAGTAGAGAGTGTTGTAAGACTATGGGGGGAGCCGTGGCATTCACTAGTGGTAGAGAGTGTTGTAAGAATACGGGGGTGTCGTAGCATTCACGGATTCTTTCAGGTGATTTGGACTAGGGTAGGCTAGTTCGTAGGGTTGTGGGAGAGCCACATATTAGTTAGGATCAGGACCCGAGGTGGTTGATTGATCAGTTATCCGGGGGCAAGCCCGGACGTGTATGGGAGTTCAGGTTGGAACCGGTAGAGACTGCTGAGCTAAGGGTTGGACCTTATGATACAGGATCTTGTGGTCGAGTGGTGCATGTTTCTGTAGGGCTGCGGCTGGGTAGCCCTGTTTTGGGATCTCATAGGAACCTGGTGGTTGGACCGGGTGCAAAACTGGAAGTCTCAGCGAATCGGCTAAATATATTTATTAACCGGTCAAGTAAAGGATGACGGGAATTCATGGGGCATTATGCAAATGCCAACTCAAGGAACTCTTGATGGGAGAGGAGTAACAATTCGGATTTGGATAGGAACCCAAATCGGAATTCGTGCAGGATATCGTTTCAGCGAGATGGGATGTAGGGCGTCTATATGACAACGGCATCGAGGGCAGAATTCCAGGTTTGTGAACAGGTTGGTTTGATGGTGGTTTAAGTCATTGGGATGTGTCTCGAGTGGCTCTAGTTGTTATATAGCCACGACATGTCGGAATCAGGAAACGGTAGGTCGAAGGAGACCGGGTATGATGTAAGACTACAACTATTCTGGTAGTATTCGCCTTTTTGCGTCAGATTCAGTGGCGACAGGTTGTCAGCCTATCACGATTGGATGGATCAGTCGGATGGAAGGAGATAGGGCAGTTATGGTTAGACGAGGTATCCTTCGGAGGTTGCGGGGGACTACTGAGTGTAGTTTGGCTCAGCAATCGGGTAGGGGTACGGTGTCCCGGACAGATGGTAGACAGGTTGAGGCCAGGGAGGTCCCCGGTTGTTCTTCTGAAAACAGCCATATGACAGCAAGAGAAGTAGGAGCGACTTCAGGGATTTGTGGTCTGTGTGTGAATTACATGTTATTCGTTAGCCGCAGTTGATCGGTGACTTTGTTCTTTAGGAAGCCTCAAGGTATTGCAAGTGGGAAGTATTCTATTTAGACTAGTTTTCTCGTGGAACCAGTTCGATGATGAGTCGATGTGGGCAGTCTGCCGGGGAGACAGACCATTTCGAAACTTCAGATTTCAGATGAAGCAGATGTGATCCGGTTGCAAGCAATTCGTTCATTCTGGGATTTCGCGTTGCTGAAGGTGTCTTCCTGGAAAGGGATTATCAGGTTCCGGAAGAGAGGCAGGATAGGGCCTCGGTTTTCAGGCCGTTCAGGATCTCAACTCGGGTGGGCAATGTGGCATATCACTTGGATCTGCCAGAGGAGCTTAGCCAGACTCACAACACCTTCCACATGTCTTAGCTTCGGAAGGGTGTCACGGTCGAGTCCGCAGTCGTTTCATTGGATGACATTCAGGTGGATGAGGGTCCGGACTATATCGAGAAGCAGGTTGTGATTCTTGATAAGAAGACCAAAGGTCTTCGGAATGGGGAAACAAGATTGGTAAAGGTGCAATGGCAGCACCGAAGGGGCTCCGAATAGAATTAGGAGCCGGAAGGAGAGATGTGAGAGCTTTACCCAGATTTGTTTGGGTCGGCAGACTTCGAGGACGAAGTCTAGTTCAAGTGGGGGAGACTTGTAATGCCTGTTTCGAGTATCAGTTAGGAAGTACCATTTGGGGGAAATGTTATGCATGGACTCGGCGAGTTGGGAGTCTAACTCGTCGAGTAGGGTCGAGGTATTTTGGACACGGGTCGGAAGAGACTCGGCGAGTCAGGTTTGTTTAAGGAAAACCCCAATTTTATGTTTTTCCCCCTATATAAACATCATTAACAGCCTCCATAGCCTCCCATTTGCACCCTAGAAGTTGTTCATGGCCGTAAACCCTCTTGTGAGAGAAGTGAGAGCTTTAGTGAGATAAATTGGTGAATCTTGGGAAGGATTTCAAGTTGAAGGAAGAAGGGGCAAGGGAGAAACATTAGATCCAACATCTACTTCGTTTTGGGCACTTTTCTGAGGTATTAGTTCGTCATCTTAAGCCTTGAAGTCTTAGATCTCCATTTGGATGATTATGGTCATTATTGGGGGAAAATGGGACCAAGTTTGGATCTGGACCTATCACAAGGATATGGTTCCAGATCTGGATCTTCTTAGGTCCCAAATGTCATAACGTTGTCTTCTTGGTGCACCCTAATTCTTATTCATGCATTGGAACTTGTAAGAAGCTCGTTGATGTGGTTTTGGCATTGTGAGACTTAGTATAAACGTAAAGTTGGCAACTTTACGTGGTATTATCACTAGTAGAGGATAGATCTGAAGTTTGGAACCTTGAGTCCCACTGGAAAAAGGCCGTAAACATAATGGACTAAGGGGACTCGGCGAGTCTTGCTAGGGACTCAGCGAGTCGAGAGTGTACGGCCAAAGGTTTACGACCAAGGGTTCACGGTCAAGAGTGTACGGTTGGGAGTTTACGGCCGTAAACATCAAGGAACTCGACGAGTCTCTCGGGTGACTCGGCGAGTTGACGAGTTAAGCAAGGAACCCGACGAGTGGCTAATTGCACTCGACGAGTCAAGGTCAATATGGACTGTTGACCTTGACTACAGACATAGACTTTGACCAGAGTTCACCTGAGGGTATTTATGGGATTGTGTTAAGCTAATCACCTGATGACTATGGGCAGTTGGGAAGGAGTAGCGTGTGGGATATGTCTGATTTCAGCTTATCAGTTCAGCAGTCGAGAGGTGAGTCTTCTCACCATACCAATGGGTCTAAGGCACCAAGGCCGGCCCATTTATCTAGTTGTGATGATTGTTGCGAATGTGCTATTGATACATTATGTATTATGTGAAGACCATGCGGGGTTTCCCATGGCAAACAGTTATATATGAAATATGCTAGTTGATTGTTTGGTATTTGGTATTGTGATACTTGCATGGAAGACCCCGGGGGTTCCCGAGGCAGTTGGACATAAGACCATGTGGGGGTTCCCATGGCTTTCCAGGCTAAGACCATATGGGGGTTCCCATGGCAGTGGGCTAAGACCACGTGGGGGTTCCCATGGCACCCGGTGTAAGACCTTGGAGGGTTTCCAGGGCATCCTTATATGTTTGTATATTTAGCTCATATGTTTATATGTATCGTTTGCATTATGTATTGTCTGGAAGGAAGACCATGTGGGGGTTCCCATGGCAGATAAGACCACGTGGGGGTTCCCGTGGAACTAGGTGTAAGAGCCTGGAGAGTTTCCATGGCTTCCTTATATGATTCTATACAGGGCTTATGTGGTAGAGATAGCTTTTATAGCTAATATGATTTGTGTTTTGTGGATTGTGTGTGGGGTATGCTATGGGGGACTCACTAAGCTTTGTGCTTACGGTTTACAGTTTTGGTTTCAGGTTGCATCGATTTGGAAATGGAGGGCTCGGATTGATCGCAGTGCACACACCTATGATTTCCGCAATGAATGGTTTTGGGACGAACTCTGATAATTATATTACTTAATGACGATTTGGAATGTTTGAAATAAATGGTATCAATGTTCTAGCCATATTAAAAATGAAATTTTTACCCTTGATTTTTGGGTCGTTACAAAAATTCTGCAAAGATCTTAAACATCAAGAGCATCAAAATGGAAAACAAATATTAAACAAACAAAAAATAAAAACTCACTAAAATAACTAAAAAAATACAAACCAAAATAACTAAAAAGGATATCACGATTACTCATCTTCGTCGAAATCAAGCTATAATTGTTGATTTAATCCCTTCCATGCCAGAAATGGTTTTTCAAAAACAAAAACTTTCGGGACTTGTCAGACTATTTCCTTTGATTTCTTTGCACCATTAACTAATAAGTAGAACAAGAGTTGACACAACTAGTCAAGAGTAGCAAGAGTTCGGTCTTCAACTTAACCACCACGATACGCCTTTCTATACTACGCCTCGTGGATTGAGTTGGAAAATCACCAAAGTAGTAGACTAAACAGGTCAAGAATTCCCTAATCACCTGCAATCCCGAAACCCATGCAAAAAGTAAAACCAAACAATGCGTATGATCACGAATTCTTGCACATAACAACAAAAACTTCCCTACAAGTGACATTATATCAAAGAAAATAAGATAAAAATAAAAAAAAACTAAAAATAAAATAAAATAAATAACGGATAATCAAATAAACTAAATTAATTAAAACCTGTTCCCTGGCAACGGCGCCAAAAACATGATGTGTATTTTTAATGCACTAGTTTCTTATTTATAATTCCTAGTTTATTGCAACTAAACCACACCTTACAGGAAGTGAACCCGATCGAGTATACTATAGCTTTGATAAGCAAGGGTGTCGAACACAAGGGAAACGGTAGTGAATTAATTTAAAATGTTTGGTTATAGGTTACACAAAACACACGAAAGCAGTAAAGAAAGGTTTTTATGGAATTGCACACACGGATTTATTTATTCATGTTCACCAATTTTATGGAATTGCAGTAAAGAAAGGTTTTTATGGAATTGCACAAACGGTAGTGAAAGGTTTTTATTCATCTCAAACAAACAAATAAATAGAAAATCTCGATAAATTGATCGAAGACAAATCTCTTTAGGTACTTTGGTTTAGACAAATTACATCTTAAAATCATAGATAATTGCACACACGGATTTATTTATTCATGTTCACCGATTTCTAAAATGATTAGGTTCGTGTTCACTATTACTAATCCTTTAGCAAACAAGTCAATTCAAACAGTGGCCAATTGATTAAACTAACAAGTTTCCTAGTGTTCAGTTCGTATCAAGCAAAACTTGTAATATTAGTTAATTAAATTTGTTAATTCAATCAAATTATATGTGGTTGTTCATCACACATGCTCACACATTAACTTACTTATTTTTCTAGTTAACCCTAGGTTCATGTTCAGTAATACTAGGCATACAATCTTGCTTTCACAAAACTATATGATTCAAGCAATTAAGAAGATGTTCATACAACTCAATAAACTTGATTATTAACAGAAAATAATTATCATTAACACATAAGGATCTTTTAACAAGCTTAACAAGATAAATTAAAGACGAATAAAACAATCCATATAGCAATTAATCCATAAATAAAGGTTTCATCTAATCATAAACACAAAGCAAAGGGTTTTAACACCCTAATCAGAAAGTAATTGCATATAAAATCATAATGGAATGCTAAACATGTTCACGTTAACAAACTACATGATTACCAACATGAATCAGCTCTCCAATCCTTCATATCTTTGCTCCATATAAGCTTAACGGCCTTCCGGCCGCCTTCTAGACCCTCAAAACGGCTTCTTAGGGGTTTATAATCGCAGGAATCAATCTAGGGTTGAAGATATATCACTAGGGCTAATTTTCGGCTCTATTTATAGTTTTCAACGTCAAATCGACGAGTTTGGACACCAACACGACGAGTTCTTCATTAAAATCTCGTATTCCCCAAGTCAGCGTCAAGAACCACGAAGCTTCTGATCAACTCGACGAGTTTGTTTTGAACTCGACGAGTTCCTTGGAAATCACCATTTTCTCAAAACATGAAAGTCGTCCGAAATTGTGCCTAGTTTTGAATCACGTCAATCGGAGTTACGAGTCATGAGATATGGCCAAAACACTGACGAGGGGTCAAGCTGTCCAGCAACATCCTCTTTGCGTCTTTTAGCTCCCTTCTCCTCATTTTGCATTTCAACTCCCACTTTAACTGTAATTTAACATTTCAAAGCATATTAAGTATCTTTTAGTTCTAAATAACATAAAAACATAGTATAAAATAATAATAAAAAACGTCACAAATATATGCATAAAATAGACGTTTTCAGCAAGCCACATCAAGACAAAGGGAAAAAGCTTGCCTCGGAACCTCAGAGCCTTGAAAGGAAATTCAAGAAGTCTGAAGGCTAGTCTCAAGCCCAAATCGATCAAGCACTTGAGGAGAGCATTCGGATCCAAGCTTTAAAAGATAATCTCAATCCAATGTTGGGCATGTCCCCACTCTTCCGAGAAGGGATAATTCATGACCAAGACATTGTGCCCTTCATGTACTTTGATCTACCCACGTAAGATTCAGACCAAATTGATCTCCCAATCTCTCCCTTCATAAATTTTTACATCAAGTTTGCTCCACTCCCATCCCACTGATGATTCTCAAACAATCATCAGAACTGAGCGAGAGAGATTAAAGACATTTTACTCTGTCAACACACGTCCTCAAAAGGAAGTGTGGTCTCGGAATAGAATAACAAAAATTGATGGTTTTGGAAGAAAGGTTCAAAGAAAGTTTGACCTGAACTGGATGTTGTACAAATTCTACATTCATCGGAACAAAGAAACCACCATCACCATCACGGATGCAGATTTACCTTCCATCAATCTGAATGATATTCTCACGATTATCGCTCACTTCCAAAGTCGCCAAAATGATCAAATGAGCATCAGAGCATACAGTGTCGCAATCAACTTCCTGAAGGATTATGTAGCTGAATTTTGCAGATCTGATTTCGAGCTTGCGCATCTGTTCGGAACTGAAAAAGTTTTGGCCAAGATCAACTATGAACTACCCGAAGCTCAAATACTGACAGAAGGACCTATTGAGGAACCAGAGCTCGGATACGTCTACTTGCAAAAGAAGACCAAACGAAAAGATTTCTTTCGAGCTCTTGACAAACACCTCGTTCCCAGTAAGATCCTCCAAAAGTTTATTGCCAATGCAGCTAAGAGTGATGCTCCAGAGCACGTGAAAAACAAATTCATCAACCATCTCAATTGGTACCTGGAAGTCCGAAGTTGGCTCTACAGTGCTTACCTGTTCATAACAGCAGAAGCCAACTATGCTGACAAGATTGCTAAGTTCACTTAGGGGGAGATTGTTGAAACATGAAAAGTGAACCTCTAACAATCCCAAGCAATCAAGTTCTGATGTCCGATAAATCTGAGATGTGGTGAAATTTCGAGATTGTGATCAATTCCGAGATCAAGATGTTCCGAGATCCGAAGTCTGTTCATGCATTTTGTCTTATCTTTGATGTAACGGTTCATAGGACTTATTTGTGTGTATCATTTAGATGTCAGTTTGTCAAACACTGATCATTGTCCAGTCCTTAGAATGTTTTCTGGTTTGTACTATGTTCCTCTTTCACTATATAAGGAGTGAATGTTTCACCATTTCAATAGGTGTGAACGATTCAAAGTATTAATCCAAGAATAGAAAATATTCTCTTCACATCATTTTCACTTTCCTTCAAGTCAAAGTTCTCTCATTACATTCTTATTGTTCTTAAATTTCCTTTGCATTGATTATACTCAAAGTTTACTTCATTTATTACTTGAGTACTTTGTTGAATATTTATCTTCAAGTCCTAACTGGTTTACCATATTCGACTGGAACTTCATATTAAGATCAGACATTGATCATAAAGACTAACTTAAGGTTTGAGTTTTCAAACCTTGTCCTTGAACATTGATTCTTGTTCTCACACAAATCAGGTACCATGGTTGCAATCATGATGCAAGTGACCTTCGTTGCATCGTCATAGTGTTTCTTATAATTGGCAAGCTCTTCAGGAGTGGGACTTGACTCCTTGATTTCAAGAAGAAGTTTTTCGAGAACATATTATTTGTTCTCGTATCAAAGATTCATCTTGAGATTTTGCATCCAATCTACATAGTTGGAACCAGCTAGTTTCTCTTTCGAAAGGATCAAGAGGAGAGTGAAGTTCGAGTCGTTGTTGGAGGATGAAGCAGCAGTAGCTTCAGTAGGAGTCGACATTTATAGTGTAGAGATAGTTTTAGTTAGTTGATATAAATCCTTAATATTTTAACCCAAAATTAATATTCAAGGCTAGGATCCAAGATAATAATTCACAACTAAGAAGAGGGATGTCATAATCTTATTGTGAACTTATGAGGCTAGGTAAAACAATCCACCAATTTTAATCTATGAAATTCGTAAGTCTTTTGAGATTCATTGAATCTTATCAATGGCATGCTTAATCTCGGATTACGCTATTCTATTTGTGGCTGGGATGCCAAGTATTGCAAACAATATGTGAATAATCATGCAAACACGTTTGGGAAACTCGATGTCATTTATCATCTCTAATTCATATGCTGGTTAACCACACGTGCTCCATTAACAATGATAATTTTTTAGATGCTCATCATTTCTCTTTAAAGTCCCTATTAGCAGACCAATTAACCACACACGCTCCAATAACGACATATTAAAGTATGATGTGCGTTTTCATGGATTAGTATACTTTTCACAATTTTCCTGAAGTAACTAGAGTGGGATTTTTAAGAATAGTTTAATTACTTTATATGGGTCGCTTCACCACACAGGAAAGCGGTGGGTGAGGGTGGACACCCATTCAACGGCCATTTTATGGGTTGCTTCCTTATACCCTCTTTGTTGAATGGTTTAATGAATGAGGCGTACTAGCAATTTGACTGACTTGTCTTATACATATAATATATTAAACTTTTAATAGTATATATAATGTGTATTTTAAAACTTTTCAAAATACGAGGTTTAACCTTTTAAATCTAAATTAATTTTTAATTTAATTAAAATAAACCAATTATGATTTAGACTTTATCTTTTAATTAACTATATAATTAAATTAATTTAAATCATTTATGGATTAGATAATTTATTACTATTATAAAATTAATTAAATAATTCAAATTTAATCCTTATCCTTACCCTACTAATATTTGAAAATTAGGGATTGTGTTATCCAATTTTAATTATTCCATTTTAAGGCTTTTAAAATAATAATTAAGGAACCTAGATAAACCCTCACAACCCTAGAAAATTTTTGAAATCTAGGGTGGATGCTAGGGTTTTAGAAACCTTAGCCAAACCTTAGCCAAATTTTTGAAATCTAGGGTGGATGCTAAGGCTTTTAAAACAATAATTAAGGAACCTTTTGGGTTTATTTTCTATAAACCCTAATTTTGATATATTCAACTTTATGCATAATCAATTGAAAACTATGGCTCTGATACCACTAATGGGTTCTATAGGTTATAAATAAAATCATGCGGTGGAAAAACTTAACACTTAAGTTCACATGCAGCCTATTTGGATCTAAGTTTTCTCTATTGAAAGCAATAAACTATTGAATATCAAGAACCCTAAGGAGGCCCTACTGTAATCGAAATTACAAGGATTAGGGTTTACATAACTCTAGATTATTATAACAAATAACCAATGTAATTCCTTTCTTCAACAGCCTTGGAAGCTAACACCAAAAGCTTGATGCCTCTAATGGAAGACTTGCGAGGAGAGAAGAGAGGGATGATAATTTAGGCTTTTCTTCTTTTAAGAAAGCATGTATCGAATTAGGCACCCAAAGTGTCCTATTTAGACTTGCTTAATGAAACCCCCTTGAAACGCAAGAATCCTTGAATGATTAATTCTAATTAATCCTAGAATTAAATCAAAATTAATTATAATTAATCAATTAACCATTACTATTTCCAATTAATATATTAATCATATAATATATTAACAAATAATATATTTCAATTTCTAATTAGTTTATTGTTAGTAGAATAAACTAGCAAATTATCCCCTCTCTTCAAATGTCATTCTACTCGGTTACAGGTTTTGAGGGCAACCCAAAAAGGAATTTGCTTTCAGTTTAAGTATATACCAATTTAGTTATGATCATATACACCTTAATTCAACAATATCATGTCCTCCAATGTCAGATAGGCTGAATAACTAATGAACTCCCTGATGTCTGATCTCAACATATCGTGGTATTGAGTCTTCTTCATCTCCCCGTCTGCAATATACTGGGGTACCAATAAAGCTCTTTCTTGAAACTTGGCGATGATCTCTGCCACAGTCTCAGTCGTCTGGCGCATATCCTGGAACTCCCTTGCATGTTGTTGCACCTCAACGGTCGGTGAAAACTTTGCACGGAACCAGGTCACAAAATCTGACCAGGTCATAGCCTCAATGGCTGGTGATCCTATAGCATAACCAACCTCCTCCCACCAATCCTGGGCTTGCTCCCTCAGACAGTCTGCAACGAACCTCACCTTTGACCCCTCGGGGCAGAAGCTAGTTATTTGAGCACACTCCATGTCTGCTATCCATCATATGGTGGTAATGGGGTCCTTCGCCCCAAAGAACTTTGGTGCCCCACATCCCCTAAAATCCTTGAAGGAGAGATTACGAGCTCCGTACTAACCAGTAGCTAGCTCGGATCTAAAAGCCCAACAACGCTCCTCCATCAACTTGATGATACCCTCCCTTGATCGAACCAAATGTCAACGGGGTCGCATTAAGGATGTCTCTCATAATATCAGACGTGATGAAATCGAGTAGTCCCTCGTCAGTTGGTTCGGTGCCCGAGCCCGAACCAGATCTAGATCCTGAACCTCCTACTCCACCATGTGTAATCACCATGTTGAAAAATAATACATAAACAATCATTATACGCACAAAGAGGTTCACACTCCCAAAGTTTCTCAAAATCATCAAGGCCTTCCTTGTCTTAGGTATAGATCATGTGCTTTCAGTAGTACGAGCCCAATGCTACCTTCTGCATCCACCTATACATTCCTCAAGGACTGTCTCAAATCCTCCGAGTCACTTCCCTACTGTCAGTTACTTTACTCGCACTATATAGCACCTTACACGCTAATACATTTCCTAGGCTTTCCTAGGGTTACTTTCCGCACCCCTCTCTGCCATCAGCTGCAGAAGAGACTCCCAAAAATACCTTCTAACTACCTCACGAATACAATTACATGTTACCAGCACCAAATAATTTTTGACTGCTAGATCCCACTCTACAACGGTTGGAATCAAACAAGAGCTGTGCAATAGGGTTGAACCTACCCTTCGAGAATTATCTAATCCCCACAACATGTAATTTAACGTATTCGCTTAATAATATCCAACACAGTGGAGTCCCTAGAAGCACAAAGCAAGTAGCATTTGAGCATTGAGTTCTAAACTAGAGCACTACCTAACCAGACCACTCTATCTAATCATCTGAAATCTATACTAGCATGCAATTCTAAAGGTTCATACAACTGACATACAAATGCATCTCTCCTAGCATCCTACCATGAGATTCTGAGTAAATCCTTAGCCCTAATTTAGCATGTTATACACATACACATATACTGAAACAATAAACATGTATGGGTATTTTGGGAAATACTTACTTGATATTGGTCGATTGCATGCCTCGCACCCTTTTTCAGTATAAAGGTTTATTATGAAAACTCATTTCCTTTCAAAAAGATTATCAATTACTCAGTTTGAGTTCAGACCTGGAAGTGTGCCCGAATCCTTAAACTAAGGCTTTGATACCAACTTGTAACGTCCCAAAAATTACTATGTAAAAATTTCATTTTTAAAACCAACAGGAACATCATTCGTTCATTTCAAAATCCATAAAATTTTGATAATGTTTAAAATAGTCATTAGAGTACAAATCATGTCATAAAATGTTGAAGGTTGGTGAATGCGGTGTGATCATGTCGTTTCCTTCCCTTTCGAACTAAAAGTACTTGAAACCATAAGCATAAAACTGTAAGCACAAAGCTCAGTGAGTCTTCCCCAAAATACCCCACACCAACATACATAACAGCTAGGAACTATAATTGGGTCTATTTCACCCCCTTTGGTATCTTTCAACCGGTACTGGGTCTATTTTACTCCCTTCGGTATCTTTTAACCGGTATTGGGTGTGTTTCACCCCCTTTGGTATCTTTCAGCCTATATTGGGTCTATTTCACCCCTTCAGTATTTTTCTACTAGTACTGGGTCTATTTAACCCCTACAGCTAAGCATATAATCATATCATCAAGATTCACAAAGACAACAAACACATACATGCATATAGTAAGTGTCACAAAGACAACTATCATCCTACAAACATAATCCAGTGGGCCAACATTGGTGCCTTCGACCCACAAGTATTATGAAGAGACTCACCTAGCAAACGATGATCAAGTGCTACTACTCTTATTGCCATGAATACAGATGCTACAAACCACCTATACAACCATATAAAGTACACCCTTAGGTTTCCTTCCAAGACTAGGGGTTTGACCAAAAGTCAAAGTTCACTGACCATGTCGTGGCCATCCTTGGCCATGTCGTGGCCATCCTTGGCCATGTCGTGGCCCCCAAATGACAAAATAGACGTGCCTTCCCCAGTCGCCATGTTGTGGGAACTGGATCCAAAATGTCTTAATGAGTTAATTCGAAACCTCTAATCCTAGAGGTTCCAAAGCCCATATCTGATCATTATTGTTGTCTAAATGGATAAAGTTTCTAACTTTATCCCTTGAGATCCACCAAAAGTTTTAGATCTCAAGTCTTAGATCCGACATGGGCTTAATCAAGAAGCACTTAATCCCTTAAGTCTTAAGCCCATTTTCTCCAAAAGTGCTTATAACACTAAAACCATCCTAAAGATTGATGCTTTTTAGACTTGCATGTCCAATGCAAGTCTTGGACTCAACTTAGGTCAAAATGGGGTTTTATGACCATAATTTTATGCATGGATCAAACAACCCACCAAACTTCAGATCCAGACCATAAACTAATCCAAATGATCCAGAGATTCATAAAGTTGCAACATTTATGAAATCTCACCATTCCATCTAACAAGATCAATAATAAAATGGGACAAAGTACAAGATTTAGCACTCTATAATCAGAAAGGTGGAACCTTCAACACTTATAAGGGTCCAGAATTGAGCTAGGAAGGGCGATAGGGACTCTCTTTGTCACACCCCCAAACCAGAACGGCGGAAATGTTCGGGGGCGGAGGTTGTCATGTACAGTATCATAACAATGCATAATAGTAAAACAAGCAACAACATCATCCATTGCATTAATAGTATAATTCAATACATGTGTGTTCTGTAGTTTAAAAGACACCAAAATATGAATCAAAAATAAAAGATGAGTCTTGAACATTCTCCGTCTTCTCAAAACCTGGTCATCGGTACCTGTCTACTGGTAACCTGAGAATACAAGTTATTTTGAAAGAGTAGATCAGCATTAAAGCTGGTGAGTTCATAAGTATTTTAGTGTCATTGTTTGTATAAGTTGAATGAAATGTTTGTAAATGTTTGATGTAAGTGTTTGTACGTGTATGTTGTAAATGTTTGTATACTACCTAGAAAATCCTATATTTTCTACTAAAGTAGTCTTCTACCAAGACTCAACTGTTTGATATGTTTGTTCCTTTGTAAAAATGAGTGTTTTTCCCAAGCATGACTATCATTACCAAAATATAGTTTACATTACCGTTTATGTGAGAAGATCACTATATGAATGTAATGGGAAAATAAGTATGTATTGTAGTGTTGTATAAGTAACTACCGATGTACTAACTACCTTAAACCTGTTTGTTTAATTAAGGTAAAATGTGATGAGATTATAACCATACTTGATTGACTAGTAAAACACGACGATCAACACGTCGAAATGGTATGACATTCGTCACCCGTAGACCTGCAGGTCCCACTGTAGCTAGCAGCAAGGTGTAGGATGGTCAATCCCGTGTAGATCTATACACAAATTCACGCTCTCCCTCCAGGAGACTCTGGTTATAAAACATGACACAACAATATATTGCCGTGCCATGAAATAGTGGCTCACATTAATGTTATCGTGTTATTGAATTAGTGTAGTATGTTTTCTCTGTTTCTAGTGTATAGTATGTTCTCTCTATTCTAGTGTATAGTATGTTCTCTCTGTTTCTCATTATAGTATGTTTGAACTGACTCATGTATGAACTGACTCTTGTAAGTTTCATTGTTCTAGAAATAGTAAGTAGTGACTTCCTAAACTACACCTATTATAGTTTACTAGTGATGTTGCTTGAATGACTGATTATGTTTGAACACCTTTGCTACCCAAAGGTATTGAACTGAATGGAAGAACGTTTATATCTATATACATATACATAATATATAACTAAGATTCAAACGACATTTGGACAAACAACCGAATACCCTAAGTCCACAACCAAACAAGGAACAGGAAATAAGGCGAGTTATCAGTCCTAAGCCCTTTCAACCTTATTTATATAACTATATCTATATAGACATGATTTGGACAATATATAAGTTTAAAAAGAGTTTTGTAAAATGATAAAGAGTTTAACATGTAAAAGAGTTTATAAGACGATTTAAAGCAGTTTGTTTGATAAAACAGTTTTGAAATATAAGAAATCCACTTGTTTGATAGTTATTAATCACATGTGATTGATATAATAACTATAATGTTTCTACTTGTATTCCCATCCCCATAAAAGCATTTAAAATCATTTAAAAGATAACTTAGGGGTATGAACTCACCTGTAGGGAATGATTCGAATGTAAGATCGATATAGAATGCTAGGTGTCAAGTGAAGTCTCGAGCAGAAACAGATCCTATTAAGCATATAATGACACACACACACACACACACACACACACATATATATATATATATATATATATATATATATATATATATATATATATATATATATATATATATATATATATATATATATATATATATATATATATATATATATATATATATATATATATATATATATATATATATATATATATATATATATATATATATATATAATTAGTATATATAACAACTAATCATGTTAGGGAACCACCTTAGGGCCTAGGAAACACTTGGATTGAAGTGTTACAATCACATATGATTGCATAAAGGGGTTCACGGCCACACAAGGGTGTTTACGGCCATGGTGTTTACGGCCATGGGAGTTTACGGTTAATGAAGATCTTGAGGAGGGTTTACGGCCAAGGGAGATGCTCATGGCCGTAAACTCTTATTGTTCTTGGGAAATGGTTGTTTCCAAGGGTGTATGTTAAGAGCTTCTAAAGGATAACTAGTATATGGAAGGATACTTACGTTTTGAAGCTTGAAGAGGGTGTTCACGGCCCAAAGAAATAGTGTGTTCTTGGTGTTCTTGAAGATCTAACCAAAAGAGATGATTTCACGGATGAAATCATATGGTTTCACTAGATTAAGCAAGGTATCAACTAACAAATGGAAGAAACACTTACATATTTGAAGATCAAGATGAAAACTCTTGATGATAGTTAAGAGAGAATTGAGTTTCTTGAGTTGCAATTGTGAAAAGTGGTGAAAAATGAAAGAATATCATGTATATGGGAGGAGTTTATGGCCAGCCAAGAATTTACGGCCGTAATCTCTAGTTTACGATCGTGATCTTTTGTTTACGGCCGTTAACTCCAAGACTTGGAGTTTTCTGGCTGAATGTTGCACAATGAACTCTAGCAGATAATTCCTAACACCCAATCCTTGAATGTACTAGGTTTAGAACACTCAAACAGACCCTTAACAATGCTAAAAGATAGCAGAAACAAGTCTGACTTTTGATTGAATTGAATGGCTGTACAAGATAGAAATTTCGGGTTGTCACATCATCCCCCCGTTAGAGAGAATTTCGTCCTGAAATTAGAGTTTAAGCAATTAAGCAATTACAAATAACTAAGTAAAAAAGATGAGGATATTTTAGTTTCATTTGATCCTCGCGCTCCCAAGTGAATTCAGGTCCTCGCTTGGCATTCCAGTGAACCTTCACTATCGGGATACGGCTTTGCTTCGTTTGCTTGACCTCTCGGTCCATGATTTCTACTGGTTCTTCCACGAAGTTGAGGCTCTCGTTGATCTCGATCTCGTCTAGTGGGATTACAAGAGTCTCGTCGGATAGACACTTTTTCAAGTTCGAAACGTGGAAAGTAGGGTGTACGTTACTAAGTCGCGAGGTAGTTTGAGTTTCTAAGCTACACGGCCGATTCTAGTGAGAATCTCGAAAGGCCCTACGTATCTTGGATTTAGCTTTACACGCTTTCCGAAGCGTATCAAGCCCTTCCAGGGTGATACCTTCAATAGAACACAGTCGCCAACCTGGAATTCCAAAGGTTTCCTTCTATTGTCTGCGTAGCTTTTCTGTCGGTCTCTAGAGGCTTTCAATCGTTCAAGAATCTGAACGATCTTCTCTGTCGTTTCCCGAATGAATTTCGGACCTGTGAGAGTGCTGTCAGGAATTCGTCCTTTAGCTAACTGCGTTTCACCCACCTCATCCCAGCACAGAGGGGATCTTCACTTCCGGCCATAGAGGGCTTCAAATGAAGCAGCCTTTATGCTCGTGTGATAATTATTATTGTAGGAGAACTCGACAAGGGGTAGATGAATCTCGCATGCCTTTCCAAAGTCTATCACACAGGCTTGCAGCATATCTTCCAAAGTTTGAATAGTCCTCTCACTTTGTCCGTCGGTTTGCGGATGGTAGGCTGTACTCATGTCCAGCCTAATTCCTAGGGAACTTTCTAGTGACTGCCAGAACCTAAAAGTGAATCTACTATTTCTATCAGAGATAATAGATAAGGGAACACCATGCGGTCGTACAATCTCTCTGACGTAGGTTATTGTTAGTTTCTCCATCTTGTCAGTCTCTTTGATAGGCAGGAAGTGTGCAGACTTTGTTAACCTGTCTACGATCACCCATATGGTATCGAGACCACCCGATGTCTTGGGCAACTTGGTTATGAAGTCCATTGTGATCCACTCCCACTTCCATTCAGGTATATCTAGTTGTTGAAGTAAACCTGAGGGTTTTTGGTATTCGACCTTAACCTTGGCGCAAGTAAGGCACATGCTCACGAAGGTAGCAATCTGTGCTTTCATGTTAGGCCACCAGTATAACTTTTTAAGATCCAGATACATCTTATCTGAACCTAGGTGGACGGAATATCGAGTGTTGTGCACCTCGGTCATGACCAAGTCTCTGAAACCATCGTGTTTCGGTGTCCAGATCCGATCCATGAGATACAAGGCTCCGCCACCCTTGACTTCCAAGTTTTTATCCATCCCTCTAAGGGATTCACCCGCCACATTTTCAGGTTTCAAGGCTTCTAGCTGAGCCTCCTTAATTTGTGTGGACAGATGTGAATGGATAGTCATAGTCAATGATTTGACTCTACAACCACAGTATCCTTTCCGACTTAGGGCGTCAGCTACTACATTGGCCTTACCTGGATGATAACGAATTTCGCATTCGTAATCACTGAGTAGATCGACCCACCGTCGTTGTCTCATGTTGTACTCCTTCTGGTCGAATATATGTTGCAGGCTTTTGTGGTCTGTAAAGATAGTGATTTTTGTACCATACAGGTAGTGTCTCCAGATCTTCAGAGCAAATACCACTGCTCCTAACTCAAGATCATGTGTGGTGTAGTTGACTTCGTGTGTCTTTAGCTGTCTTGAGGCATAGGCGATGACCTTACCTCGTTGCATAAGAACACAGCTAAGCCCCTGGTTGGATGCATCACAATAAACCACGAATTCTTCTATCCCTTCTGGGAGGGACAGTATCGGTGCGCTGCATAAGGCTCGCTTCAGTGTTTGGAATGCCTTTTCTTGTTTCTCTTCCCAGTCAAAGGTCAAGCCTTTCTGGGTCAATGTAGTACGCGGTTTCGCAATCCGAGAGAAGTTCTGACTGAACCTGTGATAGTAGCCAGCGAGGCCTAGAAATTGACGGATTTCCGTAGACGTCTTCGTAGCTGACCAGTTCTCAATGGCCTTTATTTTGGAAGGGTCCACGTGAATTCCCTCTTCGCTGACCACGTGACCCAAGAATTCAACTCTCCGAATCCAAAATTCGCACTTAGAGAACTTTGCATAAAGCTTCTCTGATCGCAATGTTTCTAAGACCTGGCGTAGATGTTGACTAAGCTCCTCCTTACTACGAGAATAGATAAGTATGCCATCGATGAATACAATGACGAACTGATCCAAGTAAGGACGGCACACCCTATTCATTAAGTCCATGAATATTGCGGGCACATTGGTCAATCCGAATGGCATCACTACAAACTCGTAGTGTCCATATCGAGTTCGGAAGGCTGTCTTCGGAACATCCTCCTCTAACACTCGTAACTGGTGATACCCGGATCTCAGGTCAATCTTTGAGAAGAAATTCACCCCTTGCAGTTGGTCGAACAAGTCGTCTATGCGAGGTAAAGGGTAACGATTCTTGACGGTCAGTTTTTTTAGTTCTCTGTAGTCGATGCACATACGGAACGATCCGTCTTTCTTCTTGACGAACAAGACCGGTGCTCCCCAGGGTGAGAAGCTTGGTCTAATAAAGCCCTTGCTGAGCAGTTCGTTAAGTTGACCGGATATCTCCTGCATCTCAGCTGGTGCTAGACGATAGGGCGATTTGGCTACTGGGGTAGCCCCTGGAACTAAGTCGATTATGAACTCAACTTGACGTTGTGGAGGTAATCCTGGTAGTTCTTCTGGAAAGATGTCGGGAAAGTCGCGTACTTCTGTAATGTTCTTTATGTATTTTGTCTCTTGGCTCAGATCGATAACATGAGCAAGGAATGTGTGACATTCCTTTCGTAGGTACTTCTGGGCTTGTATGCTCGAGATGATACGAAGGTTCGTGTCGGGTTTGTCGTCGTAGATAACTAGAGTTTTGTTAGACGGTAGATTAAGACGGACGGCCTTCTCGTAATACATGATGTCGGCACGATGAGAACTCAACCAATCCATGCCGATAATGACGTCGAAACTTTTAATTGAGACCAGCATGAGGTCGATTGGAAATGAATGGTTATCTAGAGTTAGAGTACATCCTATGTATATGCAGCTAGTGCTCTCTGTCTTTCTGTTAGCCATTTCTACAGTGAACGGTTCTTTAAGTGCACGTGATTGTTGTTTAAGTAAGTGAGCAAATTTCTGGTTCACGAAACTCCTCTCCGCTCCACTATCAAACAGTATGCATGCATAAGAGTTATCGAGGAGAAACATACCAGTGACCACTGTAGGGTCGGCTACAGCTTCCTTGTGGCCTATAGCCAAAACTCTTCCTACTCCACCCGCGTTCCCTGCCTTCGGGCAGTTTCTCTTATAGTGGCCCACCTCGCCACATCCGTAGCAAGCCTGGCCCACACCAACGTCGGGGACTTGGGTGATTGGCCTTGCCGGAGCCTTGTAGAATCGGGCAGTGTGCCCTTTCCTGTTGCAGTTAGCACACTGCATTTCCTGGCAGGGTCCATTGTGGTGGAAGCTGCACTTGTTGCACTTGGGCAAGCTTCCAGCATACTGCTTCATAGCGCAGTAGTAGTAGGCGTTATCGCAGCATGAACAGCCACGACATACTGCTTTTTGGCAGCGTTCTGCGCCGCGTTCTTCTTCTTGTTATCCCAGAACTTCCGCTTGTTATCAGCGGCTTTGGAGGGTTCTGGGATGGCCAGGGTTGTTGTCGTTGTCGGGGTGCAGACTCCATGGTCAATGAGCCGCTGTGCCAATCGCTTGGCACTGTCGAAGATAGTGGGGTTTGAAGCTAAGACATTCCCCTGAAATGGAGGCACTAGCCCCCAGATATACCTCTCTATCTTCTTTCCCTCAGTAGGGACCATTCCTGGACATAGTGACACCAGATCGCTGAATCTGGCAGTGTAGGCCACTATGTCGGAGCCTTTCATGGTTAGGCTCCACAGTTCCTGTTCAAGTTTCTGAACTTCGATCCTTGGGCAGTACTCCTCGATTATCAGCTCTTTCAGAGCTTCCCAGCCCATAGCATATGCCACTATTAGAGTTAGTGACTTGACATGGCTATTCCACCACGTCAGGGCTCTGTCCGTGAAGGTGCAGGCAGCAAATTTAACTTTGCTCCCTTCCGGACAGGAGCAGATCTCGAAGATCGACTCCGTTTTCTCGAACCATTGCGAGAGGGCAATGATTTTGCCAGTCCCATTGAAGGTCCGGGGCTTGCAGTTGGTGAAATCCTTATACGAGCATTCTCTAGAGCGCACTGAAGCATCACCATGAGTGGAATGAACTGTTGTTCCACTCCCGCTAGTTCCACTAGCACTGAACTGAGCTAGGGCTGCCGTAACAGCCGCGTTTACTGCAGCTTGGATAGCTGCTGGATTGTATTATGGAGGAGGTGGTGGTTGTTGAGTTGGAGTTATCGGAGTAGTGCGTCTCGCTGATCGACGTGGAGGCATATTTCAACTAAAAGTTTACAAAGATGAAGATATTGGTAAGCATTTGATAGTGAGAAAATGAGAGTGAATCATGGACTAACTATCCATAGCCCAACAAAACAGATGAGAGTATGATTGAAATAGAGATCTAGCAATAGAAGGATGAAAGCATTTGAGTAAAGATTTCCCATGAGATTAGAGATCTGCCAATAATATTGGTATTAAAGATGTAACAAGTTCGGGAAAATGACCTAGGAGTAGGTCTTACATCAAACCAGAATAAGAAAATTTTGACAGCATAAAGACCTAGCAGACTGAAAGTTCAAGGTCTTAAGATAAACAAGAAATCACAGGGAAAAGTGCTACTTAGAGCATAGATAAGAAGGTTATTCCTTCAACCAAAAGGAAGGATGTGTATAGCATCTCCTACTGGCGACGGGCACCCCTCGGATGAACCCTTAATGCGGCTAGCTGACGCTCCATAGCTAGTAAGTGCCTCTCGTGAACTGTTTGGCGTGCTCGGAGCTCTATGACTTCAGCTCGAGTTGCAGCTAATTATTGCTGCAAAGCCTCATTGTCTCTCGTAGCTCTCTCACGAGCATCTTTTAGATGTCGAATGCGGACTGTATTAATTCCCACGTTGGCATCAACTTCCATGATTCGGTTGATGGTTGTCCTACCCTGCACTTCATTATGAGCAACCCTGCGGACCAGAATAGGCAGGACTCTGTCTGCTGAGCCTCCCTCACTCAGGTTGTAGAATCATCTGTCTCCGTTGTATGGCATGGGTTGACCGTGTTCTTGACTCCATGTTCCTAAGTTTTCCGCCCACAGAGGCATCAGGCCTTGAAAAGCCGGACGAGGGTTAGGATTTGGGATCGGAGCTACCAGGGGTAGATCATTGATTTCTGGCTCAGAGTCAGAATCCTCCGGGAAGTTCTCTGCGAATTCGTCATCCAATGGAATTGCATGATTCTCTTCTGGCTCTGCATCGAGCCATCTACCCTTACCTTGTTTGGGGAAGTATGGGTCGCCGTAGGGATGGAATCCAGCCATGTTATCTATGCGAGAATAAGGGTAAAAGAAATAGTTAATAGACGTACTACTTAAGATAATTATAAGATGATCCTTACCAGTTACACTAATATTTGCGTATTGCATACTAGTCATATGTAACCAAAACAGGATAGACCTTCGAATAAGTGATCCTAACTTTAAGTCCACAACCAAATAAGGAACAGGAAGTAAAGCAAAGATCACAGATTCTAAGTCTATGACACCTTAGTCACATATAACCTTAGCGTATCCACTCAGCAACTATCGACATACTAATAAAGACCTTTTTAGTTTGCACATAAGTAATTATAGTAACACAAAATACTCCTATATTATTTTTCAGTTTATGTTTTGTTCTAAAGTTTTCATTGTAGTAGTGTTGGTAAGTTTTTAGACTTGCTGCAACACCACAATCATTCCTAGGCACACATGCTAATCACTTCTCGGAAAGATATAGTTGATCAGGCTATATTACTCCCAGATCTGATCATATGTCCCCAAGCCTACTTGTGCTGTCCAACAATCTCAATACTTTTGTTCTGTTCTAGTATGACACTGATCCTAGTATGAATGCTTGTATGTATACTTTTAGTTAAATATATTATTATTTAAAAGTACAAACTCTTGGTCAGAGTATTTTAATCCCGTTATGTTTTTAGTTGTATATCTTTTATGGGTTGATATACTCAATTCACTATAAACAAAGCTCTGATACCAATCTGTCACACCCCCAAACCAGAACGGCGGAAACATTCGGGGGCGGAGGACGTCATGTACAGTATCTTAACAATGCATAATAGTAAAACAAGCAACAACATCATCCATTGCATTAATAGTATAATTCAATACATGTGTGTTCTGTAGTTTAAAAGACACCAAAATATGAATCAAAAATAAAAGACGAGTCTTGAACGTGCTCCGTCTTCTCAAAACCTGGTCATCGGTACCTGTCTATTGGTGACCTGAGAATACAAGTTATTTTGAAAGAGTAGATGAGCATTAAAGCTGGTGAGTTCATAAGTATTTTAGTGTCATTGTGTGTATAAGTTGAATGAAATGTTTGTAAATGTTTGATGTAAGTGTTTGTACGTGTATGTTGTAAATGTTTGTATACTACCTAGAAAATCCTATATTTTCTACTAAAGTAGTCTTCTACCAAGACTCAACTGTTTGATATGTTTGTTCCTTTGTAAAAATGAGTGTTTTCCCAAGCATGGCTATCATTACCAAAATATAGTTTACATTACCGTTTATGTTAGAAGATCACAATATGAATGTAATGGGAAAATAAGTATGTATTGTAGTATTGTAGTGTTGATAACACAGTTTTGAAATATAAGAAATCCACTTGGTTGATAGTTATTAATCACATGTGATTGATATAATTGTTGGATTTGGTGTCTAAGTTCATACCTATTTCTGGAATGTACTTGACTCGATTAGCATGGTCCATTTGGGTTGCATGGCATCATGCATTTGGATAGACTAAAATGAGAGAAATAACACTTAAGGTTTATTAATATATTATAAGTTCTAATATATTAATAATATTATTTAATTAGTATTGATCAAGAATTAATTCGGAATTAATTAAGTGATCAAAAGAAGACTAATTAAATATATGGGTTGATTGTGTAAATCATCCATACTTGTATAGTGGGCTTATGCTCCATGGATTATCAAGTTGGGCTAAAACCCATAGGATGCTCCATGGATGCTCCATGGTGTTTATAGATTCCATGGGTCATGGAAATGAAAAGTCAAGACAATTAGGGTTTACATGTTGTAACCCTAATTGCAACACACTATATAAGAATCATGTTGTAGACCAAAATCGGCCACTAAGTGAACAAGTGAGGGCTAGCCGACTTCTAAGTGTTCTTCATTTCTCTCTAAGTTATTCCAAGTGCATTTGGTGTTGTGTGAGACATTTGAGGCATCACACTTGAGGTGCTAGGTTCACAAGGTTTCTCAAGGAATCCAAAATACTACAAGGTATGTATTTCTTACTAACTTTTATGATTAAAAGCTCCCCATGTATGCTAGATAGGTTATGAACCTTGGAAAAACAAATTTACATGTATCATAGATAAAAACATAGATTCAAGGTTTCTAGGGTTGCATGTACACCATAGGAGTGTTAGAATGCTCAAAACCCTTCAGTGGTATCAGAGCCTAGGGTTGTTTTGCTTGATACTTGATGCTACATGTTTTTCCAAAAGTTGAAATTCTACATTTTTGCATCTGATTGCTCACCACGACGTGGCAGTATTTACCACGACGTGGTGATGCCCCTGTATGCAGAATTTTAGGGTTTTGCTTGGTATTGGATGAGGATCATTACCCTAAACTGTTTTTTGAACCTTAAAACATGTTTTGAATATGGTAATGATTATGCTAATCCAAATTTCAAAGGTTATTATCAAAATTTCAAGTTTTATATGGTTTATTTACGATTATTGAAATTGTTGATATGCATGTTCATGAACTTATGAGTTTAGAAGATCATAGGAATTATTTGTAAATTGCTTGTTAGTTTAATTCTTGATCATTATGTGTTTTAATGGAATCCATAATTTGTCCTCAAGTTATGGATTACCAAAAGTCACTCTGTTAAAGTCCATTATTAAACACATAGGTTACATAAAATGAAAAGTCTCTCATTTTATTAATCCATTAACTCATAAGTTATGAAAGATGAAAAGTTTTGAAAGTTACAAAACTTGCCCTCAAGTTTTGGAACATGTAAAGTCACTTTAAAAAACTTTAAGTTCCAACCCCTAGAATTTTAAAAGTTAAAATTCAACCCTTGTAATTTATAATATTATAAGTTTAATAATAAATATATATGTATAAGAACAAAGTCGTTTTACAGTTAGTAGGCCTCATTCATGAAGCCGGTCTATAAGGGGGTATAAGGTTGTTGCCTATAAAATGGCAGCTTAATGGGTGTCCACTCTCACCCACCGCTTCCTTGATCGGTGGAGGGTCGTTAGCTGAACGTGTAAGACAAGGACTTTAAATCTTCATTAAAAGTATGATGAATATAAAGTAACTAAATGTTTTTATAAAATTCCCAATCTTAGTTACTTTAGGAAAATGTGATTAAGGTGCTAACCCATGAAATTACCAGTCGTTAGTGGAGCGTGTGTGGTTAACCGGCACACTAACCTGGACTTAACAAGGTAGGCAAAGGGTAACTTAATATTTATCATAGTATCGATGAAGAGCGTGTGGTTAACCGACACATCGATTGAGGGGTAAATACTAAGGGTACCAAGTAATTTGCATGGTTACTTCACACCTTGTTTTGTGATCCTCGGCATCCCAGTCACAAAACTTGAAGGGCACACTCGAGATTGAAACATGCCATTGAAAAGTTCAATGAAACTCAAAGAATCTAGGAGTTTCAAAACCAATTAAAGACCTAATAATTTATTTCGTTTTTCATGGTGGAAATTGGTGAATCGTCATTCACCTACCTTCAAATATTTTATAGCTTGGATTACGACATCCCTCTTCTAAGTTATAAAATATTGTGTTGGGTCCTAGCCTTAATATTATATTTGGGTGTTTTATTAAGGACTATCTTTATATCTAATCTAAACTTGTCTTTCTTCTTTTCAGATGTCTTCCAACAATGCTGCTTCTGGCTCAAACCCTACCGGCTCCTTCTCTCTCATGAACCTTTGTGGGAGAGTCATCTTTGATGGATCCAACTTTATGGATTGGATCAGGAACATCAGGATGGTCACTCGATATGAGAACAAAGAATATGTTCTCGACAAGGAGCTTAAGGTACCCGAGCTGTCTGCTACTCCTGAGGAGATCGCTGAATATGAGGCACATGAAAGAGATGCTACCAAAGTGGCATGCATCATGTTGGCCACTATGACAGCCGAGCTCCAAAAGTCCTATGAGGACTACTATCCTTTTGAGATGCACCAGGATTTGATGGACCGCTACCATCAGAGTGCTCGTCAAGAGCGATATGAAATCATCTCCTCCATGATAACAACCCGGTTAAAGGATGGTGAACCCATCACGGGCCACATGCAAAGAATGCAAAGGTATGTGGACCGTTTGCTGAAACTGAATGTGAACTTCCCCGAGGAGTTAGCAATAGACATTATTTTGCACTCCTTACCTTCGTGTTATGATCAATTCCGTATGACATACCACATGAACAAGGAGGAAGTTACACTCAGCAAACTTCAAGGACTCTTGAAGACCGCAGAAACTAGTCTTAAGAGTAAATCGGTTCTTACCACTCCTACTCCTATCGCGGCCCCTGTCTTGGCAATCGGGCAAGGCAAATGAAAGAAGAGGAAGAGCCCTTCGAAGGGTACCAAGGGAAATTCTCTTGATGGCTCCTCTTCAAGTGGAACCAAGAAAGGTTTCGTCACTCCTTCTACTAACCCTAAAGAGGCTGAATGCTTCTATTGCCATGAAAAGTCGCATTGGAAGCGAAACTGCCCAAAGTACCAGCAAGATGTGAAGGATGGGAAAGTTAAACCCAACCATGCAGGTACTTACACTATATTGTCTAATAATTCACCCCATTCTAATTCTTGGTTCCTTGATACAGGTTGTGGTATTCACATATGTACTGATTTGCAGGGACTAAGAAGAAGTGAGAATGTGGAGCATGGGAAGATAAACTTGATCATGGGGAATAGGAAAGCTTCACCTGTCACCAAGATTGGAGTTTATTCTTTGTTGCTAAGTAGTGGATTAGTATTAGATTTGAATAAATGTTGTTACTCGTGTGAAATGGCGAGAAATATTATTTCCTTTCATGGTTTGTACAAACAAGGTTTTACCTTTTCATTTGATAATGATAGTGGTGGTATTAATGCTTTCTTTAATAATTTTTTTTATTTTAAAGCATTACCTTCTGATGGTGTATATGAAACTGTGTCGATTGTTGATAGCCTAGGAAATAATGTATTGTGTATGGATTCTTCCACTAGATTGGATAAAGCATCTTTATGGCATTGTCGTCTTGGACATGTAAGCAAGAAACGCATAGGCCAACTCCAAAAGGATGGAGTCTTGGAATCGTTTGACCTAAAGTCAGATGATAGTTATGAATCTTGTTTGCTTGGGAAAATGACAAAGTATCCCTTCACTGGTACTTGTGCTAGGGGTGAGGGTTTGTTGGACCTCATACACACTGATGTGTGTGGACCCTTCAGAACCGCCACAAGAGATGCTAACCGCTTCTATGTGACTTTTACTGATGATTTTAGTAGATATGGATATGTCTACCTAATCAAGCATAAGTCAGAGACCTTTGATAGATTCAAAGAGTTCAAGCAGGAAGTGGAGAATCAGTTGGGCAGGAACATTAAGATGCTACGATCCGATCGAGGTGGTGAGTATCTTAGTACAGAGTTCCTTGACTATCTTAAGGAATGTGGGATTATCTCACAATTGACACCTCCCAGGACACCGCAGCTTAATGGTGTGGTTGAGAGGCGCAATCGAACCATGTTGGATATGGTTTGTTCAATGATGAGTCAAGCTTCGCTACCAATCTCATTATGGGGTATGCCTTAGAGATTGTCGCCCATATTCTTAATCTAGTCCCTACAAAGAAGGTTACCAAAACACCTCATGAGATGTGGACCGAAAAAGTTCCCAATCTGGACCACATCAAGATTTGGGGTTGCGAGGCTTTTATGAGGCGCAAGTCTCACGATAAGCTCGAACCTCGAAGTAAGAGGTGTATTTTCATCGGCTACCCATATAGATCCTTTGGTTACCTCTTCTACAGACCCAGTGATAATGTGGTCTTTGTAGCAAGGAGAGGAATCTTTCGCGAGAGAGACTTCATGAGCCAAGGAAACAGTAGGAGGCAAATTGACCTTGAAGAAATTCAAGAGTCAAGTGGTGAAGGAACCTCAATACCTAGCAATCAACCTGAGGAGGAAACTCTTGGTTATCCGACAGATGAGTCTGTACCTCTGAGGCGTTCCACGAGAGTTAGGAATGCACCTGAGCATTACTATGGTTTCCATATTACTACGGAGGGTGATACACTTATCAGTGATAACACACTGATAGGCCTGGATGAACCTAACAGCTACACAAAAGCCATGGCAGGCCCTGAGGCTGCTAAATGGAAAGAGGCTATGGACAGCGAGATACAATCCATGTATGACAATCAAGTTTGGAACTTGGTTGACAATGTACTAGGTCGTAAGACAGTTGGGTGCAAATGGATCTTCAAGAAGAAGACCGACATGGATGGTAATGTACACACTTATAAGGCGCGACTGGTTGCAAAGGGATTTTCTCAAACTCCGGGAGTTGATTATGATGAGACCTTTTCACCAGTAGCGAAGATTAAGTCTATTAGCGTTATGTTAGCCATTACTGCATTTCATGATTATCAAATATGGCAAATGGATGTTTAAACCGCTTTCCTTAATGGAAAGTTGGCTGAGGATGCTTACATGAGTCAGCCATAGGGTTTTATTAGTATAGAGTACCCTAATAGAGTGTGTAAGCTTGAGAAATCCATCTATGGATCAAAGCCAGCACCTCGCAGATGGAATCTTTGCTTCGATGAGAAGGTCAAAGAGTTTGGCTTTTCGAGGAGTGAAGATGAATCTTGTGTATATGTCAAGGCTAGTGGGAGTATAGTCAGCTTTTTGGTACTGTATGTGGATGACATACTACTCATAGGAAATGACATCCCAACTCTGCAGGAAGTTAAGTCCTGGCTTGGGAAGTGTTTCGCTATGAAGGACCTTGGAGAAGCTACCTATATTCTAGGGATAAGGATTGTGAGAGACATGAGTAAAAGACTAATTGGACTTAGTCAGAGTACCTACTTGGAGAAGGTGCTGAATAGATTCAGCATGCAGAATTCCAAGAAAGGAGAGTTACCGATCCAGAGTAATGCCAGACTGAGTAAAACTCAGAGTCCGAGTACAGAGGCTGAGATAGCAGAAATGAGTCGAGTACCGTATACTTCCACTGTATGCTCGATCATGTATGCTATGACTTGTACTCGTCCTGATGTGGCCTTTGCATTGAGCATGGTCAGCAGATATCAGGGGAACCCTGGCAAGGCTCACTGGACTGCGGTAAAGAACATTCTCAAGTACCTGCGGAGGACTAAGGACTGGATCCTTACCCTCGGTGGGAGTGATGACTTGAGAGTATTGGGGTATAGTGATGCTAGCTTTCAGACTGATAGGGATAATTTCCGCTCTCAGTCAGGCTGGGTCTTACCTTAAACGGAGGAGCAATTTCTTGGAAAAGTTCCAAGCAGGAGACAGTGGCTGATTCAACTTGCGAGTCAGAGTATATAGCGGCAAGCGAGGCAGCAAAGGAGGCTATATGGCTAAAGAACTTCATTGGAGACCTTGGATTTGTACCAGCTATAAAGGAGCCTATAGAGATTTTCTGTGATAGTGAAAGTGCAGTTGCCTTAGCAAAGGAACCAAGGGATCAAGGAAGATCCAGACACATCGACAGAAAATATCATTTCATCAGACATCGAATAGAAGAATCACTCCTCGTGGCAAAGAAGGTATCATCGGATGAGAACCCGGCAGATCCCCTCATGAAGGGACTTGGCAGGGTTAAGCATCTCCAGCATGCAAGGCGCATAGGGCTGAAGGATGATATTAGTTTTAGTAGTTAGATACCTTTGAAATGTGTAAAGTGTAATTGACATTTGATGATGAACAAAAGGTGTATTTTTTTATGAGTAAAGTGTTGCTATATTTTGTCAATCGTTTACTATCATTTCATTTTGCATGTTTTGACTTCCAGAATAATTATGTTATGTTTTCATATTCTTCAAATTCTCCACTGTCGGTCATATGTTGGAAGTAGATATGAACTAAGACTGTCATGGGTTAGCTTGTAGAGGTCTAAGATGTTGGACATGGCTACAACACTCATGAGTGCTCATAAGTTCTGAGTATTGGATTCAACCCACGCTCACTGGTATCACTTCATGGAATTTATCTCGAGTGATCGTGAGACGGTAACATCATATAAGTCTTCAAACCTAGAGATATGACTTGTTGCCTATGAGTTGATTATACATTGATTGTACGTAAATGCATTGGTAACTCGATGTTATAAAATGTGCCTTTGTGTATGATTCAACAAGTAGTAGAACAAGCATATGAGTCGAAGTTTATCTGTTCCTTCTTGGATTAGAAGCGATATCTGGGCCCCTCAATGATTTTGTGTTGACCCATGTATCGGCCCCGGTCAGAACTAAGTTGATGTGCTCAATTAAGTTCTATGTCAAACAAATCGGAAATCGAGAAACAAACTGTTGGACAATAAGTAAGACATTGTTCCATGTACTTGTCCAGCTGATATTTAGAACAGAGGATTATATGATCACTTATCTTAAATGGTGTATCATCATCATCTCAGTTCCGCGAGACCTTGAAGGAGCTACGATTGCTGATCGGTTCCTGAAGTCATTCTTGCAGTTATAGTTATTAGACTTATCCAAGTGGGAGACTGTTGGATTAGGTGTCTAAGTTCATAACTATTTCTGGAATGTACTTGACCCGATTAGCATGGTCCATTTGGGTTGCATGGCATCATGCATTTGGATAGACTAAATTGAGAGAAATAACACTTAAGGTTTATTAATATATTATAAGTTCTAATATATTAATAATATTATTTAATTAGTATTGATTAAGAATTAATTCGGAATTAATTAAGTGATCAAAAGAAGACTAATTAAATATATGGGTTGAGTGTGTAATCATCCATACTTGTATAGTGGGCTTATGCTCCATGGATTATCAAGTTGGGCTAAAACCCATAGGATTCTCCATGGTGTTTATAGAACCCATGGGTCATGGAAATGAAAAGTCATGACAATTAGGGTTTACATGGTGTAACCCTAATTGCAACACACTATATAAGCATCATGTTGTAGACCAAAATCGGCCACTAAGTGAACAAGTGAGGGCTAGCCGATTTCTAAGTGTTCTTCATTTCTCTCTAAATTATTCCAAGTGCATTTGGTGTTGTGTGAGACATTTGAGGCATCACACTTGAGGTGTTAGGCTCACAAGGTTTTTCAAGGAATCCAAACTAGTACAAGGTATGTATTTCTTACTAACTTTTACGATTAAAAGCTCCCCATGTATGCTAGATAGGTTATGAACCTTGGAAAAACAAATTTGCATGTATCATAGATAAAACATAGATTCAAGGTTTCTAGGGTTGCATGTACACCATAGGAGTGTTAGAATGCTCAAAACCCTTCAATAATAACTATAATGTTTCTACTTGAATCCCCCCCCCCCCCATAAAAACATTTAAAATCATTTAAAAGATAAGTTAGGGGTATGAACTCACCTGTAGTGAGTTATTCGAATGTAAGATCGATATAGGATACTAGGTGTCAAGTGAAGTCTCGAGCACAAACGGATCCTATTAAACATATAATGACATATATATGTATATAATTAGTGTATATAACAACTAATCATGTTAGGGAACCAGCTTAGGGACTAGGAAACACTTGGATTGAAGTGTTACAATCACATATGATAGCATTAAAGGGGTTCACGGCTACACAAGGGTGTTTACGACCATGGTGTTTACGGCCATGGGAGTTTACGGTCAATGAAGATCTTGAGGAGGGTTTACGGCCAAGGGAGATGCTCATGGCCGTAAACTCTTATTGTTCTTAGGAAATGGTTGTTTCTAAGGGTGTATGTTAAGAGCTTCTAAAGGATAACTAGTATATGGAAGGATACTTACGTTTTGAAGCTTGAAGAGGGTGTTCACGGCCCAAAGAACTAGTGTGTTCTTGGTGTTCATGGTGTTCTTGAAGATCTAACCAAAAGAGATGATTTCCACGGATGAAATCATATGGTTTCACTAGATTAAGCAAGGTATCAACTAACCAATGGAAGAAACACTTACATATTTGAAGATCAAGATGAAAACTCTTGATGATAGTTGAGAGAGAATCGAGTTTCTTGAGTTGCAAGTGTGAAAAGTGGTGAAAAATGAAGGAATATCATGTATATGGGAGGAGTTTACGGCCAGCCAAGAGTTTACGACCGTAATCTCTAGTTTACGGCCGTAATCTGTAGTTTACGGCCGTAAACTCCAAGACTTGGAGTTTTCCGGCTGAATGTTGCACAATGAAATCTAGCAGAAACAAGTCTGACTTTTGATTGAATTGAATGGTTGTACAAGATAGAAATTTCGGGTTGTCACACTCTTGCTGATCCATGGCTTACTCCTTGCTTCTTCCTTTAAAACCTCTCAAAAGCACTCAAGGAAGCTTCAACAATGGAGGAAAAGGAGTTAGGGTTTCTTCTGAGTTTAAGAAGGTGGTGGAGGTTGGGGATGAGCAAACCGTAGCCTCCTCATTCCTTTAAATAGGTGGAAAACCCGGAAAATTAGGGTTTAATATTTCAGTGACGGCGACATCGTGGCCTTCCTTGCCACGTCATGGCGAGTCAAAAAGACTCGCAGATGGAAAATGCCTCACCACATCGTGGCCATACTTCCCACGCCATGGCGACTCACCAAAATTCAAATCTTAAATTAAAATAAAACATACCTCAAAATCGGATGTTACAATTAACTTAGCCTAACATGGCTAAGTTCATACAAAGTAAAGAGTAGCTAGAAATACAAAACATTCACAAGATGAAAAGATGAAAATCCAAATCTTCCAAGTGTTCTTGAGAGAAAAAGTTGAAGTTCTTCCAAGAGTTCCCCTCCTCTCTAGCTCAAAAAGTCCAGTTAAAGTGTTTAAAATTCGGATGAAAAAGATCTCCCAAAAGTATCCCATCTACCTTCCACAAATAGAGGCAAAAAGTAAAAATTTTGTTTCTTCACTGAACGGTCCATGCAGACCGTTTTGGTCATCCACGCAGACTGCATGGATGGTGCTGAATGGCCAATTAAGCTCATTTAATTGGCCTTCTCCTCCTACTTTTTCTTGTCTTGGTCCAACCCACATGTAAGACTCTAGTTAGCCTAATTTTAGTCTTCTAATCATATCCAAGTTAGCCCATTTGCCTTCTTTTTGCAATCCAAGCCCAAGTGTTCTATGCTCGAGTCCACAAATACACCACAAGCTTTCAGCTTTAATGTCCCGCATTCCCGTAATCTTTTGTGTTGAAAAGTCTACGAGAAATCCTACAATTATGCTCAAAAGATTAGGAAGTGTCCGATAAAGGTGAAAAATAACAAAAAGAGAAAATATGCATGAAGACTAACTAAAATGAGATGAAATATGCTAAAATAAACTATAAAAAGAAGTAAATAAAATCAAACTATCAAATCACCCCAAGCTTGAACCTTACTTATCCTCAAGTAAGACAAGACTAAAATGAACTCGGGATGAACTATCCTAAAAAGAAAAGGAAGGGTTGGATTCGCACAACCTGATCAAAGTTAGTCAACATGGTCTGAGTTGATCTTATTGTTATCCCAAGAATTTTTCATCGGATTGAGATTGGAACCATAAACCACAGCCCAGAACAACTCCTTCGGATGAGTAAGGAGGGAAGGTCAATCACAACCCCAATGTAACACACATACAATGAAAAAAACCTATGGACCAGGGATAAAACAGATGGATGGGCCTACTTGGAGCTCTTTTTAAGTGTACACTCTTATCAAGGTTGTAAAAATCGCTCAACGATAGCTAGACGGTTGACTGGTGTTAAGGGATTAATCGGTCTTGTCGGGGATTAGTCGTGGATTAATCAGGGACCATAGATTATTAATAAAATATTAAAATTAATCAAATATTAATATATATCTTAAGAAAAACAAGTACTTCAAAATTAGAAAATAAGAAAATTTGTAATTTGAAAATTCGAAAATTTGAAAATACGAAAATATGAACATTTTGGTATAATGTTTGAAAATTTCAAATTTTCAAAATTTTGGAGTAAAAAAAAGTTGATTTTTTGAATTTTTAAAAAAAAAATTTTGACTTTTTTTTTTTTACTTTTGTTGACCGCTTAATCCCGCCAAGACAGATTAATCCCGCCAAACCCGATTAATCCTAAATTTCCAATTAATACCCTAATCCTCGACGGTTGGAGAACGCCAAACGATTAATCCACAATTAATCGCCGATTAATTCTGATTTCTGCAACCATGACTCTTATCATGAAAGTTGCATAATCTCATGCCTGACAACTGCTCTCCATATGTAATTGGTTTTTTATCGTTCGACACCGTTGTAGGAATCAGTTCACTTAATGTCGACCCGAATCTCCCGTAGCAATTCGACTCGACCGACTCCCTAGCATCACCAAATTTGCGGAAAAGTACAACTCGATCTATATACAATAAAAAGCTACCTATCCACATAAATATCAATCGTCGAGTGACCAAAAATGTAAGAAAATCTTCTAATAATTGAACTGGTCACCAATCTAAAATAATTGCAGCTTAGAATTGCTTATTTGTGCTTTCTGTTTTCTGATTTGAAGGGTTTTTTATAGATGAACTTGAAGGTAATTTTTCTAACATAGTGGAATTCTTATCAAAAAAATTTGACTCAAAATTTGGTTCCAAAAATATGTATGTGGAACCGAAAGATAGTAATCTGAATAGTCTAAGTGTGAGAAATGACCAAGGCGCGGAGCATAGAGTTGTGCGCTCCTTTTCAAACTTTTGATTTCAACATGTAATATAAATTTCTAAATGTAAACTATAAGACTCTCTAAAAACCTAAAAATCACAAAAATGGTGATGTTAAGAGACCAGATATGGATTACTTCTCGGGGACAAGCACCAATGTTTCATCCTGAAGATTAAAACATGATCAAGTGTGATCCTTTCAGCGGTATGGACCGCAGGGCATAAACATCCATTGCTATAGTGTATCTTACAGTTGTTAGTATTGCATGCATAACTCTTCATGTAAACTGCCCTAACAATGATCACTTACCCCTTTGGCACCAACAGTTTATCCCAAGTATGAAGACCCAAACTGCGGCCTAGTGGTCCAAATACGATGTGTGATATAACAAACAAGATCCTTGACCAATAATTATGCAATAACTATGACCTTGTTCCATGGCATCCAAGGGGTGAGAAGAAAACAGATAACAAAAATGCATGAGAGTGAACCTAAACTAAATGTTATGCTAAAATAAAAAGTGGAAAAGAAGAAAATAAAATCTTTTTGGAATTTTAAATGTAAACAAAAATAAAATAAAAATGAATGCAAGTTAACTAAAATTCAACCTACTTATGATGCATGATAAAAATGAAAATAAAGAGGAAATACCCCACCCCAAGCTTAAAAGTAAGCATTGTCCTCAATTCTTGGGTGAATAGCAAAATACCTAGATCGGGGGTCGAGAGGAGGATATGGATAGGGGTAAGGTGGGTAAGGATAAGGATACGTTGGTGGAGGGTATGGCTGAGTGGAAGGGGGATATGGGTAAGGAGGTGGAAGCAGTATGTTCTTGAAGTGGTTTTAAGATTGGTGCCAACCCCACATATGATGCATTTTGTTGTGCCGTGATTTGATTGCAGACATAGAGCCCATCGAATCTTTCGGAAAAATTGGGTGGGAGTTGGTAGTATCCTTGCGGTGGAGCTTGCTATGGGGCTTCCATATGCTCAAACTTAGGCTCATTGTCGATGTGTATCTCATCCTCTTAAAGAACTGCTTCTTTATTGACCTCTTGGGTGATGGTTCTTGCTATTCTCCATTGGCTTTGATCGTGAGGCACGATGTTGGAGACTCTAGGGTTGGGAAGGATGAGATAGGGAACACCTTGGGGATAAAACCATGTGAAGCGCCCATCAGACTGCTTGTAAATGTGGTGCATGTTCGTTAAGGCATGGGAATCCAAAAGAATCTTCTTATCCACAGGCTAGAAGTCGTCCGAAAATTTAATATCAAGTGTGCCGACAAAAAGAGTAACAAATCCTCTAAGGCAGATATCGCCAACCTTTTAGGCTCGCATCTTGGAGTACTTCTGGAAAAAGAAAGAGGTGAAGTATGGAATAGGTCAAGGAGTGTCACGCCTAGCCATGTACCATAAGAAAAATAGTTCATTCTTGGTGATTTGGATGGCTTCATTTCGGGGAAAAATGATGCAAACGACAACACGGTGGGCAATATGGAGGCATGGGTGAATGATGGAGGTTGCTTTGTCTCGACCGAAACAAGAAAAGATTCGATCGGTGATCTTGTAAAGTCCCATTTTCACAACCAAAAATTTTCATTTTATTTAAGTAAATCCTCCCAATTATAACTCCGTTAAGGAGAAAACCATTTATTCCAAATACATTTACAAAAATCAGAGTAATATTAAAGCGTGGAATCTTCATTGTTGTTGATGAATGTGTACAGTCACGCCTTCACCTTCTCATGATGACCGATGATACCTGAAACAATACACAACTGGGTAAGCACAAAGCATAGTGACTTTCCCCCAAAATTCCTCATACGATAGACATACAAGCATGCATAACGGCCGCTCTTCAGGCCTTCAGGCCTTCAGACAAATCATGACTACCTCAACCCACCACTACCAAATGTCGAAATATAAACAATCAGGATCAAGTAGGCACATAATACAGGTAAACAGCAATCGTACAACTCACTACCGCCTACTAGTCCTCATACCACACACTCTCCCGCTACCAGCTATCTTCCATGAAATGCATAACCATAAGTAACCAGAGGTGAGATAGCCACCCGAACAGATGATCCTACTCTAGAGCCACAACCAAACAAGGAAAAAACAAGAAAGCCTAGACCTAGAGTTCTCAGGCTATCCTACATGACCACATACAGTCCCTAGGGAACTCTAGTAGATGATAACTAGAAAGTACAGGTAAACATACCGATCTACAGATCACCACCGCATAGCAACATCCTATATACCAGGATACAGATCTAACAGATCGCTACAACATAGCAACATCCTATATACCAGGATACAGATCTAACAGATCGCTACAACATAGCAACATCCTATATACCAGGATACAGATCTAACAGATCACTACAGCATAGCAACATCCTATATACCGGGAGACAGATCTAACAGATCACTACAGCATAACAACATCCTATATACCAGGATACACATCTAACAGATCACTACAACATAGCAACATCCTATATACCAATAGACAATCTAACAGATCACTACATCATAGCAACATACTAAATACCAATAAACCAAGGAATCATAACCGTATATACTCAGAGGTGAGATACAAACCCGTACAGGTGGCCCTATATTCTAGAACCACAACCAAACAAGGAACAGGTAAAAGAGTCTAGATCAAGAGTCCTTAGTCTATCCTACATGACTACCTACATTCCCTAGGCATCCCTCTACTAACAAATAACTAAAACTACTAGGCCTACATTGGTGCCTTCGATCCACAGGTACAGTGAGGCGAAACTCAACTGAAATGAAGAAACCCGAGAACACAGTGATACGCTCCCCGCTATACTGTTTGCTCCTGTGGATCCACTAAAATCATAACCATATAAAATATTAATCTCCAATCAAAACCCTCAAGTTTGACCTAAAGTCAAACTTGGTCAAAAAGTCAACTGTCAACGAAGTCAAAAAAATTCAAAGTCCAAGGCTGGTTGAGTACGCCCTACGTACTCAACTTACACCCCGCGTACATGGGATGGCTTAGTACGCCCAGCGTATGAGAATTACGCCCAACATACTCAAGTTGGTTCTATCCTTTCCATTAAGCACTTAGTCCCTTAAGTACATTTCACCCAAACTCAAATCTAGCCTCAAAACATTGTCTTAAGTCATAAAGTTTCCACCTTTATGACTTTCCATGGCTAGGGAAGGTCCAAAAGCTAAACCCTAACTTATTTATCCATTAAGACATTACAACTCTTGCATGGAAGGGATAGAAGGGCCAAGATCACTTTTTTATGGTTCCTAATAGCTCCATAATGGATAAAGTTTCCAACTTTATCCAGTGGAATGGTCCCAATAAACAATATCTAGTCTTTAAGTCATAAAGGGACCAAAAGTGCATCTTTTTCAACTTAATCCATTAAGTCCAAGTCTCCAACCTTCATATATTAATCAATATGATGTTTGGATGGATAAAGTTTCCAACTTTATCCATAACAAGGTCACAAACGTTCTAGACCAAAAGCTCATAACACCCAAAACTAGCTAGATTTAACAATTTCATCATCAAGATTCAAACTTTATGCCTCCAGAAGAAAGATCAAGGTGAACAACGTCTCGATCTACTAGCTCCAATGCTTCTTCAATGAGTTCCGTTTTCTCCAAGGTGCACCAAGAACACTCCAAAGCACTTTAAAACACATTTTTTTTTGCTCACAAGGCTCAAACTAGGGTTAGGGTTTCAAGAGAGGGTTTTGTTGAGGTGGAGGTTGAGAATGGAGTGGGTTTGGGGAAGGTAAGGAGCTTAAATAGGGCTCAAACCATGAAAATAGGGTTTGGGAACTGATCGTGTATACCCAGCGTACTCCTGGTATGCCCACGTACTCCCTCTACGCCCAGCGTACGTGGCTAGCCCAAAAATCGCCATAACTTCAAACGGTCGTAACTTCTTCATTCCAACTCCATTTTCAACGTTCTTTATATCCACGGAAAGGTGATGAAGAGCTCTATAATATTATCTAAATATCTTGGGCTATAAACGTCTTGAACAAAAATCAATATTTCATGCAAGAACCCGTCCTATGACTTTTCCCTTTTTACCCTTCGACCCAAAACAAAATTCAAGGGTTAGATCTCTCAACCATCATTACCTCCTTCCACAAGGTCTAATATTTAACTCCATAAGGCCTAAAGCTTTTACACAATTGGATTCTGGCCCACGACCCTGAAATAAGAAATGATGGGAAACAGGATGTTATAGATCTCCGTCTAAAAGGTTTCAAGGTTGAACTCACTGGGCAGTTTGTTGCAAGTCAAATGGGTGCCCGTCGTTTGTAGGTGTAACCCCCCTTAAATTTTCAATTCGAAAATTTCATTTTTATGTTTTAAAATCATAAAACAAACCATTTCATTTTTCCCAAAACCATGAAAACATAAAATAGTTTAGTTGTGCAATCCATGATGCATATAAAATCATCATCAGAGTCATAATCCCAAAATCACTAGTGCGGAAAATCCATGGTGCGATGCGATACGATCAAGTCGGCCCTTTCCCCTTCGAGCTAGAAGTACATGAAACAAAAACTAAAAGCTGTAAGCACGAAGCTTAGTGAGTTCCCCCATCATACCACACAACATGCAATAACATACTGTCAGGCATATCTGGGTGCCCGAACTACCCTGTTGAGCATACCTGGGTGCTTAACCTACCCATGCCAGACATACCGGGGTGTCAAACCTACCCCTATCAGGCATACCTGGGTGCCCGACCTACCCTCTGGTTTATTGCAACCGGTTACGGGGACTATTTCACCCCTACCACTACCACATAATAGCATACATAATCATACTGCCAGGCATATATGGGTGCCCTACCTACCCCTCCGGTCTTATTAACCGGATACGAGGTCTATTTCACCACCTACCACTATCACATAATACCATAGCATACTAGCACATAAATCATAAAAGTTAGTGGAAAACCAGATAATTATCACAAAGACAATCATCTAACCACAACTCCTACTAGTGGGCCGGCCTTGGTGCCTTAGACCCACTGCTACTAGGAAGGTAACTCACCTCGCAAGGCTGAATGCATAATCTCAGGACAAGAAATCTCTAACATCTACTCCGACGACTCCCTGAGTTATCATTACCACAATAACACTTAGTCAAAAACTAGTAATCCTTCTTAGGGTAAAATGACCATTTTACCCCTGATCTAATTTGGCCAATGCCTAAGGCCCAACAACATAACATGAAAGGCCCAAACTTCTAAGGCCCAAAACCCATATTCGACAATCTGCATGCGTACGCGCGGCGTACCTGGCATGTATGCCCAGCGTACGCTGGCCTTGACCAGAAGTGGGAAGTTGACCCAATACACGCAGCGTACCAATGTGTACGCCCAGCATACTGGCCAGCTTCCTAAGGACTCCTTTTGTGACTTAATCCATTAAGTCCTAACGACCAAAACATAGATCCAGGTCCTTTAAGACATCCTAATCCATAAGGTTACAAACTTTATGTCTTTGCATGCATAGATGGGGGTTTAAACATGATTTAAGTCCTTAAGCAAACTTTGTGACCATCAAACACTTGCATGGTTGTGGCTTAACCATCAAGGTCTAATTTTTATGACTCTAAATGCTTCCAAGAGCTCAAAAGGACAGCTCTTATGGTCTGGAACTACCAAGACTCAATAAACCTCAACAATGGAGTCCAAAAGTGACATAAAACACCCCAAAACCAAATCTAACATGCATTAGCCAAGTTTGAAGCTTGATACCTCAAATGAGTAAGAAATGGTGCCAATCCCTTGGATCTACAAGCTCTCTTCAAGTCCTTGCTCCTTCTTCAAACTTATTTCTCTTCAAAATCACCAAAACAACACCAAAATGCTCAAAGTAAGCTACAAAATGCAAACAAGAGGGTTAGGGTTCGAGTTGGGCACTGAGAGGGCAAGGGAGGCAGAGAGGATAAGGACTTTGAAGATTGTAAGTTCTTTAAATAGGGTGCAAACCCTAAAATTTTGAGTTTGCATCTGGCCACCCTACGCCTAGCGTACGCTTGGGTACGCCCAGCGTACGCATGGGAGTCCCCCGATCCGCGCCTCATATGCGTACGCCGCACGTACACCTTGTACGCCCAGCGTACGCTTTGCCCGAAAAATTCCAACACTTACTAATTAAACTTGAATAAAAGCAATACAATACCTGAAAAATCTTGGGCGTTACAAATCTCCCTACTTGAATTAGACTTCGTCCTCGAAGTCGGCTGCCGCTGCCGGGAATAACTAGGGGTAATGCTCCCTCATCTCGTCCTCCAGCTCCCACGTCCATTCCGAGCCCTTGCGGTGCTGCCACTACACCTTCACCAACTTTACCCTCTTGTTCCTCAGATCCTTTGTCTTCCTGTCAAGAATGGCTATTGGTGTCTTGATGTAGTTCAGGTTGTCATCCACCTGAATGTCCTCCAAAGGAACCACTATGGAATCATCGTCTATGCACTTCCGCAGCTGCGAAACATGGAAAGTGTTGTGGATCTGTCTAAGCTCCTCCAGAAGATCTAACCGATATGCTACCTTGCCTACCCGGGCTACCACCCTGAAAGGTCTGATATACCTGGGGCCCAACTTGCCCCGTTTTCTAAAATAGATGACACATTTCCAAGGTGACACCTTCAGAATGACCATATCCCCGACCTGAAACTCCAAGTCCGATCGGCGCCTGTCAGCGTAGCTCTTCTGCCGACTCTGGGCCGCCTGGAGTCTACTCCGGACCTGCTGGATCTTCTCCGTCGTCTTGAGTACCACCTCGGTACTCCCCATGACTCTCTGCCCTACCTCACCCCAACATATTGAGGTCCTGCACTTCCTCCCGTAAAGCATCTTGAAGGGAGGACGGTCAATACTGACGTGGTAGCTATTATTATAGGAAAACTCTGCCAAGGGAAGGTAGGTATCCATACTACCACCGAAGTCTAAAACGCACGCCCGCTGCATATCCTCCAAGGTCTGGATGGTCCGCTCACTCTGATCATCTATCTGCAGGTGAAAAGTCGTGCAGAAGTGCAGACGAGTCCCCAACTCGTCATGAAATTTCTTCTAGAATCTGGAAGTGAATCGCACATCTCTGTCAGAAGTCACAGAAACCAGCAACCCATGCCGAGCTACCACCTCCCTGATGTAGATATCTGCCAGCTTCTCGGCCGAGATACTCTCCTGAATCAGTATGAAATGGGCGCTCTTGGCCAATCGATCCACGATGATCCATATCGTGTCAACTCCGTGTGTCGTCCGAGGTAACTTTGTAATGAAGTCCATAGTGATCTCCTCCCACTTCCACATAGGGAAATCCAACGGCTGCATTTTGTCGTGTGGTCTCTGGTGCTCTGCCTTGACTTTCCTGCAACTCAAGCATCTCTCAATGTACCATGCCACATCCCGCTTCATGCAGGGCCACCAATAGTCAGGAAAAAGATCCCTATACATCTTCGTCGCCCCGGGATGGATAGAAAACCTGGATTTCTGCGCCTCCTCCATCAGAACCCGGCGCACAACCCTAAGATATGGAACCCAGACTCTACAATGGAGTGTCAATAGTCTACATCTATCATAGTTGAAGGAGGAAATTTGACCCACAATACGCTCACTCTTCCGATGTTCCTCCTTCATAGCCTCCTGCTGAGCCTCCCGAATCTGCTCCAAAAGCGGAGTCACCATTGTCATCCTCAGACAGATGTCTCTGATCGGGGCCGCGAATGCCTTGCGGCTAAGTGCATCGGCTACAACATTGGCCTTCCCCGGGTGGTGGAGGATCTCGCAATCGTAATCCTTCACCAGATCCAACCACCGCCGCTGTCTCATGTTCAAATTTGGCTGGTCCATCAAGTACCTCAAGCACTTGTGATCCGTGTAAATGGTACAACGGACCCCATAGAGGTAGTGTCGCCAAATATTAAGGGAGAAAAAATCGCCCCCAACTCTAGGTCGTGCGTTGGGTAATTCGCCTCGTGAGGCTTCAACTGCCTCGAGGTGTATGCAACGACGTGCCCTCTCTGTATAAACACTACGCCCAAACCCGAGATGGACGCGTCACATGACACTACAAAATCCTCCACGCCCTCTAGCAGGGCTAATATTGGCACCTCGCACAACCTCTGTCTCAAAGTCTCGAAAGCCACCTGCTGCTCAGGCCCCCAACGGACAGTCACCGACTTCTTGGTCAGTCGGGTCAGTGGTACCGCTATCTTGGAGAAATCCTGAATGAATCTCCGATAATATTCTACTAAACCGAGGAAGCTCCGAATCTCGGATGGAGACCTCGGAACCTCCCATCTCATCACGGCCTCTACCTTGGCCAGGTCGACCAGTATACTGTTCTGGTTGACGAGGTACCCCAAAAACTGCACCTCGCGCAACCAAAACTCGCACTTGGATAACTTTGCAAAAAGTCTCTCCCTCCCCAGCGTCTCCAGCACCTCCCTTAAGTGCTCCTCGTGCTGCTCCTGCGTCTTGGAATAAACCAAGATATCATTAATAAAGACTATCACAGACCGATCAAGCATCGGTTTGCATATGCAGTTCATGAGATCCATGAACGCGGCAGGAGCATTGGTGAGCCCAAACGGCATCACCACAAACTCATAGTGACCATATCGAGTCCGAAAGGTTGTCTTCTGTACATCCTTGTCTCTGAATCTCATCTGGTGGTAGCCTGAACGCAAATCGATCTTCGAAAACCAAGATACCCCCTGAAGCTGGTCGAAGAGATCATCAATCCTCGGGAGTGGGTAACGGTTCTTCACAGTTACCTTATTCAACTCCCTGTAGTCTATACACATCCGATGTGACCCGTCCTTCTTCTTCACAAATAGGATCGGGGCTCCCCATGGTGAACTGCTCGGCCTGATAAACCCCTTGTCTAACAGCTCCTGCAGCTGTGTAGAGAACTCATGCATCTCGAGAGGAGCCAACCGATACGGTGCCTTGGCTATCGGAGCCGCACCCGGAACTAGGTCAATCCTGAACTCCACCTGACACTCCGGAGGTACCCCAGGCAAGTCCTCCGGGAACACGTCCGGATACTCCCGCACAACTGGCACATCATCCACGATCGCCTTACCCTCCTCCCAGGTATCCATAACGTAGGCGACAAAACCTGGACATCCTTGATGAAAGTAGTGTCTGGTTCTCGCTGCCGAACACATGATCAGTCCACGCTGTGGTCTCTCACCCTAAATCACCAGCTCTCCCCCACTTGGGGTCCTCACCCGAACCAACTGCTGCTCGCAGTCGATCACCGCCCCATTAGGGCTCAACCAATCCATGCCTACGATGACCTTGTTCCCACATAAAGGAATGGGAACCAAATCCACGAGGTAACGCTCGTCATGCATCCTCAGTACACAATCTCTATAAACCTCTGATGCCCGAACGGATCGGTCATCCGCAATCTCGACCACAAAAGGACAATCAGACTCAGCAAGCCTCTTGCTGAGTGCAAAAGAAACGAAAGATAGGGTTGCTCCCGAGTCAAATAACACCAACACTGGGATACCGTTCACATGGAACGATCCTAAAACATAATACATAAATCATAAATATCAAAAATGAAACATATTAAAAGATAGGGAGAAGAAACATACCCGTCACAACATCGGGTGCGACACGCGTCTCCTCGGCGGTCAGCTGAAAGGCTCGGCTCCTCACCACCGGAGCATTTGGCTTGCCCTGTCGGCCATTTGTGATCCGCAGGGTCACTGGAGCTGGCGCCACCACTGGTGCTCCTGATACTAATCTCGGGCAGTTGGCCTTTTTATAGCCCTTCTGATTGCAATGGAAGCAAATTAGGTATGATGTCTGAATGGTAGGGGTAGGGGCAGTACAATCCCTGCCAAAGTGCCCTATCTTGCCACACTTATAGCAGCCCGATCCCCCAGCTCTACAAACTCCCTCGTGTGGCTTGCCACATTTCCCATAGCGGCTATGGCCCCGGTGGCCCTTCGACCTCGAGTCGAATCCCTTGGGTTTCTTTACCGTAACTCTAGTCGTCTGCCCAGTCTCCGCCTTCCTCTTCCTAATGTGCTCTATATCAATCTCCCTCTCGCGCGCCCTAGCTATCATGTCATCTAAAGTTGGGCACGCCGAGTAACTGACATGTTTCCGAATGTCAGCTCTCAACATGTCATGGTACTGGTTTTTCTTCATCCCCTCATCACCCGCATACTGAGGCACCACCAAGGCCCTCTCCCTGAACTTGGCGGTAATCTCCGCCACTGTCTCAGTAGTCTGTCTCATATCCAAGAACTCCTTGGCTAGCTGTTGGATCTCCACAGCTATTGCAAACTCGGCCCGGAATTTGGTCACAAAGTCCAACCAGATCATAGCCTCAATGGCTGGGGCTCCCAAAGTGTCACTGACTGCCTCCCACCAGTCTCTAGCTCTCTCTCTCTCTCAAACACCCAGCAGCATACCTGACCTTCGACCCCTCAGGGCAAAAGCTCGTCAACCGTGCAGACTCGATGTCTGCAATCCATCTCCTGGCCACAATGGGGTCCTTCACCCCGCTGAAGTTTGGTGCTCCACATCCCCTAAAGTCCTTGAAGGAGGGTGTGCGAGTCCCTGACTGGCCAGGTGTCATCTCACTCTTGAATGCCCTAAGGCGATTCTCCATCAGCTCAATGATACCCTCCTTGATCGACCAAAAATCACAGTGGTCGCCTCAAGAATGCCTCTCGTAATCCCAGATGCTATGAACTCGCGCAATCCATCATTGACTGGCTCGGAACCTGTACCCGAACCTGACCCAAACCCTGAACCTCCTGCTCCGTGACGTGTCACCACCATTCTGAAACAAAACACACAATCGTCGGGGTCATACATAACCTCGAGAGGTTTCACACACACTACAAGTTCCCTGGTTCTATCTCGGCCCTCCTTGACTCGAGTACGGATCCTCTGCTTTCAGTAGTACGGGCCCATACTACCTTCCACATTTATCCGTACTTTCCTAAAGGATTTATTTGACTTCACCAAGTCCCTTCTACTACTATTGCTCTCTGCGCAAATATCATCCTACGCTTACCCTAGGGTAATCTCCGACCCACTCTCCTCCATCAACTGCATAAGAAGTCTATGCTACCTCTCCCTAACTAGCTTGCGAATACCATTACATATCACTAAGACCATATAATTCTTCGAATGAGAGGTCCTACCCTACAACGGTTGGACTCAGACAAGAGTTGCGAAATAGGGCTAGACCTAACCTTCTGAAATTATTTAGTCCTTGTAGTATGTAACTTAAAGTATTCGTTTACTAGTTAATTAAAGATAACTAGAACTCCTAAAAAGCACAAACAAAGCAGCATTCGAGCATTGAGTAACCAAAACCAAGCATATCCTAATCAGGCCATCATATCGTTGACTAATCAGTACTATCATGCAGTTCAATAAGCTCATATAATAGGCATACAAGGCATCATTCCTAGATCCTTAGCCCTAATCTAGCATGCAGTTCTCATACACATACAGCAGACATATAAGGCATCCTTCCTAGATTATTAGCCCTAATCTAGCATGCAATTCTCATAATCATATCATATATCATATCAAACATGTATGGGTATCTTGGGGAAACATACTTGAGCTCGGCCGATTGCACGCATCACACTCCTTGTTCTTTCTCAAAACCCTTAATTTTAATTTTTAGAAAAATTATTTTTCTTGTAAAAACCTTTCAAACCCTCGATTTGAGTCCATACACTCCCGAAGGTGTGTCCGAATCCCTCAAACCAAGGCTCTGATACCAACTTGTAACACCCTTAAATTTTCGATCCGAAAATTTCATTTTTAAGTTTAACAATCATAAAACAAACCATTTCATTTTTTCCAAAAAACATGAAAACATAAAATAGTTTAGTTGTGTAATCCATGATACATATAAAATCATCATCAGAGTCATAATCCCAAAATCACTAGTGCGGAAAATCCATGGTGTGATGCCATACAATCAAGCCGGCCCTTTCCCCTTCGAGCTAGAAGTACCGAAAACAAAAACTAAAAACCGTAAGCACGAAGCTTAGTGAGTTCCCCCATCATACCACACAACATACAATAACATACTATCAGGCATATCTAGGTGCCCGGCCTACCCTGCTGAGCATACCTGGCCGCTCAACCTACCCATGTCAAACATATTGGGGTGTCCGACCTACCCCTGTCAGGCATACTTGGGTTCCCGACCTACTCTCTGTTTTATTTCAACAGGTTACGGGGACTATTTCACCCCTACCACTACCACATAATAGCATACATAATCATACTGTCAGGCATATATGGGTGCCCGACCTACCCCTCCGGTCTTATTGACTGGATATGGGGTCTATTTCACCCCTACCACTATCACATAATACCATAGCATACTAGCACATAATCATAACAGTTAGTGGCAAACCAGATAATTATCACAAAGACAATCATCTAACTACAACTCCTACTAATGGGCCGGCCTTGGTGCCTTAGACCCACTGCTACCAGGAAGGTAACTCACCTTGCAAGGCTGAATGCATAATCTCACAACAAGAAATCTCTAACAGTTGCTCCGATGACTCCCCGAGCTATCATTACCACACTAACACTTAGTCAAAAACTAGTAATCCTTCTTAGGGTAAAATGATCATTTTACCCCTGATCTAATTTGGCCAATGCCTAAGGCCCAACACCATAACATGAAAGGCCCAAATTTAAATAGTGTTCCCAAGCCCACTAGTGGCCCACCAATGGCCCAATTTTCCAAATTGGGCCCAACTCCTCAAATGGGCCTTAACTTAAGCCCAACATACTCTTAGCCTAAATAAATAATTTATAATGGCCCATTATGGCCCAAAAGGCCCAATACCATAAATCTCAGTTCTAGGACAAGAGGCCTTATTCCACAGTGGGCCATGAGGCCCAACAATGCAGGCCCAAACATCTAAGGCCCAAAACCCATATTCGACACTCTGCATGCGTACGCGCGGCGTACCTGGCACGTACGCCCAACGTATGCTGGACTTGACCAAAAGCGGGAAGTTGACCCAGTACGTGCAGCGTACCAGGGTGTACGCCCAGCGTACTGGCCAGCTTCCTAAGGGCTCCTTTTATGACTTAATCCATTAAGTCCTAACGTCCAACACATAGATCCAGGTCCATTAAGACGTCCTAATCCATAAAGTTACAAACTTTATGTCTTTGCATGCATAGATGGGGGTTAAAACATGATTTAAGTCCTGAAGCAAACTTTGTGACCATCAAACACTTGCATGGTTGTGGATTAACCATCATGGTCCGATTTTTATGACTCTAATGCTTCCAAGAGCTCAAATGGACATATCTTGTGGTCTGGAACTACCAAGACTCAAGAAACCTCAACAATGGAGTCCAAAAGTGCCATAAAACACCCCAAAACCAAATCTAAACATGCATTAGCCAAGTTTGAAGCTTGATACCTCAAATGAGTCAGAAATGGTGCTAATCCCCTGGATCTACAAGCTCTCTTCAAGTCCTTGCTCCTTCTTCAAACTTCTTTCTCTTCAGAATCACCAAAACAACACCCAAATGCTCAAAGTAAGCTCCAAAATGCAAACAAGAGGGTTAGGGTTCGAGTTGGACACTAAGAGGGCAAGGGAGGCTGAGAGGATAAGGACTTTGAAGATTATAAGTTGTTTAAATAAGGTGCAAACCCTAAAATTTAGGGTTTGCATCTGGCCACCCTACGCCCAGTGTACGCATGGGAGTCCCCCGATCCGCGCCTCATATGCGTACACCGCTCGTACACCTTGTACGCCCAGCGTACGCTTTCCCCAAAAATTCCAACACTTACTAATTAAACTTGAATAAAAGCAATACAATACCTGATAAATCTTGGGCGTTACAGTAGGCCCATAATTTCATTCACCCTTTCATGACTGAGCAAATACAGTTCTCCCGTAAGATAGAATGTAGTTTTTTTTCCCTCGTTGTCTAGGCCGGAAGAAGCAAGGAAGTCTCTAGTCAGAAGCTCATAAGTGTTAGCTGCGAGGTTAAGTAGATGTTCCGATCCAATATTATAGAAGAATTGGATAACTCCGTCAAGGACCCCTAATTCGGCTAGTGTTCTCACGCAGACTGTAACGTCCCAAAAATTCATAGTAAATTTTACTTTTTTAAAACCATAAATATTACAAACGATTTGTTGCAAAACCATCCAAAGTAATTATATCTTTTAAACATTAAAGTAAAAGTCATAAAAGGCTAATGCGGAAAATGTCGGGGGATGCTATGAAGTCACGTCGGGCGCTTCCCTTAGCAACCGGAAGTACCTGAAACCATAAAAATATAACTATAAGAATAAAGCTTAGTGATTTCTCCAAAATACCACACATATACATACACACATACATCGAGCCCCACTCGGTATTCATCGGGCCCCACCCAGCATTGGGCCCCGCCCGACATCAGGCTCCACCCAATATTATATCCAAACGCGTGCATGAGTCACAAAGACAACTAGCATCCTACATACATAATCTACTAAGTCGACATTGGTGCCTTCGACCCACAAGTACAGTGAAGAGAGTCACCTAAATCACGATGCTGACTAAAACCTCGCGCAATGTTGCACTGAACACAGCCTATAGCTCTCATTGCCAAAAGATGGATACTAAACACCTCTTAACAATCCACACAATGCAAACCCTAAGTCTACCTTCTAAAAATAGAGATTAACCAAAGTTAATCACATGCCAAAAGTCAACGGCCAGAGTTGAATTTGTCCAACCGCCATGTCGTGGCCTTCGTTGGCCATGTTGTGGCCCTCATAAAACAACCCGACGGGAAAAACCAAGTCGCCACACCATGGCACCTATGGCCACGCCGTGGGAGCTAGGTTTCCAATAGCTTAACGGATTAAGCAGTTTTCTTCGATTCCAATAGCTCCAAAGCTCCGATCTGGTCCATACTATGGTCTAAATGGATAGAGTTTCCAACTTTATCCATTAAATACCATCCACCACCACCACCACCCGTCACCACCACCCACCTCCACCTCCACCACCCATCACAGCCACCCCCACTCACAACCCAACATCATCAGCACCATCTGTCATCGCCAACCACGACCATCATCCACTACCATCACCACCACCCGCCACCACCAGCCCCACCCACCACCACTATCCACCTCCACCACCCATCATTACTACCCACCCACCACTATGACCACCATCCACCACCCATCACCACCACCCGCCACCACTACCACCACCTACCAACCACCACCACCCGCCACCACCCACCATCCTCTACCACCCATCACTACCACCTAGCCACTACCCACCATTATGACCACCACCCGCCATCACCACCACTCTCCACCACCACCCATCACTACCATACGTCACCACCGACCACCACCACCCGCCCCCATCACCCCCACCCATCAGTGCCACCCACCCACTACCCACCATTATGACTACTGCCTATCATTACCACCAGCCACCATCCACCACCTATAACCCATCACCACCACCACCCATCACCACCATCCGCCTCCACCACCCATCACCACCACCACCTCCACCACCACCACCCATCACCACCGACCACCACCACCTATCACCACCACCTGCCACTAGGGATGAGAGTGGGTCCAAACCCAGACCGGTAGACCCGGACCCGGAAAACCCGGGAACCGGTTAACGAGATTTTTTAGGACCGGAAACCGGACCGGTATATAGGAACCGGTTCCGGTTCGGTTCCGGGTAAGGTACCGGGTAAAGTGGGTCTAGAACCGGAAAACCCGGAAATATCAAAGTGGGTCGAATGGAACTGGGTAAAGTGGGTCTAAAACGGAAAAACCCAGGGAACCGGGTAAAGTGGGTCGAATGCATGTTTTAAAATTTCACAAAATACAAAAATAAAGCTGAGAAAAAAAAATTCGCAGCTTTGATATCCCAACTTTGGGAGACTATAAATCAATGAATATGAAACCAAAAATAACAAAATTATAGTCTAAAATCATGTACAAACTCTATACTACACTTTGGAAAAAACCACATGCTGTTCCGACTTCAAACGAATTAAATATGCATGTTTTAAATCTATCACGAAATACAAAGAAAGTTGAAAAACATAAAATTTTTAGCTTTGATATCCCGACTTTGAGAGACTATAAGTCAATGAATAAACACCCAAAAATAACAAAATTATAGTCTAAAATCATGTACAAACTATACACTACACTCTGGAAAAAACCTCATGCCAATCCGACTTCAAACGAATGAGATATGCATGTTTTAAAACTATCACAGAATATTAAAAAAAGCTGGAAAAACATAAAATTTCCAGCTTTGATATCCCAAGTTTGCGAGACTATAAGTCAATGAATATAAATCCAAAAATGACAAAATTATAGTCTAAAATCATGTACAAACTATAAACTATACTATGGAAAAAACCTCATGCCAATCCGACTTTAAACGAATGAGATATGCATGTTTTAAAACTATCACATAATACAAAAAAAAGCTGAAAAACATAAAATTTTCAGCTTTGATATCCCGACTTTGAGAGACTATAAGTCAATGAACATAAACCCAAAAATGACAAAATTATAGTCTAAAATCATCTAAAAACTATAAACTATACAATGGAAAAAACCTCATGCCAATCCGACTTCAAACGAATGAGATATGAATGTTTTAAACTTTCCATAAAAACCGGTTCCGGCCCCTAAAATCGGTTCCGGTTCCTAACAAGGTTCCGGTTCCTAACACGGTTCCGGTTCTTAAACCCGGTTTACCCGGACCCGAAGGACCCGAAACCCGGATTACCCGGAACCCGGATAGAGCCATTCTTTAAACCCGGGACCCGGACCGGTTTTACATATTCCGGTCATAACGGTTCCGGTTTCGGTCCGATTCCTGTTCCGGTCCGGTTTTCCGGTTCTAAATCTCATCCCTACCTGCCACCATCACCTCCACCCACCACCCACTAAAACCACCGGCCACCACCCATCACCACCACACGTCACCACCACCCCACACATCACCCACCAAAACTGTTGGGTTTTATGTACTATAACACTCCTATGGTGCACATACAACCCTAATAGCTTTGGATCTAAGTTTTCTCTAGTTATACATGCAATAAAATTCCAAAGCATGAAGCCTACAACTAGCATACAATTTTGGTACATGAATCATAAAATCAAGTTAGAATAAGACCTCCTTATTGTAGCTTGTAGTTTTGGCCTTTCAAGAGCTTAGCACCTCAAGTGTGATGCCTCAAATGGTTCACAAACACCATGAACAAAGGAGGACTTTGAGAGAGAGGCTAGACACTCCAAAATCGGTTATGATTCTCTTAGAATACTTAGGTGGTCCGATTTTGGCTAAGGGGTAACATTTATATGGTGTAGGATTCCAAGAGTCATGGGTAAACCCTAATCCATACACTTAGGTTATGATCCATATCTCATGTGGTCAAACTCTTCATGGATACTTACATAAACTTAGCCCATCATGGATCAATAGCCCAAACAATATATATGTCATTGATTTACATAATCAGTCCCCGTTAATTTAATTAGTCTCTTTTGATCACTAAATTAATTCCAAATTAATTCTTGATCAATACTAATTAAATAATATGATTTCACAATTAATATATTATACTTGTAATATATTAATAAATCATAAATAACCTCTTCTCAAATATCCATCCTATCAAATTGTTCTGGTGAAGGCAACCCAAATGGACCATGCTACTCTCGGGTCAAGTACATACCAATTGTAGTTATGGGCTTGGACACCTAATACAACAGTCTCCCACTTGGATAAATCTAATAACTATAACTGCAAGTACGACTTAAAACCCGACTAGCAATCGTAGCTCTTAAAAGCCGCTGTCGAACTCTGACCTAGTCAATGACGCGTCCATTTGGTAAGGGATCATATATTCCTCCATTCTAGACATCGTATGAACTGAGACATTGATTATAATCATTCTCTCTATTCATGTGTTGTTTCCCGATTTCCGATTTATGACAACTGACTAATTAAACAAATCAAATCAGTCCAGGCTTGGCCAAGCGCTTAGGGTTGTCATCACTAAATCATCGAGGGGCCCACAGATATCGCTCTTATCCCTCTTAGGGTAAAAGGAACGGATAAACTTCAACTCATATGCTTGATCTATTTACTCATCAAATCACACACAACTATACGTTTTATAACACCAAGTTACTGGTACGTTTTCATATCATCAATGTGCAACCGACTTGTAAACTGCAACTCATATCTCTCCGTTTCATGACTATAAGATATTATAGTCTCAGGATCACTCGTGATAAAATCCATGAAATGATTCAAATGAGTGTGGGTTTGATCCAATACTCAAATCTTATTACAGGAGTACTCATGAATACTGCAGCAAACTTGTGCTATGTCTAACACTTTAGACAATCTACAGCCAGATTCATGACAGTCTTACCTTAATACCTACTTCTAAAATATGATTGACTGTGGATGTTTGAATAACCTAGTTATTCGGGAAGTCAAAACATGCAAAGTGAAACACATGAATAATCGAATCCAATATGGTCTCAAAACTTATGAATGTAAATAAAACACCTTTTATTTAATCACCATATTGATTACACATTATTCAGTGTATAATGTTTCGATTAATCAACTTAATACTTGAATTGAAACAATAGTCATCCCATGCTCCAAGCATGCACACTATGTTTACCTATGGTCCTCACTTTGTGAAATATATCAATTGTAAACATTTCCAATGACACTCATTTCACAATTCTAAATCCTTATCGTAAGTGTGAGAATACCAAGTCCTTGCCACTTACTGTAATCTGTTAGATTTTAAGCTTATATGCAGTGATCCTTCTATAATGACTATGTACACAACTCACAGAGACTATGTCAATTACAAAACTTTCCATTAGAGATTGTTACAAGACAATTCCATAGATACGAAGTCTCATATTCAAAGCACATTCCTTTGAACATCCTTCTTGCATAAAAGTTTCTAACTTCCACATAGATTCCTACTATCCAACTCCCAATATGGAAACATTTCCATATTTGCCATACGAAAACTCATTATTAATAGAATCCTGTCTATTCATAATAATGTCAATATGGTCCATTCATTACTATACTTCCAGCTTCAAGCGATCAATCCTTAGCGAACCTTAGATTGTCCTTGACAGTTGTTTAACTACTTTAGTTATATTTGGTTATGGTCCTATTTCCCTCTTAATACCCTTGGCATTCGGAAAATTCAGAACACATGAATATTATAGCATATTCAATCGATCCTGTACCCGAAGCATATGGGATACGATTCATAATGTCTAACATAAAGACATGATACTTTACCATTCTCTTGCTATAATATTTCCATATATAGAATTTCCTTATGTTGAACTATTCCAACATAACATACATATATATCCTTGACTAAATTTGATTAAAATCTCATAATCTAAGCTTTTAGATTTGAAATGAAGTATGAGTTCCTCTCCCTTAATTATAGCAAAACAACATTTCAAACTCTGCAACTTTGCAAATTGAAACTCTTGTTTTCTATAATTAACATTTCTAACTTGCAACACTTACCATAATGATTATGCTCCCACTAGCATAACAATTATTTCTTTAATAGCATAACACTTATGCTCCCACTAACTTTGACATGTACCCAGAAATCAGCTGGACTTCTAGAAATTAAGACTTTCTTACCAAGGTTCAGATTTCTGATACAAAATGCTTCAATAAGACTTTATCTAGGCTTCTCAAACTCATACACCTTTCCTTAGATAGCTCACATGTGTGTCTAAACAATTTTAGAACTTACAGCAATAAGTCTCAATTGTTTAGACCTTTTGCTATTACTCACAATTCAAACTATGAAGAGGGATGCTGTAATCATAATCGAATTTGAGAATGTAAATATCACAATTGCTATCTCCTTAACATCTACTTAGTGAAAGCGTTTCCTCACAATCATTTTCATGAATTGAAGAGAAACCTTATGACACTTATATTTTATGGTGTATGTGTTCCTATCCATGTGAATTTCTCATAACCATAATCACAAGACAAGGTTAGTGACAAATCCAAACTCATATGGACTGAACTTGTTTAATCTTAATTTCTTGCCACCTGGCAGCACAAGGGCCTACCATTGTTTCCACGTTGTTATGCAAACAATTGAGAACTCATAGAACTCACATTCATAGTCAACTTAACTAGAATGGGCACAGAAACACGAATATGTCAACACGATAGGTTACAAACCTTAAGTCGTGTGCTAGTGATTAATAACAGGTTTATTCTTGATTAGTTCTTGAAACTTTTCAAGGTCTTTAAGACTGCCACTGACTTCTTAACATATGAGATTCTTTTGTCAAGAAACATTCCTTGACAAACAAATATTCAAGAGTTAGTGCGGATTCTTATCAAGAATAACACTTCACACAATTGGTCTTAGTTGGTCTTTGTCTTATCCAAGACATCACAACTTACCAATTTCAAATGTACAAGAATAAGAAACATTTTAATCTACATTTGATAAGTGTTATAAACCTTTCTTAAGATTTTGTCACTCAAGTTACAATCTTGGAGTATGACTCTAAGACTCGATTTTGGAACGAAGTATGACTCACCTTTTGATTTAACCATTTCAACAAATCGTGATTCCTCTTCTTAGCCATATAAGTGCACTAAGATGTCCTTAGAGGATCAATTATGATATGGTTTTCATAATCATTAAGATGATCATAAAACATGATACTAAAGTACTCCCCCTTCCTTTCAGATTGGAGAAACTTTTATCTTTCTGCCTAATTTGATTATTCTTATTTGTTCTGCTTTACATTGAAACTTTTCCAATGACTTAGAATTATACTTAATCTTGTAAGCATAACCATATTTACTAAACTTTAGTAAATCATGACGAATAGTCTTATCGTTCTTTGTGGTGGACCTGACCAGCGCACAACCAAGTGTACCCGATCCCCTAGTCCTTCACTTGACTCACATATATATGTGAACAAGGAATTAGTCTTAATTTCCTAAAGATGAATGTTCTCATTCATCATACAATACAAGTTGCATGATTCCAAGTTTCTATCCAACTGAAACTTGGTGATGAGAATCTTTCTTTATTTGGTAAATTTAGACACTACCACAAATGAAAGAATCAAATCCATATCGCTAAAAATAGAAACATACAAATATCAATTTTCACAAATACCATTGCAAGGAAATATAAATAAGATAAAATCAAAATTCTTTCTTTATTTATAAAACACGAAAAATCTTGTCCTTACAATGCAAGTACATATGAAAACTATGTCGCTACATATTTCTAAACAATCTATCATAACTCCTAAGCAGCAGTTCAAAATTCTGAACATCGAACTATGCGATCGAAATCCATCTCTTCGCGTTCGGAATCAACTTACTCTTCTTTCAAGCTTCCTTTCTCTTCTTTGATCCTACAAAACATCAAAATGCAATCTTATCACATCATGTATTAAGAATCTATAAGTAGGAACTTAATAGAGTTCAATAGTGAACTTACCTGAAGCAGAGTCATACATTTTGACTTTACCATCTCTTAGATCTCTCAGGTAGTCAGGGCAGCTTCACAACAAATGCCCCTTCTCTTGGAAATAGAAACAAACAGACTCTTTTGGAATGGTACACGGGACAATCTCAGACTTAGCCTTTCCATTTCCCTTGGAAAGATAAATATTTTCTGGACTTCCAATGTTTCCATTGTCAATGTCCATGGAGGTTTAGGAAGTAGATCTTCCAATTAAATTTGCATTATCAGTGCGCCAAATCATTGTTGATTTAGCAGCAATTAGCAAATAGGGAAGATCGATAAGGGACATGTCGCGTTCTATCATATAGTAATCTTTAATGAACTCACCATATGACTTAGGAAGTGATTGAAGAACCAAGTCAACAGCCCACTTCCTTGACACAACGACTCCTAACATTCCCATCATGTCAATGTGTGACTTCATCTCCAAGACATGTGCACACACAGACCGTCCATCTTGGTGTTTGATAGCCAATAGGGCTTGAGTGACCTTGAACTTATAAAGTCTTTGAACTTGTGGGTTAGGGAGAATAATTGGAGGAGGTGGAGGAAGTGAAGTATGATTTTTGTGAACATCATCTTCATGAGGAAATCTTTTTCCAAAAGTTTCGGGAAGACCATAGTTGTCTGAACTAGACATCTACAAGGGAGAAATTCAAGTTTAGTATATTTAAGTCCTTAATATAACACCAAAATGAAATATTAAGGCTAGGACCCAACACAATATTTTACAATTCGGAAGAGGGATGCCGTAATCCAATTGCAAAATATTTGAATGTAGGTAAATGACGATTTACCAATTTCGACCATGAAAAACGAAAATGAATTTTAGGTTTTAAATGAATTGAAATTCCTAGATTCTTTGAGATTCATTGAACTTTTCAATGGCATGTTTAATCTCGATTATGCCCTTCAAGTTTGTGACTGGGATGCCGAGGATCATAAACAAGGTGTGAATAACCATGCAAATTAGCTTGGTACACTTAATGTTACAAATCACCTAATCAATGTGCCGGTTAACCACACACGCTCCATTGATCCATGATTAACATCAAGCTACCCATTACCATCCTTCATTAGTCCCATATTAGTGTGCCGGTTAACCATACACGCTCCACTAACGACTAATAAGGTGCAATGTGCAATTTCATGGGTTAGCATCAAATTCACATTTTTTCTAAGTAACTAAGATTGGGAATTTATAAGTGTTTAGTTACTTGGTATTTCATTATACTTGTAATGAGAATTAATGTCCTATCCTACTCGTTTGGCTAACGACCCTCCACCAGTCAAGGAAGCGGTGGGTGAGAGTGGACACCCATTAAACCACCATTTTATAGGCAGTAACCATATACCCCCCTTATAGACCGGCTTCGTGAATGAGGCCTACTAACGGTAAGACTGACCTTTTACTTATACATATATAATAGTATATAGTATAAGGGTGTATTTTAAACATTTAAAATACTAGGTTGTTTAATCTTTTAATTAAACTATACTTTTAATTTAATTAAATTCAAACTTTTCAAATTCCAAAACTTAAGGGCAAGTTTTCAAACTCTTCATTTCCATAACTTATGAGTTTAATGTTATCTTAATGGATGAGACTTTTCATGTTCCATAACTTGAGGACAAGTTATGGAACTCATTAAAACATTTAGATCAATTCCAACAAACAAAATTATCATATAATTCATGATTGATCTACCTAAACACATAAAGCATGACAATATCAAATCAACAATTTACAAGTAACTTTTTTTATCATATAACCAATAGTTATCTTAAAACTTTGACAAATATCTTTTCATTGGATGAGTATAACCACTACCATATCAGGAAAAACAGATTTTATGAAACAAAACAGTTTGTGGTAGTGATCCTAATCCAATATAGGCCAAAAAAACCTGAAAATCTGCCATCTGCTAGTGCAACTCGTCAAGCCAGGCTTTGGACTCGTCGAGTTCATCATGAACTCGTCGAGTTCATCATGAACTCGTCGAGTTCATCATGAACTCGTCGAGTTCATCATGAACTCGTCGAGTTCATCAATGGACTCGGTGAGTTCATCCTAGCAGAAGGCCTTTTTCAGTTTGCTTCAACTTTGAACAATGCAACTATATAACAAAAAACTACCCATGTCTCTGATACCACTATTGGGTTTTATATACTATAACACGCCTATGGTGCACATACAACCCTAATAGCTTTGGATCTAAGTTTTCTCTAGTTATACATGCAATAAAATTCCAAAGCATGAAGCCTACAACTAGCATACAATTTTGGTACATGAATCATAAAATCAAGTTAGAAGAATACCTCTTTATTGTAGCTTGTAGTTTTGGCCTTTCAAGAGCTTACCACCTCAAGTGTGATGCCTCAAATGGTTCAAAAACACCATGAACAAAGGAGGACTTTGAGAGAGAGGCTAGACACTCCAAAATCGGTTATGATTCTCTTAGAATACTTAGGTGGTCCGATTTTGGCTAAGGGGTAACATTTATATAGTGTAGGATTCCAAGAGTCATGGTTAAACCCTAATCCATACACTTAGGTTATGATCCATATCTCATGTGGGCTAACTCTTCATGGATACTTACATAAACTTAGCCCATCATGGATCAATAGCCCAAACAATATATATGTCATTGATTTACATAATCAGTCCCCGTTAATTTAATGAGTCTCTTTTGATCACTAAATTAATTCCAAATTAATTCTTGATCAATACTAATTAAATAATATGATTTCACAATTAATATATTATACTTGTAATATATTAATAAATTATAAATAACCTCTTTCTCAAATATCCATCCTATCAGATTGTTCTGGTGAAGGCAACCCAAATGGACCATGCTACTCTCGGGTCAAGTACATACCAATTATAGTTATGGGCTTAGACACCTAATCCAACAAAAACCACCATACATCATCACCACCCACCACCACCACCTATCACCCTCACCCGTCTCCACCGCTCGCCACCGCCACCTACCACCCACTATAATCACTACCCCACATGTCACCCCACCACCATTCACCACCACCAAACATCACTACACACCACTACCACCCGTGATTATGTGTATATAATCACATGTGATTATTTGTATTTAGATACATATGATTTATATGGACAATATTCTTTTTTGTCCATGTAAATCATGTGATTAGATACATATAATCGCATGTGATTAGATATATTTAATCAAATGTGATTAAATATACTTAATCATATATGTCATTATTGCATTCTCGATTCAATAATTATTTTTTGTCAACTTTAATCATATATGATTAGATACATATAATCACATGTGATTATATGTATCCAATCACATATGATTTATATGAACAATATTCATTTTTGAGTTTTCGTTTCAAAAAATTTTCTCATATATTTAATCACATATGATTAATGTGGGCATAAATTTGTTTTAGTGTTCTTGATTCAATAGTTGTTCTCGTGTATATAATTACATGTGAATATATATATTTCATCACATATGATTTATTGAATCAAGAATGTGAAAACAAATCTTTTTCACATAAATCGTATGTTATTAAATACATGAGACCAACTATTAAATTAAAAACGCAAAAATGAATATTGTCCACATAAATCATATGTGATTAAATACATATAATCACATGTGATTATATGTACCTAATCACATATGATTTATGTGGACAAGATTCATTATTTGTTTCTCAATTCAATAATTGTACTCATGTACTTAATCACATGTGATTATATGTATCAAATCGCATATGATTTATATTGATAATATTCGTTTTCGCATTTTTGATTCAATATTTTTTTCTTATGTATTTAATCATATGTGATTGTATGTATTTAATCACATATGATTAATGTGGAAAAAGAAAAACTATTGAATCAAAAACGCGAAAATGAATCTTGTGTACAGAAATCATATGTGACTAAATATACAAGAACAACTATTGAACGAGAATGCAAAAATGAATATTGTCCATATAAATCAAATCTGATTAGATACATATAATCTCATGTAATTAAATACACAAGAACAGCAATTGATTCGAGAACGTAAAAATGAATATTTTCCACATAAATTCTATGTGATTAGATACATATAATCACATGTGATTATATGCATTTAATCACATATGATATATATGGACAATATTTATCTTTGTGTTCTCGATTCAATAGTTGTTCTCGTGTATATAATCAAATGTGATTATATGTATCTAATCACATATGATTTATATAGACATCATTATGTTTTGTCCATATAACTCATATGTGATTAGATACATATAATCACATGTGATTATATGTATTTAATCATATGTGATTATATGTATTTAATCACATGTGATTACAGTGGACAAAGAACAATTACTGAATCGAGAATGTGACAATGAATCTTATCCACATAAATCATATATGAGTAGATACATATAATCACATGTGTATGTATTTAATCAGATATGATTTATGTAGACAATAGTTATTTTTGCGGTTTCGATTGAATAATTACTTTTGTGTATTTAATCACATGTGATTATATGTATATAATCACATATGATTTGAGGTGGACAAGATTCATTTTTGTTTTCTCGATTCAATATTCGTGCTCATGTACTTAATCACATACAATTATACATATAATTACATGTGATAAAATACATGAGAACAACTATTGAATCGACAAAGCAAAAATGAATTGTGTCCACATAAATCATATGTGATTAGATTCATATAATCACATGTGATTAGATGTATTTAATCACATATAATTAAATTGGATAAAGATTTGTTTTCGTGTTCTTGGTTCAATATTTGTTATTGTGTATATAATTACATGTGATTGTATTTATCTAATAACATATCATTTATATAGACAATATTCATTTTTTCCAAATAAAATCATATGTGATTAGGAACATATAATCATATATGATTAAATGTATTTAATCACATATGAGTAAAGTGGAAAAAAACAATTATTGAATCGAGAATGCGAAAATGAATCTTAGCCACATAAATCATATGTGATTAGATACACATAACCACAAGTTTTTTATATGTATCTAATCGCATATGATTTATGTGGACAATATTTATTTCGTGTTCTCGATTCAATAGTTGTTCCAATGCATTTAATCACATGTGATTATACGTATCTAATCACATATGATTTATGTGAATAAGATTTAAATTTACGTTCTCAGTTCAATAGTTGTTATCATGTATTTAATCATATGTCATTTTATGTATTTAATCACATACGATTAATATGGACAAATAACAATTATTGAATCGAAAACACAAAAATAAATCTTGTGCGTATAAGTCATATGTGATTAGATCATATAATAACATGTGATTTAATACACAAGAACAATTAACGAATCGAGAACGCATACTAGAAAACAAACTACATTCTGCCTTTCCTTTTTCACTCTACCGAATTAGGGTATCCGTGAACAATAACATAAAACAAGTAATGCCTACATAATAGGAGAGTTAGTGTAACTCACCTCCTTGAACTTGAAAATTAGCTACCATGAGCAAGATGAATCATTTCCTTTCCGAGAACCTACACAACAATTATAACATTATTTAGCTTGTGTTTTGTTGTATTACTCTTATAAAACTTATGTATATATTTTCTTATTTTTTCTTTGATTGTAGTGCTCTTTTTGGGATCTATTTTCTTACCTTTAAACCCATTCTTAAATTTCGATAAAATAATATTGGTAAATTTCCCCCTTTTATCTTTTCAGAAATATAAAGATCTCATTCTAATGATTTTTGGTTGATTTTATATTAAATTTACAAGTTAGGAACTTTAAGCTGTCACTTTCTGGACCATTCAACACTCTTGGAATAAACTGTATCAATCTACTAAGAATTACATCAGTCCATTTATATGTGGGAAACTATACATTCATATATAACTATAGGATTTGGAATTTTGACATTTGGAGTTCTAATGAATTTATTATGATTTCTTGAAGACAATGCATGAAATCTGTGACAGCATGAACCAGCCTAAGAAGATTGCCAATTTTACCCCTCAAGGAGTTGAAATTTTGAAATGTGATTCAAAGTTTGAAGAAACTAGACACATTAAGATTTCAAGAAAACTAAGTCTCATGATTTTAGGTGTTCTTATTGACTTGCACGAATTTTAGAATTTGGAGGACAGATTTGGGAAAATTGATCATAATAGCTTTTAAATCACTTTTGGTGTTCTATTAAGGACTTAATAGTTAAGCCTTAAGTTTATCACTTTTTATATGATTGTTGGTTACTTATTAGGCTATTGAGATGTGAAATTCAATTTAACCTAAGGGTCTTAATGATTGGCTTAATGAGGGTTCAAAGTTAAGGATTTTCACATAAACTGCCACTTTTACACTTATTAGGGTGAAGTTGCCAACTTAACTCATTAAGCTCTTTAAGTCACCTCTTGGAAGGAAAAACGAGTCCTACACAGAGGAAAATTAAACAAGGACATCAAAATATGTTTGGGGAAATTATGCAAGACTATAAAATCCAGTTTATAATCTCAACAACCAAACATTCAAGTTGTTGAATGTTTGGGAAAATAAAGTCCAGTCAAAAGAAACAGAGATAAATTAAAAAGAGACATCAAAATGATACTATTTCAGCAAAAAAAAAAACAGTTAACAAGCACCTACAAACTGCAACAATAAATAAACCATCTTGTTCTTGATTTATTTGTGGATGTTTTTTCATTGAGATATTTCATCGAACTGTTGGTGTTCATAAAAAAATTTATAAGCTGTCACAAACTTGAATGTCTCAAATGGATAAAAATAAATATTTCTAACAAAAGTACATACAGTATCTATGCATAATTAGAGTTCTGCTTATTTATATACTTCATGTCTTCGACATTTTGCTAAATCGTGTAAACAATATATTGCATCGGAATATGTTGAAATCGATTATCGACAGTTTGCTAAATAGTTGATAATTAAGATCAATTAGCATTTGGTTGATCTAATGAGAGAGAGAGAGAGAAAGAGAGAGACATAGAGAGAGAGAGAGAGAAAGAAAGAGAGAGAGAGAGAGAGAGAGAGAGAGAGAGAGAGAGAGGGGGGGAGAGAGAGAGAGAGAGAGAGAGAGAGAGAGAGAAGCGGTGATAGTACCTTCAAAAGGATCAGATTGCCGACTTTAAGCATTGCATTTCTGGAACGAGTATCGAGAATAGGTGAAATAGAGTAGAAAAAAGAAAAGCACAAGGTGAGGTCATTGGTGGAGAGGCATAGCGGGAGGAGGCGGCGTTCGGCAGAGGGCAGGATCAGAATGGGTGGTGCTGGTCATGTGTTTGAAGGCGCAAAACATCGAGAATCATTAGCTTAAATTACACATAAGCCTTCTGTTCACTAAAACTCAAATGACGCACTTTTTTTATGTGGTCCAAATTTGTTCTTAAATGTTCTCAAAATAAGAAATTGTTCTCATTTGGTATATATATATATATATATATATATATATATATATATATATATATATATATATATATATAGCGAGATCAAAAATCATAATCGTTAATCCATATATTACATGGATGTAGTATTATATTATATAATTTTATAAAACATAAATGATATATGTACAAGAAAAAACACTTCCCATGTTTTAAAGACGGCGCCATCCAATGGATGCATAACGAATTAACTTACGGAACTCTAGTTAATACTTGTTGAATTGATTCCATGAATAGTCTACATTTGTACCAAATAAGATGAGATAATTAATACAATTATATCTTATATATTGCTTATCTTCTACGCATATTAATTACTATAGGAAAAGGTATCAATAAAAAGGAAAAAAGAAAAAAAAAACTTTCTACCAAAATACATGTTAACGAGAGAACAAGATTGTGACATTTAAGAAATTTCGGTCGCTGATATTATATGTTTTTTTTTCTTTTACTAAATAGATTAGAATTAATTTTATATTTGTATTTGAGCCGGTTGATTATTTTTAGGGAAAGTTGTAAATATATTATCATAAAATTTTGATTTTGACATTAATTTTTTTTTTTCAATTATGTTATTATATTTACAATTTTGTTACAATATCAATCAAATGATCGGTTCTCCCGGTAACAATTTTTCTTGAATTGTAATAAAGTCATTATATTATCACAAATTTTTAATTCTCACATGAAGTTTTTTCTTTCAGTTATGTCACTATATTTATTATTGAACAAATTACACGAATGGTCCTTAAGGTTTTGTTTTTTTCCTAAAATAGTCCCTACAGAACTTTTTTCCCTCAGATGGTACCTACAGAACAAACCTTGCACACAAAAGGCCCTTGTGACTAACTTTGCAAACAAATTCTGTTAACTTTTGTTAAATGACAAAAATACCATTTGTTTTATGCACATAGACGATCCTCTCTCTCTCTCTCTCTCTCTCTCTCTCTCTCTCTCTCTCTCCACCAGGTTATGATTTAGGGGTTTTCACAATTGATTCAAAAATTTAAAAGCCAAATTTAGAAATTTGTGGGCAAACTGTGTTTTAGGCGTAGCTAAGAACTTTGCACCATGGAAAGATCATTCAGACAAAAGATCAAACACTTGGTGGGCAATAAGAGCAAACATGTTTCCCTATAGCATTTTACAAACTTGAAAGAACACCTGAAAGCATAAACATCGTTTCTACACCCATTTCCATTCTCATGCTCTTCACTTGCTCATAACCCATTAACCTCTATACCAAAAAAAGCATAATTTTGAATGGAAGATCCAATCACGATGAACAACATGAAGCAGTTTCATAAATAATCAAATGCAAATCAAAGGAGAGATGAAGAAATGTCGATTAGTCAAACCCCACCTTGCTCACCTAAATCCCTCACCGATATCTCCCAAGATTCATCAATTACATCCTCAAAGAACAGCGTCTCCTCTTCACCCTAATCGGAATCTTGATCGGTTCCGCCTTCGTCATCCTCAGACCATCGTTTACCACCATCCGATACTGGTAGAGGATATGAAATCCCACATGTGCAATGGAAGAGAAAAGTTCAAGAAGAAGAAGTAATATATCAGATCAGTGCTTTCCGGCAAAACCAGAAGGAGATGAGAGGGGAACGAGAGTGGTAGCTGCTTCCTCCGGTGAGCTTCTCATCTCGTCAGCTGATAGCATCGCGAACAGTAGCAGCGGGCACGGGGGTGCTGGCGGAGCTGTGGTTGCCGGTGTTCCTAGGTGTCGCCGATGGTGAAGGAATGAAACAACAGAGGAATGAAGTTGAAGATGTAAAAGACCCATATATGAGACAGAGAGAGAGGACCATTTATGTGCATAAAACAAAGGGTATTTTTTCCATTTCATAAAACTTACCAGAATCTGTTAGCAAAGTTAGTCACAGGGGCCTTTTGTGTGCAAGGTTTGCTCCGTAGGTACCATCTGAGCGAAAAAAAAGTTTCGTAAGGACTACTTTAGGGAAAAAGACAAAACCTTAAGGACCATTCGTGTAATTTGTTCTTTATAATTTTATTGCAATATCAACCAAATGATCAGTTCGATGCAAACACTATATTTGAAACTCCATCCTACCACATAAGATCTGACGTAGCTTCCACGTCATATTATTGCAATGTCATTTATTTTGTAACTTGCTATATTTATGGTAATCGGTCACTTGGAGCAACATTAATAATCTTTGAAGATAGTAGAGGGACAGCAAATCCAACAACATTGATGTTGGTATACCCCGATGACATGAACTCTAGAAGAATGTTAGTCATCCTTGGGTGAGTCACATAAGTAGGTCTTTTCTTGCCATATATGTGGGACACAAACTGGTCAAACATGAGTTGAGCGAAATCTAGATGTTTATTCTTGACCATAATGTACAAGATCCTAAGTTCAAACAAATTTAACTGGTCAAGACTTCCAAATTTATACCCTAGGCATTTACCGATGACACCAATGAGAAACTTCCATCCAAAGGGAAGACATTGTCCGAGCACAAAAGTAGAACCATCTCGAGTTTCTTAAAGGGAAAGATCATACCCTAACCTGGCACACACAGACTTGCACTTCTTTTCAGATGTAGAAGCGAAAAGTAGTCACATACCTCATCTTCCAAATTATGCTTGCCAGGTAAGGGTATGATCTTTTTATACGGAGAAGCAGAAAGTAATCACATACCTCATCTTTCAAATTATGTTTGCCAGGTTAGGGTATACCAACATCAACGATGTTGAACTTGTTATTCCTCTACTATTTTCAAAGATTATTAATGTTGCTCGAAGTGATCGATTACCATCAATCTAGCAAGTTACCAAATAAATAACATTGTAATATTATGATGTAGAAGTCACGTCGGATCTTATGTGTCAGGATTGAGTTTCAAATATAGGGTTTGTGTGAACCGGTCATTTGGTTGATATTGCAACAAAATTGTAATCAAAATTGAAATTTTATAGTAATATCGTAACTTTCTTGCAATTTGTCTTATTTTTTATTTATAAAATATTTTGCCATTCCAAAAAACAATAAAATTTCTATGCTTTAGATCCAGATAGAAAAATGGAGGAAGAATAGGTCCCTTAATTTAATTTAACAAAAGTTAAGATCAAGTTATTAGTAAAATGTCACAAACTTTTTTATTTTTATGGTTTATAGTTTAGTTTAACCCTTTCATTTATTAAAAAAAAATAATAAATAAAAAAAAATAAAAAAAATAACCGCAGTCCCACCACAATACTGAAGTCTATGGATTTAAATTTGGTTAACTTCATTTTGAAATATCTAGACCAAATGATCGCTGATGTATCATCTTTCAGTTTTAAAAAAATTAAAAAAAATATATATTCTCATTAATAAGTTTTAAAACTACATTTAATGGTTTGCTGGCAAACGTTTCAAGTTTCAACCATTAAGCTACGACGTTTTTTCAAATAATCATGTTATTTGAGCTAACTTTTTAAAAAGAAATGTAAGTTTCAACTCATGTAATAATGATAATTATTGTGTAAATATAAAAACAATTTTAAAATGACGGATCAGAAATTAACGTTTCTCAATGATACTTGATTATATTTAAATTTCTTTAACTAAACGGATTTAATTATGGATAATTTAGGGGTGAGCGCGGTGTGGTTCGGTGCGGTTATTAGCCAAAACATCACCACTAACCGCAAATGCGGTTAATCCATTTTCAAAACCGCTTGGTGCGGTTATTTTTGCGCTGCAGTTTTGTTTTTTTTTTGTGTTGCGGTTATTAACCGCATGGATTTGGTGCAATTATTTTGCGTGGTTGTTAAGCACAGTTTAGAGCTCCAACGGTTTTAAGAGTTCAAATATATTACTTGTAATAATAAAAAAATTATAAGGTATAAGACAATTAACTTAAATCACAAACAACTAATATCTTAAAAACGTCAAATCAATAGTAATTAACAATAAATATCTTAAAATTGTCTAATTTCACCATGTTTCAAAGTTAAACATAACAAAAAACCAACACTTTTGTCTTCTAGTATTTTATCCATCTTTCATCCATAAAAGTTGTCTTATTTTATACATTTAATATATTAATAATTAATAAAAAAATTGTATGCGGTGCGGTGCGGTTTTTGAAAACTAATAACCGCACTGCACCGCAAATTTGCGGTTTTTGAAAAACAGAAAACCTCACCATCGGTTTTTATTGCGGTTGCGGTTTATCGGTTGCGGTTTATGCGGTTTTTGCTCTTAATTTTAGTTGCGGTGCGATTTTTGCTCACCCCTAATGGATATAATTGATTATGATTTTAATCAAATGTATTGATTATGTTTTATTCGAATAGCCCATGTGACCCTTCAAATTTCAGTTAGAAGTATATTTTTTCGTAAAATTTTTTTATATTGCGGTGCTATCCGGTAAAAAATAGGATACCTGATATTAAAAATCCAAATATTTAAAGTTAAAATTTAATAGCCCGATTTTTTCAAAATAGTCCAAAATTTGTTTTAGCCTAATCATTAAGCTATGACTAATGATAAACCTCTCAAAAGGAAAAAGCTTGGGCTTAAAAAATATTCGGGCCTTTTGTTAAATTCGCTTGCATTGCATATTTGTATCATTGCATCATCGCAATTGCAATTGCAATTGCATCCAAAAAGTTAGCTCATTTTGTGGTAAATACAAATTAATCAACCAAATAAAGAAACGGGCCAAAGCCTAATTATCAAATTATTCAATATATGGAAAATCGATTAACATGTGTTTTTATTATATACAATATTGGATAGCTTGTCGTTAAAGAAAACCTAAATTCTTAATTCAAAACATTATTATATCAACTAGGTGTGAGACCCGTATACTATACGGGTTGATTAAACCATTAAGCATTTTTAAAATTTTGAAATAAATACGATCGAAATCATAAATAAGTAAGTACTTTAATATTTGCGAATTGAAATTAATTAGGATAAAGTGAAAGAATTAAGTTGTTCTCAAGATCAAGCTAAATGAAAACACCACCAACATAAGTTATTAGCTTGGTTTATTGTACGGTTGACAAAGTAAAAATAACCTAGAAACTTTAAATTGAAAGTGAGATGCTATGATGGGTTAAAAATGAAAGTAGATTGGTATTGTGGGTTAAAATGAAAATACGATGATATGATGGGTTAAAAGTGAAAGTATGTTGCCATTATGGTTAAAAACAAAATGACGTTCGATGTTAAAAATAAAAATAAAAATAAAAATAAATCTAGATAAAACAAAGAAAGATACACATTTCTTATAATATTTAGTTGGTTTACATAAATTAAAAAAAAAAGAAAAAAAAAGAAAAAAAAAAGAAAAAAAGATACAATTGATATAAATGGATAGACAAAATTGCAAAAATGGTCCCTGTGGTTGTCAAAATTATGTAGTTTTGGTCCAAAATGAAATGTTTGTGCACCACTGGTCCAATTTTGGATACCTTGTGTGGTTTTGGTCCCTATGGATGTATTTTCTTGTGTTTTTGGTCCACATCCCACCTAAAATGACTAATATGCCCCTTAAATAACTATATTTTATTTTCTTTTACTTATTTTCTTATTCTTATAATAAAATAAAAAACAAAAGCAAAATAAACTCACTTCTCTCTCTCTCTAAATCTTTATCTGCCATGAACCATGGGCTGTGGTGGTGCGTCGGTGAGCCACCAAGACAACAACCTCATCTCTCGTACTTCTCTTCTCCTCCTATCGAGCAAACTCCACCGAACCCCCACCTGCTTGCCTTGTTCCACCGGACCATTCTTCTGTCCACCTTCCCTTAGAGTTTCATCGTTAGATGCCGCTTGCGTTCTTCTTTCTTCGAGTAACCCAAGGTCGGCGATTCTGCTGCTTTGCGTCTCTCAGATCGTTGGCGATTCTGATAAAGGACTTCTGATGGGTCAAAGCTTTTCGCTGGAGAGAGAGAGAGAGAGAGAGAGAGGTGTTTTTTGGCATTGAGAAGTATAGAGGTTGAATCCAGCAGTAGGAAGGGTACATGCGAAGGGAGGTGGAAGTTGTGAAGAGATGATAAAAGAGAAAGTCGCGACATTCGGTGTTAATGGTGGCGAACGGTGGCGTCAATCGGTGGTGATGGTGGTGCCAGTCGATGGAGATGGGTTTTGTGTTCTTGAGTTTTCATCAAATACAAACTGAGAGAGAGAGAGAGAGAGAAATAAAGAGAGGTGGGTGGGCATTTTTCTCATTTTAAATTAATTAAAAACATTTATATAAATACAAAAAAATTAAAAAAACAAATATAAGGGGCATTAAGGTCATTTTAAGTGTATAGGGACCAAAAACAATAAAAAGATCCAATTTTGGACCAGTGGTGCACCAACATTTCATTTTGGACCAAATCCACATAATTTTGCCAACCACAGGGACCACTTTTGCAATTTTGTCAAATGGATATCTTCAAATCTTTCATTCCGTTTAGGAACAAAGATCAATATAACTTGATAACAATATTCAAAAGCAAATGAAAATATAATCGATTTGTTCCGAATAATTGAAAATATGGAATTCGAGCTACCTCCAGTTTAAGAATGATTAAATTAGCTTTAATGCTTCTCAAAGTTGGTACCATCCATAATCATCATTTTTCCAAACATATATAAAAGAAACATTTAATCTGATTAGTAATGTAACATCCGAGTCACCAGGTATTTCCCTTGAATTATTTAATGGTGCGTTTGGTACAGAGAAATGGAATTGCAACAGAGAATGGAAATGCAGAGAAAGAGAATTAAGCTAGAGAAAGAGAATTGATTACACTGTTTGGTAGAACTGAGAATCCACTAGAGAATGAGAATCATTTCTCTTGTTTGGTTGTATTAAGCAGTGAAATGGAAATGTTTTTTTACCTTGTTTATTTCCTTTTAAACAACATTTTTTTTATAAAGTTACAAATAGATCCAAACTAAAGAAATATTATCACACCACATAATAAATATAATATATCAACAAGAAAAATGAAATAATAATATAGTTGTTCAATCATTAAACATAATATCAACACCACATAAAGAATAATGAAGTTTACATAAAAACATGGAATAAATTAATTGTTGGCACGCCTTGCACTCCAATCAGTAAACATAGTATTAGCAAGAAGATCTTGACGGTCAGTCCATCCTTGCGATGTCTCTACGGTAGAAATAATGTTGTGATGTTCATCTCCAAATTGTGTGTGATTTGCTGGTATTTCTTGATCAAGGGGGTCTTCGGTCATGGTTGTGCGTATGAAATTATGCATCAAACAACATGCAATGATTATGCGTGGCATAGATTCTATTGGATGGTATGAATTATCACGTAAAATAGCCCATCTAGATTTGATCAATCCAAAACATCGTTCTATTACGTTCCTTGCTAATAAGTGTCTCATGTTATGTAACTCTTTAGAATTTGTAGGTGGTCGAGACCAATCATTAAGATGGTAACGTTGTCCGCGATAAGGTGTTAAAAAACCTTCACCAATTGTATAACCCGCATCACAAAGGTAGTATGTTCCTACAATAGATTCTATATATTTGGTTAGACTGTATTGATAATAATATTATGTAGCTCTATATTTTATGTATATCATACCATGAGGTATTTTAAAACCATGTGGTCTACTAATAGCATCTCGGAGTACTCGACTATCTGTTGCGGAACCCTCCCATCCCGCTAGTACATATATAAATTGAAGATCTCTCGAACACACTCCCAGTACATTAGTATAAATCTCACCCTTGCGTGTTCGATAAGGTTTTCTGTTTGCTGCAAGGACTTTAACTTTGATATATGTTCCATCTAATGCTCCTAAGAAACCCTGTAAATAAAACAAATTATTTATTAATATTGGAATTAAATAAATTTATATTAATTAATTACTAACCTTAAACCACCTCCACCTCTCGTCGGTTTCATCATCGGGTATTGGCACGTGTTTCTTGTAGAACTCTTTATGTAATCGACAGACCGCATCTAAGACTAACTTGAAATATCGACTTACACTTTCACCTGACCGTTTGAATCTTTCTACTATAATCCTATTTTTTTCGTTATGTGCAAGTACATGTAATAACATAGCAACTTGCTCGTCAACTAACATGTTTTTGCTATTTTCCAACCCTCCTCTTTGTTCAAGTATGTCACATAGTCTTGTAAATGCATTTCTATTCATTCTTATGTTAACCACACTTGTTTTGTCACTTTTATCAACCATATCTTGAATACTATCACGTCCATTATGGTAACTCATTAAGTATTTTTCCCGTAATATTGTAGCCTTTTCTAAACGGTTCATAGAAAAATCATACATCATCCACCAACGAATCATAACATACATTGCATAAAATGCTCTTACGGCGGATGTCATAACATTTTGTCTATTTCGTACAATCCGTTGTTGCAAAGGTGTTCGTGTCATCTACATATATACAAACAATGAAGAGTTAGGACAAAAAAAATAAAAAAATAATGCTTTAATATATTACAAAAATCCTAACAACCACTGTTTGGAGTTGCATAACTCAGCCAAAACCAAACCAAATAAGATATTTCTTGAGTCTAATATGTAGACAAGACAGAGGACTACACGTGAGAAAAAGTATCACCTCATTCCGTGCTCGTATGAAGATTTTATAATGTTTCAAAGTTGGATAAAAAAACTAAAAAAAGGCTGAAATATTGTACAAAAGTTCTAACAGCCATTGTTTGGAGCTACATGACTCAGCCAAAACCAAACCAAATAAGCTGTTTCTTGAGCCTAATACGTAGACAAGACAGAGGACTACAATCGAGAAAAAATTTCACCTCATTCCGAGCTCGTATGAAGATTTTATAATGTTTCAAAGTTGGATAAAAAAGCTAAAAAAAATGCTGAAATATTGTACAAAAGTTCTAACAGCCACTGTTTGGAGCTACATAACTCAGCCAAAACCAAACCAAATAAGTTGTTTCTTGAGCCTAATACGTAGACAAGACAGAGGACTACAATCTGGGAAAAAAAATGCCTCATTCCAAGCTCGTATGAAGATTTTATGAAGTTTCAAAGATGGACAAAAATTCTAAAAAGTGCAGAAACATAAAAAAAAAAAAAAAACTAACAGCCCCTGTTTAGGGTTGTATAACTCAGCAAAAAATTAACCAAACAATCTATTGTTTGACTCTAAAACATAGCCAAGACAAAGGGCTACAATCTGGAAAGAAAATCACCTCATTCAGAGCTCTTATGAAGATTTTATGAAGGTTTAAAGTTGGACAAAAATTCTAAAAAAGAGCTGAAACATTATAAAAAAACTAATCTACAAGTATTGTCATACCTTGATTTCAAACAAAGTTATTTTTAACATATGAAGAATCCATAATGTCATAGCAAGATTGTAACACAATTTAAAATTATTAAAAGAATCTATCATAGCAAGATTTTAACACAATTTCGAAAATAGAATTCTTGAATTGGAAGTATTCATAACAAGATTAACAATCATACCTTCGATTGGAAGAAGATGATGCCAAAATCGCCCAAGAAGAAGCTATACGTGAATGAAGCAACACAGTCGTGAATGATTTGATCCTATGTATCGACGTACGTAGGGCAATCAAGATTACGTGGGCCGATTGCATGGTAATCGGCTTGAAACCTCTTGATCGATTGCAAAATCTTGACCGATTGCACATAGTGGGGTTCGAATGGGGGCAAATCGATTTCTCCGCTTTTTTTTTTTTGAGATTCTCGGTCACGCCTCTATTTTCTTTTCTCCCCTTTTCTCTTTTAAAAATAGGAAATTATTTTGATGGAAAAGGAATTGATTTATTTCTCAATTCTTTATTTTTTTATTAACCAAACAAGGGAAAAGGAATCAATTCCTTTTCTTTGCTTTTATTTCCCTGTACCAAACACCCCCTAAGTGTTTAAATATGGAAATATTATGAGAAGGACTGTACGTTGGGCGTACATAGTGTACGCACGGCGTACACGAGCGAGGCGCGAAGCGGGGGGAAGCCTTGCGTACGCTAGGCGTACCCAGGCGTACGTTGGGCGTAACTTGTTCAGTTGCAAACCCTAAATTTTAGGGTTTGCACCATAAATAAAGACATTAACTCCGTCCCAAACCTCATTCCCTCAGCCTCCATTGTCCCTAAAGAGTAGAAATCGAACCCTAGACCTCTTGCATGCTTTGTGAGCTAATTTATTGCACTTTTGGGTGATTTTTGGTGGTTTTGAAGAGAAAGAAGTTTGAAGAAGGAGCAAGGACTTGAAACTTGACCATTGCGTGCTTGTAGATCCAGGGGATTAGCACCATTTTTGACTCATTTGAGGTATCAAGCTTCAAACTTGACCACTGCATGCTTAGTTGTAGTTTTGGGGTGTTTTATGGGTTATTTTGACTCCATTGTTGAGGTTTCTTGTGTCTTGGAAATTCCAGACCATAAGAGCTGTCCTTTTGAGCTCTTGGAAGCATTTAGAGTCATAAAAATCGGACCTTGATGGTTAAGCCACAACCATGCAAGTATTTGATGGTCACAAAGTTTGTTTAAGGACTTAAATCATGCTTTAACCCCCATCTATGCATGCAAAGACATAAAGTTTGTAACTTTATGGATTAGGACGTCTTAAAGGGCCTGGGTCTATGTTTTGGACGTTAGGACTTAATGGATTAAGTCACAAAAGGAGTCTTAAGGAAGCTGGCCAATACGCTGGGCGTACACCCTAGTACGATGCGAGTACTGGGTCAACTTCCCGCTTCTGGTCAAGGCCAGCGTACGTTGGGCGTACGTGCCAGGTACGTTGCGCGTACGCATACAGAGTGATGAATATAGGCTTTGGTCTTGGATTGTTGGGCCTCATGGCCCACTGCGCAGTAAGGCCTCTGGGCCTAGAACTGCGATTTATGGTATTGGGCCTTTTGGGCCATAATGGGCCATCAGAAATTATTTATTTTGGGCTAAGAGTATGTTGGGCTTAAGATAAGGCCCATTTGAGGAGTTGGGCCTAATTTAGAAAATTGGGCCATTGGTGGGCCACTAGTGGGCTTCGGAAGACTATTTAGATTTGGGCCTTTCATGTTATGGTGTTGGGCCTTAGGCATTGGCCAAATTAGATCAGGGGTAAAATGTTCATTTTACCCTAAGAAGGATTATTAGTTTTTGATTAAGTGTTATTGTGGTAATGATAGCTCTGGGAGTCGTCGGAGCAGCTGTTAGAGATTTCTTACCGTGAGATTCTGCATTCAGCTTTGCGAGGTGAGTTACATTCCGAGTAGCAGTGGGTTTAAGGGACCAAGGCCGACCCACTAGTAGGATTTTTTAGTTAGATAATTGTCTTTGTGATAATTATCTGGTATGCCAGTATCTGTTATGATTTATGTGCTATTATGTTATGGTATTATGTGATAGTGGTAGGGGTGAAATAGACCCCGTATCCGGTCAATAAGACCGAAGGGGTAGGTCAGGCACCTAGATATGTCTAGCAGTATGATTATATATGCTATTATGTGGTAGTGGTAGGGGTGAAATTGTCCCCGTAACCGGTTGAAAAAGACCGAAGGGGTAGGTCATCACCCTGATATGCTAGGCGGTTACCGGTTGAAAGAGACCGAAGGGGTAGGCCAACACCCTGATATGCTTTGAAAGAGACCGAAGGGGTAGGCTATCACCCTGATATGCTAGACAGTATATTATTGTATGGTATGTGGTATGATGGGGGAACTCACTAAGCTTTGTGCTTACGGTTCTCATTTTTTGTTTCAGGTACTTCTAGCTCGAAGGGGAAAGGGCCGACTTGATCGTATCGCATCACACCATGGATTTTTCCGCACTAACGATTTTGGGATTATGACTCTGATAATGATTTTATATGTATCATGGATTGCACAACTAAACTATTTTATGTTTTCATGGTTTTGGGAAAAATGAAATGGTTTGTTTTATGATTGTTAAACTTAAAGATGAAATTTTCGGGTTGTAATTTAAGGGTGTTACAAGTTTGTATCAGAGCCTTGGTTTGAGTGATTTGAACACACCTTCGGGGGTGTCTGAACTCAAATCGTGGGTTTGAAAGGTTTTTACAAGAAAAATAATTTTCCTAAAATTTAAATTAAGGTTTTTGAGAAAGAACGTGGAGTGTGATGCTTGCAATCGGCCGAGCTCAAGTAAGTTTTCCCCAAGATACCCATACATGTTCGTTATAATAAGATTATGAGAATTGCATGCTAGATTAGGGCTAAGGATCTAGGAATGATGCCTTATATGCCTAGTGTATGTGTATGAGAACTGCGTGCTAGATTAGGGTTAAGGATCTAGGAATGATGCCTTGTATGCCTACTATATGAGCTTATTGAACTGCATGTTAGTACTGATTAGTCAGTGATATGATGGCATGATTAGGATATTCTTGGTTTTGATTACTCAATGCTCGAATGCTGCTTGCTTTGTGCTTTCAGGAGTTCTAGATATCTTTAATTAACTGGTAAACGAATACGTTAAGTTACATATTACGAGGACTAAATAATTTCATAAGGTTATGTCTAGTCCTATTTCGCAGCTCTTGTTTGAGTCCAACCGTTGTAGGGTAGGACCCCTCATTCGAAGAATTATCAGGTCTTAGTAATATGTAATGATATTCGCAAGCTGGTTAGGGAGAGATAGCAGGGACTTCTTTTGCAACTGATAGCGGAGAGTGGGTCAGAGATTATCCTAGGGTAAGCCTAGGATGAGATTAGCATGGAAAGCAATAGTAGTAGAAGGGACTTGGTGAAGTCAAAGCAATCCTTGAGGAAAGTACGGATAGATGTGGAAGGTAGTATGGGCCCGTACTACTGAAAGCAGAGGATTCGTACTCAACTCAAGGATGGCTGAGATAGAACCAGGGAACTTGTAGTATGTGTGAGACCACTCGAGGTTATGTATGACCCTAAAGATTGTGTGTTTTTTTCAGAATGGTGGTGACACGACACGAAGCAGGAGGTTCAGGATCTGGGTCTGGTTCGGGTACGGGTTCCAAGCCAGTCGATGATGGATTGCGCAAGTTCATAGCATCCGAGATTACGAGAGGCATCCTTTGTTGGGTTTTAAGTACTATCACACTCCTATGGTGCACATGATAGGTTTTGGCGCATTCTAACACTCCTAAGTGTACATGCAACCCTAAATACCTTGGATCTATGTTTTCTCTATTATACATGCAATTATGAACTTTCCAAGGTATTACCCTATCTAGCATACAATACTTGATACTTGGGTAATCAAATGGATATAATACATACCTTTGTTTGATGTAGCTTGTCTCCATGAAGCTTGAGTGCCTAGTGCCCCAAGTGTGACACCTCAAATGGTTCACATAACACCAAATGCACATGGAATGACTTGAGAGAAATGGAACACTCCTTGAAATCGTCTAGCCCTCATATTCACACATTAGTGCACGATTTCTTGAGCCATGGGATTCTTTTATATGGTGGCTATTAGGGTTACACCATGTAACTCATAACTTTACCCATTCCTTATGCTCCATGGATTTTAACCTCCATGGAGTATCCATGGGTCACCCCATGGACTTAGTCCAACATAAGGAATCTTGGATCACAAGCCCACATATATAAGAATGAATGATTTACACAATCAACCCATATATTTAATTAGTCTCCTTTTGATAACTTAATTAATTCCAAATTAATTCTTGATCAATACTAATTAAATAACCTTATTAATATATTAGAACTTATAATATATTAACCAACCTTAAGTGTTATTTCTCTCATTATAGTCTATCCAAATGCATGATGCCATGTCGGGTCGGGTCAAGTCTTACCAATTATAGTTATGGACTTAGACATTAATCCAACAGTCTCCCACTTGGATAAGTCTAAAACTATTATTACGTATGACTTCAGGAACCGATCAGCAATCGTAGCTCTCAAAAGCTTCTGTCGAACTCTGACCTTGTCGATGAACTCTGACCTTTGTCAATGACTTGTCCATTAGATAAGGGATCATATATTCCTCCATTCTAGATATCATATGGACTGAGACATGGATTATCAATCATTCTCTCTGTCCATTTGTTGTTTCCCGATTTCCGATTTATGATGACTGACTGATTGAACAAATCAAATCAGTCCTGGCTTGGCCAAGCACTCACATGTGTCATCAATAAATCATCGAGGGGCCCACATATATCGTTTTTATCCCGAAGGTAAAAGGAATGGATAAACTTCGACTCATATGGTTTGTTCTACTACTTGTTGAATTATACACAAAGGCACGTTTTATAACATCGAGTTACCAAATGCGTTTTCGTGCAATCAATGTATAACCAACTCATAGTAACAACTCATATCTCTAGGTTTGAAGAAGATAAGATATTATCGTCTCATGATCACTCGTGATAAAATCCATGAAGTGATTCAAATGAACGCGGGTTGAATCCAATACTCAGAACTTATGAGCACTCATGAGTGTTGTAGCACCACTTTGTCCACCAACTTGGACCTCTACAAACCAACCCATGACAGTCTTGATTCATATCTACTTCCAACATATGACCGACTGTGGATGGTTTGAATAACTTAATCATTCAGGAAGAGCGACTTAGTTATTCTGGAAGTCAAAACATGCAAAGTGAAACACAAGAATAAATGAATCAAATATGGTATCAAACCCTATGAATATCAATAAAAACTTTTATTTATCACCATACTGATTACTCATTATTCATTGTTTCGGTTTTATCAACTTTATACTTGAATTAAAAACACTAGTTGTCCCATGCTCCAAGCATGTACACTATGTTTTTCTTAAACAATAGCTTTGCCATACACCAAGTATGCACTCTATGTTTGTCTATGATCCTTACTTTGTGAAATAAACCAATTGAACATAATTTCAATGATTCCAATTTCACACTCCCAAATCCTTATCGAAAAATGTGAGAATTTCAAATTCCTATCATTTATCGAAATCTGTTTAGATTTTAAACTTATATGCACTGACCCTCCTGTAATGAATATGTACAAAGTCACAAAGACTTGTCAACAGTCATTATAAGGTATTCCAATGGAGATCAACTCCATGGAAACTAAGTCTCATATTCAAAGTACATTGCTTTGGACATGCTTCTTGCATTAAGTTTTCTAATCTTACACATATAACTTCCACCTATGGAGACAACTCCATATTCTCATTTTGACTATCACTTCTGAATAAGAGATGCCTCTTTTCAGAATATGTCAATATGGTCCTTCCAAAATTAGCACTATACTTCCAACTGTCCCTGAGCAACCAATCTTTGGTAAACCTCAGATTGTCCTCGACAATTGCTTAATCATTTTAGTCATATCCAATTCTAGACCTTTTCCCTTCTTAATGCGTCTGGGCATTTGGAAAATTTTAGAAATGACAAATATTATAGCATATGCAATCGATCCTGTACCCAAAGCAAATGGTACACGATTCATGATGTCTCACATAAAGACATGATTCTAGACCAGTCTTTTGCTACAATATTTTTATTTGCCATGTTTTCAAAATTTGACTATGAAGAGGGATGCCGTAATCATAATCGAATTTTGAGAACGCAATATATAGAATTTCCTTAATTTGAACCAATCCAACATGAAATTCATATATATATTCTTGACTAAAGATGATTAAGGTCTCAATCTAAGCCTTTAGAACTGAAATGAAGTATATCATCTCCCTTAATTATAGCAAAACAACTTTTTCAATCCCTGCAGCCTCACGAATTGAAACTTTTGTTTTCTATAATTAACATTGCTAACTTGCAACACTAACAATAATTATCATGCTCCCACTAACATGATGATTATTAACATAACACTTATGCTCCCACTAGCTTTGACATGTACTCAGAAATCAGCTGGACTTCTAGAAATCAATACTTTATTGACTTCCTTACCAAAGTTCAGATTTCTGATACGAGATGCTTTGATAAAACTTTATCAAAATCATACACCTTTCCTTAGATAGCATGCATGTGTGTCTAAACAATTTCAGAACTATGAAAAGGGATGCCATAATCATAGTCTCAATTGTTTAGACCTTTTGCCATCTGCTTCAAATCTACTTGGTGGAAGTGTTTTCTCACCATCATTTTCATGAATCGGAGAGAAACCTTATGACCCTTAGATTTTATGGTGTATGTGTTCTTATCCATGTGAATCGTCAAAACCATAGTCACAAGACAAGGATAATGACAAATCTAAACTCATATGGACTGAACTTATGCAATCTTAACTTCTTGCCACCTGGCAGTACAGGGCCTGCCATTGCTTCCAAGTTGTTATGCAACCAATTGAGAACTTTTAGAACTCCTATGCAAAGCCAACTTTAACTGGAATGGGCACAGAATATGTCAACATGATAGGTTATAAACCTCAAGTCGTGTGCTAGTGAAGAACCTCAGGTTTTATTCTTGATTAGTTCTTGAAATTCTTTTTAGGATCTTTAAGACGCCCACTGTCCTCTTGACATATAAGACTATCTTGCCAAATATTCAAGAGATAGTGCAGATTCTTTATCAAGACAAACACTTCACACAATTGGCCTTAGTTGGTCTTTGTTTAATCCAAAACATCACAACTTACCAACTTCAAATGTACAAGAGTAGGACACTTTTACTCTTACATTTGACAAGTGTTATAAACCTTTCTTTAAGATATGCCACTCAACTTATAGTCTTGGAGTATGACTCTAAGACTTGTTTTGAAACGAAGTATGACTCATCTCCTTGATTTAACCATTTCAACAATTCATGACTCCTCTTCTTAGTCATAAGAATGCACTAAGATGTCCTTAGAAGACCAATTGTGATGTGGTTCTTAAATCATTAATATGATCACAAAACATGATACTAAAGTACTCTCCCATCTTTCAGATTTGAGAAAACTTTTATCTTTCTGCCTAATTTGATTCTTCTCATTCGTTCTGCCATACATTGAGACTTTTCCAATGTTTCAGAATTATACTTAAACTTGTAAGTATAACCATATTTACTAAACTTTAGTAAATCAAATAGTCTTAACGAGCTTTGTGGTGGACATGACCAGTGCACAAGAATGTGTACTCGATCCCTTTAGTCCTTCACTTGACTCACACATCCATGTGAACAAGTAATTAGTCTTGATTTTCCAATGCTTGAAAGTTCTCATTCATCATACTATTCAACTTGCATGATTCCAAGTTTCGGTCCAATTGAAACTTGGGCGATGAGGAACTTTCCTGATTTGGTAAATTTAGACACTACCACAAATGAAAGAATCAAAACCATGTTCCTATATTACTAGCAATGGAATCATATAAACAACAATTTTTTTCACAAATGCCATTGTAAGGATACTTAAAATAAATAAAATCAAAAATTTCCTTTTATTTTAAAAACTTTGCGGAAAAACTTATCCTTACAATCCATATGAAAACCTTGTTGTTATATATTCCTAAGCAATGTGTCATAACTCCTAAGTAACAGCTTCAAAATTCTGATGCGATCGAAGTCCATCTTCGCGATCAGAAGCAGCATATACTTCCTTTAAGCTTTCTCTCTTTTCTTTGATTCTTATAACATCACCATGTGACTCAGTCACATTATGTAATAAGAATCTCCAAATAGGAGCTTAACAGAGTTAGACAATGGACTTTACCTGAAGTAGAGTCAAACTTATTGACTTTAACATCCTTAGGTAAATTTGGCAGCTTCGCAAACAGTGCCCCTTTCCTTTGGCAATTTTAACAAATGGACCCTTTGGTAATGGTACATGGGACTATCACAGACTTAGCTTTTCTCTTTACCATTTGGTCAACCGAGTTGACTATGGCCGATCCCTTCCATTGGGAAGAGAATGCTTTTTCTGGATTTCCAGTGTCATCATTGTCAATGTCCATAAAGTTTTGGGAAGTCGATCTTCTAATCAAATTTGCTTTACTAGCCTTCCAAATCATAGCTGATTCAGTAGTACCAAGCAAATAGATAAGATCGGGTCTTGTCATAGTCTGTTTCATAGGAGTCCCAAAGGAACTCACTATGTGACTTAGAAAGAGATTGAACTACCAACTTTCTCAAGACTTTGACACCCAACTCTCCCAGCTTGTCAATATGTGACTTCATCTCTAAGATGTGATCACACATAGACCTTGCTTGCCATTAGGGCTTGAGTGACCTTGAACTTGTGGGTTAAGGAGAATAATTGGAGGAGGTGGAGGAAGTAAAGTTCCAAGAGATTTGGGAAGATCATAGATGTCTGAACTAGACATCTTTTGGGAGATATTCAAGATAGTTGATCTAAAGTCCTTAATATAACACCCAATATGAAATATTAAGGCTAGGATCCAACAACCTATTTATAACTGGAAGAGGGATGCCGTAATCCGAGTTATAAAATAGTTGAAGGTAGGTAAATGACGATTTACCAATTTCCACCATGAAAAACGAAATAATGTAATTAGGTTTTTAATTGGATTTGAAACTCCTAGATCTTTTGAGATTCATTGAACTTTTCAATGGCATGTTTCAATCTCGAGTGTGCCCTTCAGGTTTTGTGACTGGGATGCCGAGGATCACAAAACAAGGTGTGAAGTAACCATGCAAATATACTTGGTACCCTTAATATTTACCCCTCAATCGATGTGCCGGTTAACCACACGAGCTCCACCGATACTATGATAAATATTAAGTTACCCTTTGCCTACTTTGTTAAATCCAGGTTAGTGTGCCGGTTAACCACACACGCTCCACTAACGGTTTAAACAAAGTGCAAAGTGTAATTTCATGGATTAGCACCTTATTCACATTTTCCTAAGTAACTAAGATTGGGAATTTATAAGTGTTTAGTTACTTAGTATTTATCATTAATACTTTTAATGAAGGGAGAATTATAGTCCTTGTCCTACCCGTTCGGCTAACGACCTTCCACCAGTCAAGGAAGCGGTGGGTGAGAGTGGACACCCATTAAACTGCCATTTTATAGGCAGTAATCTTATACCCCCCTTATAGACCGGCTTCGTGAATGAGGCCTACTAACGGTAAGATTGACTTGCTCTTATACATATATTTATTATTAACTTATAATACTATAAAGTATAAGGGTTGAATTTTAACTTTTAAAATTCTAAGGGCTAACTTGGAATTAAAGTATTCATGGGGAAAACTTTACAAATTCCAAAACTTGAGGGCAAGTTTTTGAAAATATTCAAAACTAATTAATTCCATAACTTATGTGTTTAAAGTAGTTTTAATTAAAAAAAAATTCTTCAAGTTCCATAACTTGAGGACAAGTTATGGAAGACTTTAAACTAATAAAAGAATGTAACTTTTCTTTATTTTTGTAACTTATGGAACTAATTAAGGTTACACATTTTATCATTTAATGAAGTGACTCTTGAACCTCCATAACTTGAGGACAAGTTATGGAGTCATAAAACCATTTAATGAGGACAAGACTCTTCATTTTTGTAACCATTGCCAACTTTTTATGAGTTTTATGAAACTTAAATGTGACTTTTCATATAACTTGACGATAAGTTACAAAAACACATTTTAGAATCAACTCTTAGATTAAAATGGATTGAAAACACATAATCAATTAACTTTTCTATTAATCTAATAAACTCATATGAACAAAGATAATTCACATCAAATTTTTTTTCAAGTAATTAGCATAACTTTTAAACTAATACAATTCGATTTTTTCAGCTAATTTTGCAAGTATAACAAGAAAACAAGCCTTGGCTCTGATACCACTGATAGGTTTTGGCGCATTCTAACACTCCTAAGTGTACATGCAACCCTAAATACCTTGGATCTATGTTTTCTCTATTATACATGCAATTATGAACTTTCCAAGGTATTACCCTATCTAGCATACAATACTTGATAATTGGGTAATCAAATGGATAGAATACATACCTTTGTTTGATGTAGCTTGTCTCCATGAAGCTTGAGTGCCTAGTGCCCCAAGTGTGACACCTCAAATGGTTCACACAACACCAAATGCACATGGAATGACTTGAGAGAAATGGAACACTCCTTGAAATCGTCTAGCCCTCATATTCACACATTAGTGCACGATTTCTTGAGCCATGGGATTCTTTTATATGGTGGCTATTAGGGTTACACCATGTAACTCATAACTTTACCCATTCCTTATGCTCCATGGATTTTAACCTCCATGGAGTATCCATGGGTCACCCCATGGACTTAGTCCAACATAAGGAATCTTAGATCACAAGCCCACATATATAAGAATGAATGATTTACACAATCAACCCATATATTTAATTAGTCTCCTTTTGATCACTTAATTAATTCCAAATTAATTCTTGATCAATACTAATTAAATAACCTTATTAATATATTAGAACTTATAATATATTAACCAACCTTAAGTGTTATTTCTCTCATTATAGTCTATCCAAATGCATGATGCCATGCAACCCAAATGGACCATGCCGGGTCGGGTCAAGTCTTACCAATTATAGTTATGGACTTAGACATTAATCTAACAGCACATACAACCCTAGATGAGTTGGATCTAAGTTTTCTCTAATTATACATGCAATTTCATTTTTCCAAAGCATACACCCTAGCTAGCATGCAATTGGAGATATACAACATAAAACAAGTTAGATGAATACCTCTTAGTGTAGCTTGTAGTTCTTGGCCTTTAAAAGCTTTAGCACCTCAAATGTGATGCCTCTAATGTGTTACAAACACCAAATGCAAGAGGTGGCTTACGAGAGAGAGACTAGAAAGCACCAAATCGGTTATGGTTCACCTTTAGAATGCACTAGCCAGTTTTGGGGGGGTTAAGGGGTTACTTTTATAGTGTGGAAGTCCTAGAGTTTCTTCCATGCAAACCCTAATTCACCATGACCCTTCATATTTCTTAGGCCCTTTGGGTTAAAGCTTCATGGACTATCATATACGTTTAGGCCATCCCTAATCAACATGGATCATTAGCTCAAACTATAAGTATTACTGATTTACTTAATCGGTCCCCGTAAATTTTATCAGTCTCTTTTGATCACTAAATTAATTCCAAATTAATTTTTTATCAATACTAATTAAATAATATGATTTCTCAATTAATATATTATTCATATAATATATTAATAAATCACAAACAACCTCTTTCTCAAAAGTCCATCCTATCAAATTGCTCCGGTGAAGGCAACCCAAAAGGACCATGCTACTATCGGGTCAAGTACATACCATTTATAGTTATGGGCTTAGACACCTAATCCAACAGTCTCCCACTTGGATAAGTCTAATAACTATAACTGCCAATGCAACTTCAAAATCCGATTAGCAATCGTAACTCTTAAAAGTCGTTGTCGAACTCTGACCTAGTCAGTGATGCGTCCTTTAGATAAGGGATCATATAATCCTCTGTTCTACAAGATATCGTGTGGACAAAGACATGGAATAAGTTCATACTCATTGTCTAGCTGTTTGTTTCCCGATTTCTGATTCGTTTGACATAGAACTTAATTGAACACATCAATTAAGTCCTAACCGGGCCCGACACATAAGTCAAAGCAAAATCATCGAGGGGCCCAAGATATCGCTTTTGATCCTCTTAGGATAAAAGGAATAGATAAACTTCGACTTATATGCTTGTACTAACTACTCGTTAAATCATACACAACAATACGTTTTATAACATCAAGTTACTAATGCAGTTTCATACTATCAATGCACAACCACCTCGTAGTCAACAACTCATATATCTTGGATTGAAAACTATATGATATTATCGTCTCACAATCACTCGTGATAAATTCCATGAAGTGATTCATGTGAGCGTGGGTTTAATCCAATACTCGAATCTTATTTTAAGAGCACTCATGAATGTTGTAGCAAACTTTTTCTATGTCTAGACACCTTAGACAATCTACAAGCCAATTCATGACAGTCTATCCTCATAACCTACTTCCAAAGTATGATCGACTGTGGATAGTTTGAATAATCTTATTATTCTGGAAGTCGAAACATGCAAAAGTGAAATAATAGTAAACAATTGACACAAGATAGTAACTTTACTTATAAATAAAACTCCTTTTATTCAATCATAAAATATCAATTATATTTTTATCTATTACAAGTTTCTAAACAGCTATCTAATCACTAAAACTAATATCGTCCTTCAGCCCGATACTCCTAGTATGCTGCAAGTGCTTAACCCTACTCAGTCCCTTCGTAAGGGGATCTTCTGGGTTATCCTCTGACGATACCCTCTTTACTACGAGGAGTCCTTCTTCTACTTGATGTATTATGAAGTGGTATTTTTTGTCGGTATGTATGGATTTTCCATGATCCCTTGGTTCTTTGGTTAAGGCGACCGCTCCTTCGTTATCGCAGAAAATTTCCATAGGCTCCTTTATGGATGGTACAACTCCAAGGTCTCCGATGAAGTTTTTCAACCATATCGCCTCCTTTGATGATTTGCTTGCTGCTATGTACTTTGATTCGCACGTTGAATCAGCTACGGTCTCCTGCTTGGAACTTTTCCAAGTTACTGCTGGTTAATACCCAGCCCGACTGAGAGCGGAAATTATCTCTGTCGGTCTGAAAACTGGCGTCACTATACCTTGTTACTCTCAAGTCATCACTCTCACCGAGGGTAAGGACCCAGTCCTTAGTCCTCCGCAGGTACATAAGAATGTTCTTTACTGCAGTCCAGTGAGCTCTACTAGGGTTCCCTTGATATCGACTAACCATGCTCAAAGCAAAAACTACATCAGGGCGAGTACACGTCATAGCGTACATGATTGAGCCAACAGCGGAGACATATGGCACTTGACTCATATCAGCTATCTTTTCATCAGTTCTCGGACTCTGAGCCTTGCTCAGTTTGGTATTGCTCTGGATGGGCAATTCACCTTTCTTGGAATTCTCCATTTTGAAACGTTTCAACACCTTATCGAAGTAGGTACTTTGACTAAGTCCTATTAGCCTTTTACTCCTATTTCTCAATATCCTTATCCTTAGAATGTAAGCAGCTTCCCCAAGGTCCTTCATAGCGAAACACTTCCCAAGCCAGGACTTAACCTCCTGCAAGGTTGGGATGTCGTTTCCTATGAGCAGTATGTCATCTACATACAATACCAGAAAGCTAACTATACTCCCACTAGTTTTGACATATACGCAGGACTCATCTTCGTTTCTCGAAAATCCAAAATCTTTGACTTTCTCATCAAAACAAAGATTCCATCGGCGAGATGCTTGTTTCAATCCATAGATGGATTTCTCAAGCTTACACACTCTATTAGGGTACTTAGCATCGACAAAACCCTCTGGCTGATTCATGTAAATATCTTCAGCCAACTTCCCATTAAGGAAAGCAGTTTTGACATCCATTTGCCATATTTCATAATCATGAAGTGTAGATATGGCTAGCATAACCTTTATAGACTTGATTTTGGCCACTGGTGAGAAGGTCTCATCATAGTCAACTCCAGGAGTTTGAGTAAAGCCCTTTGCAACCAATCACGCCTTATAAGTGTGTACTTTCCCATCCATGTCGGTCTTCTTCTTGAAGATCCATTTGATGGGTTTTGAGCATTCTAACACTCCTAAGTGTACATGCAACCCTAGAAAACCTTGGATCTATGTTTGTCTAAAATACATGCAAAATACTTTTTCCAAGGTTCATAATCCTATCTAGCATACATGGGGAACTTTTAACATAAAAGATGGCTAGAATTACATACCTTGTAGTTGATTTGATTCCTTGAAAAAACCTTGAGAGCCTAGCACCCCAAGTGTGATGCCTCAAATGTTTCACACAACACCAAGTGCTTTGGAATGACTTTGAGAGAATGTAGAACACTTCTAAATTCGGCTTGCCCTCTATTCTTTTTAGTGTAGCCGATTTTGGTGGATGTTAAGTTCTTTATATAGTGTGTTACACTTAGGGTTACACAATGTAAACCCTAATGTAACATGGCTCTTCATTTCCATGACCCATGGGTTTGTAACTCCCATGGAGCATCCATGGAGCATCCTCTGGACCTTAGCCCAACTTGATAATCCATGGAGCATCTAGCCCACTATACAAGTATGGATGATTTACACAATCAACCCATATATTTAATTAGTCTCCTTTTGATCACTTAATTAATTCTAGATTAATCCTTGATCAATACTAATTAAATAATATTATTAATATATTAGAACTTATAATATATTAATAAACCACAAGTGTTATTTCTCTCATTTAGTCTATCCAAATGCATGATGCCATGCAACCCAAATGGACCATGCCGGGTCGGGTCAAGTACATACTAGAAATAGTTATGGACTTAGACACCTTATCCAACAGTCTCCCACTTGGATAAGTCTAATAACTATAACTGCAAGTATGACTTCAGGAACCGATCAACAATCGTAGCTCTTTTCAAGGTTTCTCGGAACTGAGAAGATGATGTTACGCCATTTAAGATAAGTGATCATATAATCCTCTGTTCTATATATCAGACGGATAAATACATGGAACTATGTCTTACTTATTGTCCATCAGTTTGTTTCTCAATTTCCGATTTGTTTGACATAGAACTTAATTGAACACATCAATTTAGTTCTGACCGGGCCCGATATATAGGTCAAAACAAAATCATCGAGGGGCCCATATATCGCTTCTAATCCAAGAAGGAACAGATAAACTTCGACTCATATGCTTGTTCTACTACTTGTTGAATCACACACAAAGGCACGTTTTATAACATCGAGTTACCAATACGTTTTCGTACGATCAATGCATAACCAACTCATAGGCAACAAGTCATATCTCTAGGTTTGAAGACTTATATGATATTACCGTCTCACGATCACTCGAGATAAATTCCATGAACTGATACCAGCGAGCGTGGGTTGAATCCAATACTCAGATTCTATGAGCACTCGTGAGTGTTGAGGCCATGTCCAACATCTTAGACCTCTACAACCAACTCATGACAGTCTTGATTCATATCTACTTCCAACATATGACCGATTGTGGATAATTTGAATAATATGTAAAACATAACATAAATATTATGGAAGTCAAAACATGCAAAAGAAATGACAGTAAACGATCGACACAAGATAGCAACACTTTACTCATAAATAAACACACCTTTTATTCATCATCAAATGTCAATTACACTTTACAAATTTCAAAATTATCTGACTACTAAAACTAATATCATCCTTCAGCCCTACGCGCCTTGTATGCTGGAGATGCTTAGCCCTACTCAGTCCCTTCGTGAGGGGATCTGCTAGGTTCTCATCCGATGATACCCTCTTTGCCACGAGGAGTCCTTCTTCTATTCGATGTCTGATGAAATGGTATTTTCTGTCAATTTGTCTGGATCTCCCGTGATCCCTTGGTTCCTTCGCTAAGGCAACTGCACTTTCACTATCACGGAAAATTTCCATAGGCTCCTTTATAGCTGGTACAACTCCAAGGTCTCCAATGAAGTTCTTCAGCCATATTGCCTCCTTTGCTGCCTCACTTGCCGCTATATACTCTGATTCGCAAGTTGAATAAGCCACTGTCTCCTTCTTGGAACTTTTCCATGTAACTGCTCCTCCGTTTAAGGTAAAGACCCAGCCTGACTGAGAGCGGAAATTATCCCTATCAGTCTGGAAGCTAGCATCACTATACCCTACAACTCTCAAGTCATCACTCCCACCAAGGATAAGGACCCAGTCCTTAGTCCTCCGCAGGTACTTGAGGATATTCTTTACCGCGGTCCAGTGAGCCTTGCCAGGATTCCCCTGATATCTGCCGACCATGCTCAAGGCAAAGGCCACATCAGGACGAGTACAAGTCATAGCATACATGATCGAGCCTACACCGGAAGCATAAGGTACTCGACTCATTTCTGCTATCTCATCCTCGGTACTCGGGCTCTGAGTCTTACTCAATCTGGCGTTACTCTGGATAGGTAATTCTCCTTTCTTGGAATCTTGCATGCTGAATCTCTTTAGCACCTTATCTAAGTAGGTACTCTGGCTAAGTCCAATTAGTCTTTTACTCCGATCTCTCAGAATCCTTATCCCTAGAATATAGGCAGCTTCTCCTAGGTCTTTCATAGCGAAACACTTCCCAAGCCAGGACTTAACCTCCTGCAAGGTTGGGATGTCATTTCCTATGAGTAGTATGTCATCCACATACAGTACCAAAGAGCTAACTATACTCTCACTAGCCTTGACATATACATAAGATTCATCTTCACTCCTCGAAAAGTCAAACTCTTTGACTTTCTCATCGAAGCAAAGATACCATCTGCGAGGTGCTTGTTTCAATCCATAGATGGATTTCTCAAGCTTACACACTCTATTAGGGTACTCTGTACTGACAAAACCCTCTGGCTGACTCATGTAAACATCCTTCGTAAGGGGATCCGCACGATTCTCATCTGACGTTACCCTCTTTGCCACGATGAGTCCCTCTTCTATCTTGTGTCTTATGAAGTGATATTTTCTGTCAATGTGTCGGGATCTGCCATGATCTCTTGGTTCCTTGGCTAAGGCAACCGCACTATTGCTGTCACAGAAAATCTCCATAGGCTCCTTAATAGCTGGTACAACTCCAAGGTCTCCGATGAAGTTCTTCAGCCATATCGCCTCCTTTGCCGCTTCACTCGCTGCTATGTATTCTGATTCACAAGTCGAATCAGCTACAGTCTCGTGTTTGGAACTCTTCCAAGTGATTTCCCCTCCATTTAGGGTAAAGACCCAGCCCGACTGAGAGCGGAAGTTATCCCTATCAGTCTGAAAGCTAGCATCACTATACCCTATTACTCTCAAGTCATCATTCCCACCAAGGGTAAGGATCCAATCCTTAGTCCTCCACAGGTACTTGAGAATATTCTTTACCGTAGTCCAATGAGCCTTGCCAGGGTTCCCCTGATATCTGCTGACCATTCTCAAAGCGAAGGCCAGATCAGGACGGGTACAAGTCATAGCATACATGACCGAGCCAACAACGGAAGCATAAGGTAATCGACTCATCTCATCTATCTCATCCTCTGTACTCGGGCTCTGAGCCTTGCTCAGTTTGGCATTGCTTTGGATCGGTAATTCTCCTTTCTTGGAGTTCTGCATGTTGAACCTTTTCAACACCTTATCCAAGTAGATACTCTGACTAAGTCCAATTAGTCTTTTACTCCTTTCTCTTAATATCCTTATCCCTAGGATATAGGCATCTTCTCCAAGGTCCTTCATAGCAAAGCACTTCCCAAGCCAGGACTTAACCTCCTGCAAGGTTGGGATGTCATTTCCTATGAGTAGTATGTCATCTACATACAACACCAAAAAGCTAACTATACTCCCACTAGCTCTGACGTATACGCAAGACTCATCTTCACTTCTTGAGAAACCAAACTCTTTGACCTTCTCATCGAAACAAAGATTCCAACTTCGAGATGCTTGTTTCAATCCATAAATGAATTTCTCAAGCTTGCACACTCTATTGGGGTACTCTGTACTGACAAAACCCTCTGGTTGATTCATGTAAACATCCTCAGCCAACTTTTCGTTAAGAAAGGCGATTTTGACATCCATTTTCCATATTTCATAGTCATGAAATGCAGCAATGGCTAACAATACCCTAATAGACTTAATCTTGGCTACTGGTGAAAATGTCTCATCATAATCAACTCCCGGAGTTTGAAAAAAGCCCTTTGCAACCAGTCGCGCCTTATACGTGTGTACATTACCATCCATGTCGGTCTTCTTCTTGAAGATCCATTTGCACCCAACTGTCTTACGACCTGGTACATTGTCAACCAAGTTCCAAACTTGATTGTCATACATGGACTGTATCTCGCTGTCAATTGCCTCTTTCCATTTAGCAGACTCGGGGCCTGCCATGACTTCCGCATAGCTGTTAGGTTCATCCAGACTTACCAGTGTCTCATCACTGATAAGTGTATCACCTTCTGCAGTAATATGGAAACCATAGTAGTGCTCAGGTGCATTCCTAACCCTTGTAGAACGCCTCAGAGGTACAGACTTGTCAATTGGATCAACAAGAGTTTCCTCCTCAAGTTGACTGCTAGGGTTTGAGGTTCCTTCACCACTTGACTCTTGAATTTCTTCAAGGTCAATTTGCCTCCCACTGTTTCCTTGGCTTATGAACTCTCTCTCTCGAAAGACACCCCTCCTTGCTACAAAGACCACATTCTCACTAGGTCTGTAGAAGAGGTAACCGAAGGATTTCTGTGGCTAGCCGATGAAAATACACCTCTCACTTCGAGGTTCGAGCTTATCGTGAGTCTCGCGTCTCACGAAAGCTTCGCAACCCCAAATCTTAATGTGGGCTAGATTAGGAACTTTTCCAGTCCACATCTCGTGGGGTGTTTTGGCAACCTTCTTTGTAGGGACCAGATTAAGGATATGGCGGCAGTCTCTAAGGCATACCCCCAGAATGAGATTGGTAGTGAAGCTCGGCTCATCATGGAATGAACCATGTCCAACAAGGTTCAATTACGCCTCTTAGCTACACCATTTAACTGTGGTGTCCTGGGAGGTGTCAATTGTGAGACAACCCCACATTCCTTAAGATAGTCGAGGAACTCTGTACTAAGATACTCACCACCACGATCGGATCGAAGCATCTTAATGTTCCTGCCCAATTGATTCTCGACTTCCTGTTTAAACTCTTTAAACCTTTCAAAAGTCTCTAAATTATGCTTAATTAAGTAGACATATCCATATCTACTATAATCATCTGTAAAAGTCACATAATAACGATTAGCATCCATTGTGGCAGTTTTGAAGGGTCCACACACATCTGTGTGCACTAGATCCAACAAACCTTCACCCCTAGCGCAAGAACCTGTGAAGGGTGACTTTGTCATTTTTCCAAGTAAGCATAATTCACAACTATCATCTGACTTTAGGTCAAATGACTCCAAGACTCCATCCTTTTGGAGTTGGCCTATACGTTTCTTGCTTACATGTCCAAGACGACAATGCCATAATGATGCTTTATCCAAGTTATTATCATTAGTAGAATCAATACACAACACATTATTTCCTAAGTTATCTACAACAGACACAGCTTCATACACACCATCACAAGGTAATGCTTTAAAATAAAACGCATTATTAAAGAAAGCATTTATTCCACCAACTTCATTATCAAAAGAAAAGGTAAACCCTTGTTTGTACAAAACATGAAAGGAAATAATATTTCTTGCCATTTCAGGCGAATAACAACATTTATTCAAATCTAAAGTAAACCCACTACTTAGCAACAAAGTATAAACTCCAATCTTGGTGACAGGTGAAGCTTTCCTATTCCCCATGATCAAGTTTATCTTTCCATGCTCCACATTCTCACTTCTTCTTAGTCCCTGCAAATCAGAACAAATATGAATACCACAGCCGGTATCAAGGACCCAAGAGTTAGAATAGGGTGAGTTATTAGATAATATAGAGTAAATACCTGCATGGTTGGGTTTCACTTTCCCATCCTTCAAATCTTGCTGGTACTTTGGGCAGTTCCGCTTCTAGTGTGCCTTTTCATGGCAATATAAGCATTCAACCTCATTTGGATCAGAAGAAGGAGTGACGAAACCTTTCTTGGTTCCGCTTGTAGAGGAGCCATCAAGGGTCTTACCCTTGGTACCCTTCGAAGGGTTCTTCCTATTTTTCCCTCTACCTTTCCTGATTGCCAGGACAAGTGCGGAGTTTGGAGTAGGAGTAGGAGTGGTAACAACCGACTTACCTTTAAGACCACTTTCGGCGGTCTTCAAGAGTCCTTGAAGTTTGCTGAGGGTGACTTCTTCCTTGTTCATGTGGTATGTCATGCGAAATTGATCATAACACGATGGTAAGGAGTGCAAAATGATATCTACTGCTAACTCCTCGGGAAAGTTCACATTCAGCTTCATCAAACGGTCCACATACCTTTGCATTTTCTACATGTGGCCCGTGATGGGTTCACCATCCTTCATTCGGGTTGTTATCATGGAGGAGATGATTTCATATCGCTCTTGACGAGCACTCTGATGGTAGCGGTCCATCAAATCCTTGTGCATCTCAAAAGGATAGTAGTCCTCATAGGAATTTTGGAGCTCCGCTATCATAGTGGCCATCATGATGCATGCCACTTTGGTAGCATCTCTTTCATGTGCCTCATATTCATCAAGCTCCTCAGGAGTAGCAGTCGGCTCGGGTACCTTAAGCTCCTTGTCGAGAACATATTATTTGTTCTCATACCGAGTGACCATCCTGATGTTCCTGATCCAATCTGTAAAGTTGGATCCATCAAATATGACTCTCCCACAAAGGTTCATGAGAGAGAAGGAGCCGGTAGGGTTTGAGCCAGAAGCAGCATTGTTGGAAGACATCTGAAAAAGAAGAAAAGACAAGTTTAGTTTAGATATAAATATAGTCCTTAATAAAACACCGAAATGTAATATTAAGGCTAGGACCCAATCACAATATATTATAACTTAGAAGAGGGATGTCGCAATCTAAGCTAAAACGTATTTGAAAGGTAGGTGAATGACGATTCACCAATTTCCACCATGAAAAACGAAATATATAAGTATTAGGTTTTATTTGGTTTTTTAGAAACTCCTAGATTCTTTTGAGATTTATTGAACTTTTCAATGGCATGTTTCAATCTCGAGTGGGTCCTTCATGTTTTGTGACTGGGATACCGAGGATCACAAAACAAGGTGTGAAGTAACCATGCAAATTACTTGGTACCCTTAATGTTTTTCACTTAATCAATGTTCCGGTTAACCACACGCGCTCCATCGATTTTTTGAAAAACCTTAAGTCACCATTTTCCTACCTTGTTAAGTCCAAGTTAGTGTACCGGTTAACCACACACGCTCCACTAACGATTTATCAAAGTGCAAAGTGTAATTTCATGGGTTAGCACCTTATTCACATTTTCCTAAAGTAACTAAGATTGGGAATTTATAAAAACATTTAGTAACTTTATAATCATTATACTTTTAATGAGAATTTTAAGTCATTGTCCTACCCGTTCGGCTAACGACCCTCCACCAGTCAAGGAAGCGGTGGGTGAGAGTGGACACCCATTAAGCTGCCATTTTATAGGCAACAACCTTATACCCCCTTATAGACTAGCTTCGTGAATGAGTCCTACTAACGGTAAAACGACCTGATCTTATACATACATATATATATATATATATATATATATATATATATATATTATTAACTTATAATATTATAAAGTATAAGGGTTGAATTTTAACTTTTAAAATTCTAGGGGTTGGAACTAAAGTTTACTAGATGACTTTACATGTTCCATAACTTGAGGGCAAGTTTTATAACTTTACAAAACCTTTCAATTCATAACTTATGAGTTATTAAAATGAAGACACTTCATTTTTTTGTAACTTATGTGTTCTTTTAATGGAATTAATACAAAGTGACTTTTGGTTATCCATAACTTGAGGACAAGTTATGGACTCCATTAAAACACAAAAGATCATGAATTAAGCATTAAACAAGTAATTCCTATGATCTATCAAGAACTCATAAGAACATGAATAGTCATATCAAAATTTCAAGAACATATGAACACATATAATCATGTAATTTTGATATTAGATATTGTAAATGGATTAGCACAAACATTACACCATCTAAAACAAGTTTTAAACCACCAAAACAGTTTAGGGTAATGTTTCTAGTCCATTTACAGCAGCAAAACTCGAAAAACTGCACTCAGGGGCTCCTACTCGTCGAGTGCAAGAACCTACTCGACGAGTAGGATGAGTTTACTCATGGACTCGTCGAGTCCCCCCCATGGACTCGGCGAGTTCATGCTTCAGAATGCATAAAAACGAGTTTTTTCACAATTTTGCATCAAGTATCAAACAAACAAGCCTAGGCTCTGATACCACTGATGGGTTTTGAGCATTCTACACACCTAAGTGTACATGCAACCCTAGAAAACCTTGGATCTATGTTTGTCTAAAATACATGAAAAATACATTTTCCAAGGTTCATAATCCTATCTAGCATACATGGGGAACTTTTAACATAAAAGATGGCTATAATTACATACCTTGTAGTTGATTTGATTCCTTGAAAAAACCTTGAGAGCCTAGCACCCCAAGTGTGATTCCTCAAATGTTTCACACAACACCAAGTGCTTTGGAATGACTTTGAGAGAATGTAGAACACTTCTAAATTCGGCTTACCCTCTATTCATTTCAGTGTAGCCGATTTTGGTGGATGTTAAGTTCTTTATATAGTGTGTTACACTTAGGGTTACACCATGTAAACCCTAATGTAACATGGCTCTTCATTTCCATGACCCATGGGTTTGTAACTCCCATGGAGCATCCATGGAGCATCCTATGGACCTTAGCCGAAACTTGATAATCCATGGAGCATCTAGCCCACTATACAAGTATGGATGATTTACACAATCAACCCATATATTTAATTAGTCTCCTTTTGATCACTTAGTTAATTCTAGATTAATCCTTGATCAATACTAATTAAATAATATTATTAATATATTAGAACTTATAATATATTAATAAACCACAAGTGTTATTTCTCTCATTTAGTCTATCCAAATGCATGATGCCATGCAACCCAAATGGACCATGCCGGGTCGAGTCAAGTACATACCAGAAATAGTTATGGACTTAGACACCTTATCCAACACCATTTGCACCAGACTGTCTTACGACATGGTACATTGTCAACCAAGTTCCAAACTTGATTGTCATACATGGACTGAATCTCATTCTCCATCGCCTCTTTCCATTTCGCAGACTCGGGGCCTGCCATGGCTTCCTTGTAGTTGTTAGGTTCATCCAAATTTACCAGTGTACTATTACTGATAAACGTATCACCTTCAGTAGTAATATGGAAACCATAAAACTCAGATGCCGTTCTAACTCTACTGGAACGCCTCAGAGGTAACGACTTTTCAATTGGTTCAACAAGAGTTTCCTCCTCTGGTTGAGCGCTAGTGCTTGAGGTTCCTTCATCACTTAACTCTTGAAGCTCTTCAAGGTCAATTTTCCTCCCACTGTCCTCTTGGCATATGAGTTCTCTCTCTCGGAAAACCCCTCTCCTCGCAACGAAGACAACATTGTCACTCGGTCTATAGAATAGATACCCAAAGGACTTCTGCGGGTAGCTGATGAAAATACATCGCTCACTACGAGGTTCGAGCTTGTCGTGAGTCTCTCGTCTTACGAAAGCCTCACAACCCCAAACCTTGATGTGTGCTAACGAGGGAACCTTCCCTGTCCACATCTCGTGAGGTGTTTTGGCAACCTTCTTAGTTGGAACTAGATTAAGGATATGGGCGGCAGTCTCTAAGGTGTACCTCCAGAATGAGATAGGTAACGAAGCTCGATTCATCATGGAACGAACCATATCTAACATGGTTCGATTCCACCTCTCAGCCACACCATTCAACTGCGGTGTCCTAGGTGGCGTCAATTGTGAAACAATCCCACATTAGTTAAGATAGTCGTGGAACTCGATACTAAGATACTCACCACCTCGATCGTATTGGAGCATCTTTATCTTCTTGCCCAATTGATTCTCCACTTCTTGCTGAAACTCTTTGAACTTTTCAAAGGTTTCTAACTTATGCTTGATTAAGTAGATATACCCGTATCTACTATAATCATCGAGAAAAGTCACATAGAAGCGGTTAGCATCCCTTGTGGCATATCTGAAGGGTCCACACACATCGGTGTGTATGAGATCTAACAAATTCTCACCCCTTGCACACGAACCAGTGAAGGGTGACTTGGTCATCTTTCCAAGCAAACAAGATTCACCTGTGTCATCCGACTTTAAGTCAAATGACTCCAACACTCCATCCTTTATGAGTAGGGCTATGCGCTTCTTTTTGACATGTCCAAGACGACAATTCCACAATAATGCTTTGTCCAAACTATTGGACGAATCGATATGCAACATATTATTTCCTAAGTTATCTACAACCATCACAGTTTCATATACACCATTACAAGGCAATGCTTCAAAATAAAAGATACCATTATAAAAAGCATTAATAGAACCAATTTCATTATTAAACGAAAATCTAAAACCTTGTTTATATAAACCATGAAAGGAAATAATGTTTCTCGCCATATCAGACGAGTAGCAACAATTATTCAACTCTAAATTTAACTCACTACTAAGCAATAAATTATAAAGTCCAATCTTGGTGATAGGCGACACTTTACTATTCCCCATGATTAAGTTCATATTCCCGTGCTCCAAATTCCTACTTCTTTTTAGACCCTGCAAATCAGAACAAATGTGAAAACCACATCCTGTGTCAAGGACCCAAGAATTAGCATGTGATTAGTTATTAGAATGAATAGTGTAAATACCTCCGAAGGTGGGATTTATCTTCCCATCCTTAATGTCCTACGAGTATTTGGGGCAGCTTCGTTTCCAGTGCCCTTTTTCATGACAATGGAAGCACTCTGCTTCCTTTGGATTGGAAGAGGGTTTAGCAAAACCACTTTTGGTCCCACTAGAAAAGGATCCATCATGGGTCTTTCCCTTTTGGCACTTAGAAGGAGCCTTCCTCTTCTTTCCTTTCCCATGTCCAATTACCAGAACACGAGCAGCAACAGTAGGAGTGGGTACAACAGACTTGCCTTTCAAATTACTTTCAGCAGTTCTTAGTAGGCCTTAAAGCTTGCTCAGAGTGACTTCCTCCTTGTTCATATGATAAGTCATTTTGAACTGATCATAACAAGGAGGCAAAGAGTGTAGGATAATGTCAATAGCCAACTCTTCATCGAAGTTGATATTCAACTTCAGCAAGCAGTCCACAAACCTTTGCATATTTTGCAAGTGGGTCGTGATAGACTCTCCATCCTTCATTTTTGTTGTACTCATGGAGGCAATGATTTCATACCTTTCTTGTCGAGCACTTTGATGGTACCTTTCCATCAAGTCTTGGTGCATCTCGTAGGGCCAAAAGTCCTCATAGGACTTTTGGAGCTCAGCAGTCATGGTAGCAATCATGATGCACGACACCTTTGTCGCGTCCCTCTCATGAACCTTGTATTCCTCGATTTGCTCGGGAGTAGCAGTTTGACCCATCAGAGAAGGTCCATACGAATGTTTCGGATCCAATCGTTGAAGTTTGACCCATCAGAGATAATTCTCCCAACCAAGTTCATGAGGGAGAACGAGCCAGAAGGGTTGGAGCCTGAAGCGTTGTTTGGGGTAGACATATGAAAAGGAAAAATGACAAAGTTTAGATTAGATAAGAATCCTTAACATAGCACTCAAATGAAATATTAAGGCTAGGACCCAACACAATATTCTACAATTCGGAAGAGGGATGCCGTAATCCAATTGAAAAATATTTGAAGGTAGGTAAATGATGATTTACCAATTTCCACCATGAAAAACGAAAAAGTCATTAATTTTTAAATGAACTGAAAATCCTAGATCTTTGAGATTCATTGAACTTTTCAACGGCATGTTTAAATCTCGATTATGCCCTTCAAGTTTGTGACGGGGATACTGAGGATCACAAACAAGGTGTGAATAACCATGCAAATTGCTTGGTACTCTTGATGTTACTTATCACCTAATCAATGTGTCAGTAAACCACACACGCTCCATTGATCTATGATAAACATAAAGCTACCCTTTTCCACCCTTGTTAGTCCCAAATTAGTGTGTCGGTTAACCACACACACTACACTAACGACTTGGCAAGGTCCAAAGTTCAATTTCATGGAATAACACCATTTTCACATTTTTCCTAAAGTAACTAAGATTGGGAATTTATAAAAGTTTAGTTACTTTATAATATTATTATACTTACTAATGAGGATTAATGTCCTATCCTACCCGTTCAGCTAACGACCCTCCACTAGTCAAGGGAGCGGTGGGTGAAGGTGGATACCCATTCAATCTCCATTTATAGGCAATTTCCTTATACCCCCATATAGACCAGCTTCGTGAATGAGGCCTACTAACGGTAAGACTGACTTGTATTATATATATATATATATATATATATATATATATATATATATATATATAAGTATTAATCTTTTAATATTATAATAGTATAAGGGTTGAATTTTAAACTTTTAAAATCTAGGGTTTAGAATTAAAGTTTCATAAATGAGACTTTTCAAGTTCTAAAACTTGAGGGCAAGTTTTGTAACTCTTCAAAACCTTTTGAGTTCCATAACTTATGGAGTTAATGTTTCATGAATGAGACTTTTCATATTCCATAACTTGAGGGCAAATTATGAAACTCTTCAAGAAACATTTAGATCAAATTTTTTAAACTACTACAATTATCATATAACTTATCATTTACCAATCTGACCTAATTTAACTTATATAGCAAGATAATTCAAATCAAACAATACAAATAATCAAATTATCATATAATCAAATCATTATCTTAAAATTTGATAATTGTCTTTTAATTGGATAAGGATAATCACTACCATATCAGGAAAAACCAATTTTATGATACAAAACAGTTTGTGGTAATGATCCTAATTCAATTCTGGCCAAAAACTCAAAAAAACTGCCATCTGACGATCCAACTCGTCGAGTCTGGCAATGGAGTCATCGAGTTCATCATCAAATCATCCAACTCGTTGAGTCCATTCATAGGACTCGTCGAGTCCAGCAGTCAGAGTCCAGAATTGCAATTTTTTCAGCTTTGAAAATAAGACAATTGCATCAATATAATAGAAAACACCCTAGGCTCTGATACCACTGTTGGGTTTTAAGTATTATAACACTCATATGGTGCACATACAACCCTAGATGCTGTGGATCTAAGTTTTCTCTATATATACATACAATTTCATTTTTCCAAAGCATACACCCTAGCTAGCATGCAATTAGAGATATACAACATAAAACAAGTTAGATGAATACCTCTTAGTGTAGCTTGTAGTTCTTGGCCTTTAAAAGCTTTAGCACCTCAAATGTGATGCCTCTAATGTGTTACAAACACCAAATGCAAGAGGAGGCTTATGAGAGAGAGACTAAAAAGCACCAAATCGGTTATGGTTCACCTTTAGAATGCACTAGCTGATTTTGGGGGGTTAAGGGGTTACTTTATAGTGTGGAAATCCTAGGGTTTTTTCCATGCAAACCCTAATTCTGATGGGTTTTAACCAAAAGAACATTCTATGTGCTCATGCAAACCCTAAAGCTTGGATCTAGGTTTCTCTATTGTACATGCAATTCATCCAAGACTTATAAACCCTAGATCTAGCATACATATTTCAAAATCAACATAAGAAATCAGATCTAGATGATTACCTCTTCTACAATGGCTTGAATCTTCTTGTCTTGGAGCTTAGAGTCACAAGTGTCACTCCTCTAATGGCTTACAAACACCACACAAGCAAGAGCATGATATTGGAGAGGGGGGAGAGGCACAATTTCGGCTATGGAACTCTCTAGGGTTTCAAGTGGCCGAAAATTGGATGCCTTGGGGTCTTATTTATACTGGTGCTGCTAGGGTTTCAGTCAAAACCCTAATGGACAACTTAGGGCTTAAGCAGTCCAAGGAAGCTTCTGGAATAGGGCCTCTATGGCCGAAATTAGGATGGACACATCCCTAATTTCATGCAAGCCTAGTCCATAAGCCTTCTCAGCCCAATATTCAACTATCACACATTTGACAGTTGAAGTCCCCGTTATTTAATTAATGTCTTTTAGTCACAGAATTAATTCTTAATTAATTCTTGTCTAATATTAATTAAACTATATGATTTCTCCTTTAATATATTATTCATATAATATATTAATAAACCATAATAACCTCTCTCTTCATAAATCACTCTGTCAAGTTGCTCTGGTGAAGGCAACCAAAAAGGACCATGCACAACCGGGTCAAGTACTTATCAAATATAGTTACGGGCTTAGACACTAATCCAACTTTTCCCACTTGGATAAGTCTAGTAACTACAAATGTAAATACAATCCGCTTAACAATCGTAGCTCTCAAAGACGCTGTCAAACTCTGATCATATCAGTAACCTGTCCTTCAGATAATGGATCGTATAGTCCTCCGTTCTAGATATCGTGCGGACAAATACACGGAACATAGTCATACTTATTGTCCAACAGTTTATTTCTCGATCTCTGATTCTTCTGACATAGAACTTAATTAAACACATCAATTCAGTCCTGACCGGGCCCGACACATAAGTCAAACAAAATCATTGCGGGGCCCAGATATCGTTTTTACCCTCTTAGGATAAAAGGAACAGATGAACTTCGACTTATATGCATTTACCATTCACTCATCAAATCATACACAACAATGTGTTTTATAACATCAAGTTATTGATGCGTTTACACATTATCAATGCACAACCAACTTGCAAATAATGAATCATATATCTGGGTTTTAAGACCATATGATATTATCGTCTTGCGATCACTCGAGATAAATTCCATGAAGTGATTCCAGCAAGCGCGGGTTTAATCCAATGCTCAAGTCAAACTCATAAGCAGTCATGAACGTTGTAGCAAACCTTTGTTATGTCTAATACATTTTAGATAATCTACACACCAATTCATGACAATCTTCTTTCATACCTACTCCCAAAGTATGAGCGACTGTGGAACATTCGAATAATCTTATTATTCAGGAAGTCAAAACATGCAAAATGAAACAATAGGTAAATAATTAACATAAGACAGTCACTTTACTTATAAATAATACTCTTTTATTTAATCATCAAATGTCAATTACATTTATCTATTACACGTTTCTAAACTAATATCGTCCTTCAGCCCGATGCTCCTAGCATGCTGCAAGTGCTTAACCCTACTCAGTCCCTTCGTAAGGGGATCTGCTGGGTTATCCTCCGACGATACCATCTTCACTACGAGGAGTCCTTCTTCCACCCGATGTCGAATAAAGTGATATTTTATGTCGATATGTCGAGATCTGCCATGATCCCTTGGTTCCTTGGTCAAGGCAACCACTCCTTCATTATCACAAAAAATTTCCATTGGCTCCTTTATGGCTGGCACAACTCCAAGGTCTCCAATGAAGTTCTTCAACCATATCTCCTCCTTTGCTGCTTCGCTCGCCGCTATATACTCTGATTCGCACGTTGAATCAGCTACGGTCTCCTGCTTGGAATTTTTCCAAGTCACTGCTCCTCCATTTAGGGTAAAGATGCAGCCCGATTGCGAACGGTAGTTGTCCATGTCGGTTTGAAAACTGGCGTCACTATACCCTCGCACCCTTAACTCATCACTCCCACCGAGGACTAGAAACCATTCCTTGGTCCTCCGAAGGTACTTAAGAATATTCTTAACTGCAGTCCAATGTGCTTTGCCAGGGTTCCCCTGATATCTGCTGACCATGCTCAAAGCGAAGGCCACATCAGGGCGAGTACAAGTCATATCATACATAAACGAGCCAACTGCGGAAGCGTATGGTACTCGACTCATTTCTGCTATCTCGACTTCGGTACTCGGTCTTTAAGTCTTACTCAACTTGGCATTACTTTGGATCGGTAACTCCCCCTTCTTTGAATTCTCCATACTAAAAGGTTTTAGTACCTCGTCCAAGTATGTATTCTGACTAAGTCCTATTACTCTCTTACTTATGTTTCTTACTATCCTTATACCCAAAATATAGGCAGCCTCTCCGAGGTCCTTCATAGCGAATCACGTCCCAAGCCAGGATTTAACTTCCTTCAGGATTGGGATGTCGTTTCCTATAAGTAGTATGTCATCGACATACAATACGAGGAAGCTAACTATACTCCCACTGGCTTTGACATATACACATAATTCATCCTCGCTTCGCAGAAAACCAAACTCTTTGACTTTCTCATCGAAACAGAGATTCCATCTGCGAGATGCTTGTTTCTGTCCATAAATAGACTTCTCAAGCTTACACACTCTATTGGGATGCTTCGCATTGACAAAACCTTCTGGATGATTCATGTAAACATCCTTAGCCAACTTCTCGTTAAGGAAAGCAGTTTTGACATCCATTTGCCATATTTCATAGTCATGAAATGCAGCAATGGCTAGCATCACCCTGATAGACTTTATCTTCGCAACCGGCGAGAAGGATTTATCATAGTCAACTCCAGGAGTTTGAGTGAAACCCTTCGCAACCAATCGCGCCTTATTGGTGTGTACTTCCCATCCATGTCGGTCTTCTTCTTGAAGATCCATTTGCATGCGACCGTCTTACGACCTGGCACATTGTCAACCAAATTCCAAACTTGGTTGTCATACATGGACTTAATCTCACTGTCCATAGCCTCTTTCCATTTCGCAGACTTCGGGCCTGCCATGGCTTCCTTGTAGCTATTAGTTTCGTCCAAATTCACTAGTGTACTATCATTAATAAACGTATCCCCTTCAGTAGTGATATGGAAACCATAAAACTGGGGTGGAACACTAACTCTTTCGAAACATCTAAGAGGTAAGGACTCGTCAATCGGTTCAACCGGAGTTTCCTCCTCGGGTTGAGCACCAGTGTTAGAGGTTCCTTCATCGCTCGACTCTTGAAGCTCTTCATGATCGATTTGTCTCCCACTGTCCCCTTGGCTTATGAGTTCTCGCTCTCGGAAAACTCCTCTCCTCGCAACGAAGACAACATTGTCACTCGGTCTATAGAAGAGATATCCAAAGGACTTCTGCGGCTAGCCGATGAAAATTCATCGCTCACTACAAGGTTCGAGCTTGTCGTGAGTCTCTCGTCTTACGAAAGCCTCGCAACCCCAAACCTTGATGTGCGCCAACGAGTGAGCTTTCCCTGTCCACATCTCGTGAGGTGTTTTGGCAACCTTCTTCGTAGGGACTAAGTTAAGGATATATGCGGCAGTCTCTAAGGCATATCCCCAGAATGAGATAGGTAGCGAAGAACGACTCATCATGGAACGAACCATGTCTAGCAAGGTTCGATTACGCCTCTCAGCCACACCATTCAATTCTGGTGTCATAGGTGGCGTTAATTGCGAAACAATTCTGCATTCCTTGAGGTAGTCGTGGAATTCAAGACTTAGGTACTCTCCACCTCGATCGGATCGAAGCATCTTGATTTTCCTGCCCAAATGATTCTCTACTTCCTGTTTAAACTCTTTGAACTTTTCAAAGGATTCTAACTTGTGTTTGATTAACTAGATATACCCATATCTGCTATAATCATCGGTGAAAGTCACATAGAAGCGGCTCGCATCCCTTGTGGTGGATCTAAAGGGTCCACATACGTCTGTATGTATGAGATCCAATAAACCCTCACCCCTCGCATAAGTGCCAGTGAATGGTGACTTGTTCATCTTTCCAAGTAAACAAGATTCGCACACGTCATCATCCCTAAGGTCGAATGACTCCAATACTCCATCCTTTTAGAGTTGGGCTATGCGTTTCTTGTTGACATGTCCAAGACGACAATGCCACAAGCATGCTTTATCCAAATCATTGGAAGAATCAATACACAACACATCATTTCCTAAATTATCTACAACCATCACAGTTTCATATATTCCATTACAAGGCAATGCTTTAAAATAGAAAACACCATTAAGATAAGCATTAATAGAACCCTTTTCATTATCAAATGAATATCTAAAACCCTGTCTATAGAAACCATGAAATGATATGTTGTTTCTTGCCATATCTGGTGAATAGCAACTATTATTTAAATCTAATCTTAATCCACTACTGAGCATTAAAGAGTAAACTCCGATTTTGGTGACATGCGACGATCTTCTGTTCCCCATGATCAAATTTATCTTCCCATGCTCCACATCTCTATTTCTTCTTAGGCCCGGAAAATCAGAACAAATATGAAAACCACATCCGGTATCAAGTACCCAAGAAATAGCATGTCATGAATCATTAGATTTAATAGTGTAAATACCTACGTAGGATGGATTGATCTTTCCATCCTTCATATATTGCAGATATTTCAGGCAGCTTCGTTTCCAATGCCCTATTTCATGGCAGTGGTGGCACTCTGCCTCCTTGGGGTTGGAGTTGGGTTTAGCAGGACCAACCTTGGTTCCACTAGAAGAGGTGTCATCGTGGGACTTTCCCCTATGGTGGCTCTTTGAGGGAGCCTTCCTCTTCTTACCCTTCCCTTGCCCAATTGCCAAGACTGGGGTAGCAGAAGGAGTAGGAGATGATGCAATAGATTTATCTTTGAGGTTGCTCTCAGCAGTCCTCAACAATCCTTGAAGCTTGCTCAAGGTGACCTCCTCCTTGTTCATGTGGTAGGTCATGCGGAACTGGCTATAGCAGGGAGGCAAGGAATGAAGGATGATGTCAATTTCCAGCTCTTCATCAAAGTTAACATTTAGCTTTAGCAGGCGATCGACATATCTCTGCATCTTTTGCAGATGAGCAGTAAGGGACTATCCATTACCCATTTTGGTAGTGATCATCGAAGTGATGATCTCGTACCTTTCTTTCCTAGCGCTTTGGTGGTACCGGTCCAGCAGATCTTGATTCATCTCATAGGGATACATGTCCTCATAGGACTTCTGGAGTTCTGCAGTCATAGTTGCCAACATGATGCAATGGACTTTCGTAGCATCACGCTCATGGGCCTCAAAGGCCGCGATCTCTTCAGCAGAGGCATTTCCTTCAGCTTCTCATCGAGGACATACTCTTTGTCCTCGTAACGAGTGACTATTCGAATGTTGCGGATCCAATCATTGAAATTGGACCCGTCAAAGATCACTCTCCCACACAAGTTCATGAGTGAGAACGAGCCAGAGGAATTTGAGCCAGAAGCGTTGTTGTTGACGTTCGACATCTGAAAAGGAAAAAGAACAATGTTTGATAAGAAACGAATCCCCAATTAAACACCCAAATGAGAAATTAGGGCTAGGATCCAACAACATTATTTACAAACTAGAAGAGGGATGTCGTAATCTAACAAGTAAATAATTTGAAGGTAAGTGAATGACGGTTTACTAATTTCCACCATGAAAAACAAATTAAAGCTAAGTTTTAAATGTATTGAAAACTCCTAGATCTTTTGAGATTCATTGAACTTTTCAATGGCATGTTTAAATCTCGATATGCCCCTCAAGTTTGTGACTGGGATGTCGAGGATCACAAAGTGGGTGTGAATAACCATGCAAATGTACATGGTTCCCTCAATGTTACAGTCACCTATTCGATGTGCCGGTTAACCACACACGCTCCATCGAACTATGACAAACATTGAGTCACCCTTTGCCACATTTTCTTAGAGCCCAATTAGTGTGTCGGTTAGCCACACACGCTCCACTAACGTCTTAGCAAGGGTACCAAGTGTAATTTTATCGAATTGCATCAATTCACTTTTGCCTAAAGTAACTAAGATTGGGAATTTTGTAAAAACATTTAGTTACTTTATAAATTCATTATACTTTTAATGAGGAAAGAGTTGCCCTATCCTACCCGTTCGGCTAATGACCCTCCACCAATCAAGGAAGCGGTGGGTGAGAGTGGACACCCATTAAACGACCATTTTATAGGCCATAACTTTATACCCCCTTATAGATCGGCTTCGTGAATGAGGCCTACTAACGGTAAGACTAGCATTATATATATATATATATATATATATATATATATATATATATATATATATATATATATATATTAATCTTATAATATTATAAAGTATAAGGTTGAATTTTAAACTTGTAAAATTCTAGGGTTTGAAATTTAAATAGTTCAAATTAAACTCTTAATTAAAAAATTTTAATTTCAAAACTTGAGGACAAGTTTTGAACTTTTCAAAACACATAGGATCAAATAGCAAATAATTTAAAAATTAAACATTTAATTTAATGATTATCTAAATTTGACATATTTCATTTTATTCACAAGATAATTCAACAAATAAATCAAATAATCAAATTTTATCACATAAGGAATTTATTATTCAATTAAATGGTAATTATCCTTTTGTTTTGGTAAGGATAATCATATACTAACAATAAAATTCAGATTTTATTAGTAAAAAACGATTTTGGTAATTATCCTTCAGCAAAACAGCAAGAAAATCCTGAGTATCCCTCTGTCTGACTCCCCGACTCGCCGAGTCACTAACTGGACTCGCCGAGTTGGGCTGACTCGCCGAGTCAGGTCGGGCAGAGGGCAGAAAAACGATTTTTCAGAAGATGAAACATGTAAAGCATCAATACAATAGAAACCAAACAAGGCTGTGATACCACTCATGGGTTTTAACCAAAAGAACATCCTATGTGCTCATCCAAACCCTAAAGCTTGGATCTAAGTTTCTGTATTGTACATGCAATTCATCCAAGACTTATAAACCTTAGATCTAGTATACATATTTCGAAATCAACATAAGAAATCAGATCTAGATGATTACCCCTTCTACAATAGCTTGAATCTTCTTGTCTTGGAGCTTAGAGTCACAAGTGTCACTCCTCTAATGGCTTACAAACACCACAAAGCAAGAGGATGATATTAGAGAGAGGTGAGAGGCACAATTTCGGCTATGGAAATCTCTAGGGTTTCAAGTGGCCGAAAATTGGATGCCTTGGGGTCTTATTTATACTGGTGCTGCTAGGGTTTCAGTCAAAACCCTAATGGACAACTTAGGGCTTAAGCAGTCCAAGGAAGCTTCTGGAATAGGGCCTCTATGGCCGAAATTAGGATGGACACATCCCTAATTTCTTCCAAGCCTAGTCCATAAGCCTTCTCAGCCCAATATTCAACTATCACACATTTGACAGTTTAAGTCCCCGTTATTTAATTAATGTCTTTTAGTCACAGAATTAATTCTTAATTAATTCTTGTCTAATATTAATTAAACTATATGATTTCTCTTTTAATATATTATTCATATAATATATTAATAAACCATAATAACCTCTCTCTTCATAAATCACCCTGTCAAGTTGCTCTGGTGAAGGCAACCCAAAAGGACCATGCACAACCGGGTCAAGTAGCTATCAAATATAGTTACGGGCTTAGAAACTAATCCAACAAATTCACCATGACCTTTCATATTGCTTAGGCCCTTTGGGTTATACCTTCACAGATTATCATATAGGTTTAGCCCATCCCTAATCAACATGGATCATTAGCCCAAGCTATAATTATTACTGATTTACTTAATCTGTCCCTGTAAATTTAATAAGTCCCTTTTGATCACTAAATTAATTCCAAATTAATTCTTGATCAATACTAGTTAAATAATTTGATTTCTCAATTAATATATTATTCATATAATATATTAATAAATCACAAACAACCTCTTTCTCAAAAGTCCATCTTATCAAATTGCTCCGGTGAAGGCAACCCAAAAGGACCATGCTACTATCGGGTCAAGTACATACCAATTATAGTTATGGGCTTAGACACCTAATCCAACATCCTTGAGGCGACCCCGATGATTTTCGGGTCGATCAAGGAGGGTATCATTGAGTTAATGGAGGATCGCCTTAGGGCATTCAGGAGTGACAGGGCACCTGGCCAGTCTGGGACTTGCACACTCTCCTTCAAGGACTTCAGGGGATGTGGAGCACCAAACTTCAGTGGGGTGAAGGACCCCATTGTGGCTAGGAGGTGGATTGCAAATATCGAGTCTGCACAGTTGACGAGCTTCTGCCCTGAGGGGTCGAAGGCTAGGTATGTTGCTGGTTGTTTGAGGGAGAGAGCTAAAGACTGGTGGAAGGCAGTCACTGATACGTTGGGAGCCCCAGCCATTGAGGCTATGACCTGGTCGGACTTTGTGACCAGATTCTGGGCTGAGTTTGCGCCAGCTGTGTAGATTTAGCAGCTAGTCAGGGAGTTCTTGGATATGAGACAGACTACTGAGACATGGGCAGAGATTACCGCCAAGTTCAGAGAGAGAGCCTTGTTGGTGACTCAGTGTGACATCCCCAAATTCACGGCCAGAAAAGACCGATTTGTTTATGCTTTGTTTTAAAATCAAAGTAATCTTTTAAAGGAAACTGTTGCGGAATTTGTTCCCGAAAACAAAATTTGATGAAAAGGTTATCAAAGCATTTCTTAAAGAAATGTATTTTTTTTCATTATAAAACCAATGGGATGTCCTGGTCAATACAGATACATAAGCATAAACAGAACTTACATTATTTACACTAATGATTTCCATCTCCTTTAAATCTCTCAGTGAAATATGTCTTCGTATCGATACCTGTGATACAAAGAAAAACTGAGTGGGTCAGGCTTGGGAGCCTGGTGAGCACATAGGGTTTTCAACCCACAATGTTATATCATAGGTATATATTAGAACTCACAAACATATACAATTTCACTATATTAAAGCAAACTCTTATCCCACCCCGTCGATCCTCACAACGACATGATCGATACTCTCGTATCTAAATTTTTTTACCTCTTCACCTAATCCATACACACGGATCTAAAACTAACCTATCTACCCTATCCATACCCTCGGATCTAAAACTAACTTGTAACATCCAAAAATTTTACGCCAAATTTAAACTTTTCAAGCATAAATAAAACCCAATAGTATTGTTTACAAAAATGTTTTCAATTCATTATTCAATCAGAGTGTCCCAAAAGCCAAATCATAAGGATGAGGAGTGGTACGGTCACGCCTTCGCGTTGCCATGAACTCCTGAAGTACCTGAAACAATAAACTGAAAACTGTAAGCCCGATGGCTTAGTGAGCTACCCCCCCCCCCCCCCCCGCCCCAAAATACCAATACCACACTGATAATACCATATCCGTAATAAACAATCAATCAACATGCATACTGGGCCTTCGGCCTGACTTGACCGCCCTATAGGGCCTACAGTCCAACTGAATCTATACCGAGCCTTCGACATGACTGGACCGCCACGTGGGCCTACAGTCTTCCCGGGCCGCTCATAAGGTGTGTTGGCCTTCAGCACAAACCAGGACCGCCTTAACCCAAGCAACAAGCAAGTAACCACGTGCACATAACTAACATATACTGGCATATACAACCATCAAACATATCTATCTCATTGAGCATCCAAACATAGCAATCTCTTATAACTAGAGCACTGACCTAGCAGGTCAATAACACATCAATCCCTACGGATCATAAGAGCATAACATACTGTCTATCCTGATTCTGATCTAACAGATCACATCCACATGTAGCATACCATAACGATAAGAACTAAAAGGGCCAGCCTTGGTGCCTTAGACCCTATCGATATAGTGAGGATAACTCACCTTGCAAATATCGACTCGGTAGATAAACTTCAACCCTCGGATCACTGCCACAAACTCCACCACCTATAACCATAGTATAATCATACCCATAAGCCAACTAATCAATCCTGGTCAAAGTCAAAGTCATCAGTCAAGGTCAACAGTCCATGTTGACCTCGACTCGCCGAGTACCCCCGGCTACTCGCCGAGTTCCTTGAAGTACTAACCCACTCGCCGAGTCACCCGAGTGACTCGTCGAGTTCCTTTGGTTTACGATCGAGACCTTAAGACCACTCGTGGAGCTTCCTTCTTGCAACTCGATAGTTACCCGCGCATACATAAGTTGGGGCAACCTCATCCGACTCGCCGAGTTGTTCATACACTCGTCGAGTCTACGACAATCTTCATTGGACTCGCCGAGTTGTTCTTCCAACTCGCCGAGTTCATGCCTATCTTCATATGACTCGCCGAGTCGAACATGCGACTCGTCGAGTCCCTTCAGTCCTTTTTGCCATACAGACTCATTTGAGCCATGCAGCGGCTCCAAACTACAGATCCAAGCTTCTAAGGCATGCTTTTCACGTAAAGTTGCAAACTTTACGTGCATGCATAGCTACAAAGGCTCTTAATGTCAAATCCAAGCTTACAATGGGGGTTTCATACTCAAAGAGGTTTCATTCACGCCCAAACCAGAAGCTTTATGACTCTAGGACTTAAGAAGGGTCCAGATCTGAAGTTACAACTTCACATCTAGCCCATAGTCCACCTTATCAACTCAAAGATCCATAAAAGCCCCAAACTCAACCAAAAAGAGATCTAGAAGGGAAAAGAAGTAATTGTGGCGACTTGATACCTCTGGAAGATGCTAACTGAGGTAGATTCTGATTCCCACACTTTCCTTGCTCCAATTCCTTTCCTTCCAAGTTCCTCTTCTCCAAAGATCTTCCTCCCAAGCTTAATACACACACAATAGAGCACCACACGAATTAGGGTTTCTCAAGAGCTCTCTAGAACTGCAAAGAGGCCAAAGGAGGCTTATGATTCCTTAAATAGGGTGCAAAACCCCGGGATTTAGGGTTTCCTCTGCCAGCTCCTACTCGTCGAGTCCCTTCATGGACTCGGCGAGTAGGTGACTAAACACGCGTACCAAACCTGTTGCTACTCGACGAGTAGGGCAACCAACTCGTCGAGTAGGCCTTGAAACCAATTAAATTCTTATTTAAACAATACCTGGGAATCGGGGCGTTACAATTCTCCCCCACCTGAACTAGACTTCGCCCTCGAAGTCTGCTGGAATAAACATTGCCGGGTAATGCTCCCGCATTTCCGCCTACGGCTCCCACGTCCACTCGGATCCTCTCCGATGCTCCCACTGCACTTTTACCAAAGGTATCTCTTTATTCTGCAAAATCTTCTTCTTCTTTTCCAAGATGGCTACAGGTCTCTCCACATAATTCAGGCGCTCATCGACCTGAATATCATCCATCGATACTATTGCCTCCTGGTCCATAATACACTCCCGCAATTGCGAAACATGAAACGTGCTATGAATTTGGCTGAGCTCCTCCGGTAGCTCAAGCCTATAAGCCACCTTGCCAACCCTGGCAATAATCCTGAATGGCCCAATATAACGGGGACCCAATTTTCCCCTCTTCCTGAAGCGGATCACATCCTTCCAGGGCGAGACCTTCAGAAGTACCATGTCACCAACCTGAAACTCTAAATCCGATCGGCGTCTATCAGCGTAACTCTTTTGCCGACTCTGAGCGGTTTGCAGCCGCTGTCTGATCTGCTGGATCTTTTCTGTATTCTGCAAGACTACCTCTGTTCGACCCATCACTCTGTGTCCAACTTCACCCCAACAGACCGGGGTTCTACATCTCCGACCATACAACAGCTCAAAAGGTGCGGCGCCAATACTGGAATGATAGCTGTTGTTGTAGGCGAACTCTGCCAGCGGTAGGTGAGAATCCCAGCTCCCACCAAAATCAATAACACACGCCCTCAACATATCCTCGAGGGTCTGAATGGTCCGCTCGCTCTGACCGTCGGTCTGCGGATGGAAAGTTGTACTAAAGTGCAGCCGCGTACCCAGTTCCTCGTGGAACTTCTGCCAAAAACGGGAAGTAAACCTAACATCCCGATCGGAGACAATGGAGATTGGAACCCCATGGCGAGAGACAATCTCGCTGACGTACATATCGGCCAATCTCTCGGCCGACGAACTCTCTCGTATGGTCAAGAAATGGGCACTCTTGGTCAATCGATCCACGATGACCCATATAACATCAAGCCCCTTCGTCGTTCTCGGCAACTTGGTAATAAAGTCCATCGTGATCTGTTCCCATTTCCACATGGGAATCTCCAGGGGCTGCAGTTTACCATGCGGCCTCTGATGCTCGGCCTTGACCATCCTACAAGTCAAGCACCTCTCGACGTACCAAGCGATTTCTCTCTTCATGCACGGCCACCAGTAGCTCAAACTCAAATCCCGGTACATCTTGGTGGCCCCCGGGTGTATAGAAAAGTGAGACTTATGAGCCTCCTCCATCACTGTCTGCCGGATCCCTCCGGACATCGGAACCCAAACCCGACCGTGTCGGGTCAATAATCCGCGGCTATCCTGAACAAACCGGGCATTCTCGCCCTTAATCCGCTCCATCTTCCAGTTCTCTGGTCTCATGCCCTCGACCTGAGCATCCCTAATCAAGCTCACAAGTGGGGAATCCACCGCTATACTCATACACCTTGCTGGGGTAGAGGACCCAGCTGACTTGCGGCTCAAAGCGTCCGCAACCACATTCGCTTTACCAGGATGGTAAAGGATCTCACAATCATAGTCCTTGACTACATCCAGCCACCTGCGCTGCCTCATATTCAGGTTCGGCTGATCCATGAAGTGCCTCAAACTCTTGTGATCCGTGTATATAGTACATCGGACCCCGTACAGATAATGCCTCCAAATCTTGAGAGCGAAAACCACCGCTCCCAACTCAAGATCGTGCGTAGGGTATCTCGTCTCATGCGGCTTCAGCTGCCGCGATGCATAGGCTATCACCCGTCCCCTCTGCATGAGGACCGCCCCCAGACCTGTGATGGACGCATCACAAAATACTACGAAATCCTCGACTCCCTCGGGGAGCGTTAACACTGGCGCCTCACACAAACATCGCCGGATGGTCTCAAACGCCCACTGCTGCTCAGGGCCCCACCGGAAATCCACCCCCTTCCTCGTTAGACGAGTGAGGGGTACTGCAACCTTGGAAAAATCTCGAATAAATCTCCGGTAGTACCCTGCTAATCCCAAGAAACTCCTGATGTCGAGGGAGATTTCGGAATCTCCCACTGCATAACCGCCTCGACTTTGGCCGGGTAATCCCCTCCTGGTTAATGAGATGTCCGAGGAACTGGACCTCTCGTAACCAAAACTCACACTTCGAGAACTTGGCATACAGCCGTTCTCGTCGCAGAACCTCCAGCAGCTCCCTGAGGTGCTCCTCGTGCTGCTCTCGGGTCTTGGAATACACCAAGATATCATCTATGAAAACAATGACCGAGCGATCGAGCATCGGTCTGCAGAACCGATTCATCAAATCCATGAATACTGCCGGTGCGTTGGTGAGCCCAAACGGCATCACCATGAACTCGTAATGACCATAACGAGTCCGAAACGCGGTCTTCTCCACGTCTTCCTCCCTCACCCTGACCTGGTGATACCCGGATCTCAAGTCGATCTTGGAAAACCAAGATGCACCTTGCAGCTGATCGAAAAGATCATCTATCCTTGGGAGTGGATAATGGTTCTTCACCGTTAGCTTGTTCAACTCCCTGTATTCGATGCACATCCTGTGCGAACCGTCCTTCTTCCTGACGAAGAGGATCGGTGCTCCCCATGGGGAACTACTCGGACGAATAAACTGCTTACCCAGCAGCTCCTGCAACTGAGATGACAACTCCTGCATCTCTGGCGGTGCCAGTCGGTACGGCGCCTTAGCGATAGGGGCCTCCCCCGGCACCAGATCAATCCTGAACTCCACCTGCCTCTCCGGAGGCACTCCAGGTAACTCCTCTGGAAACACGTCAGCAAACTCTCTAACCACCGGGACCTCTGAAACTGAAGTCTGATCCCTGACCCGCGAGTCCACCAAACACGCTAAATAACCTGCATATCCATGCTGAATATACTGTCGAGCCCTGGCGGCCGAACAAAACCCTGATCCTACTCTGGTGCCCTCACCATATACCACCAATTCTCCCCCACTTGGGGTTCGAACTACTACTCGCTGTCCCTCACAGTAGATCATGTCGCCAAACCGGCTGAGCCAATCCATCCCTACGATCACACATACTTCCCCCATGGGAATGGGAATCAAATCTATCAGGAATGATACCCCGAAAATCTCCAGCTCGGATCCCCGGTAAACCGAAGAAGCAGAAATCCCGTGCTCGTTGGCGATCGAAACTCGCAATGGACACTCAAGCTCATCTACCGACACACTGAACTCTCTACTGAAAGTCTGAGATACAAACGACCGACTCGCCCCCGTGTCAAATAAAACCAATGCAGGCAAAGAGTTTACTAAAAATGTACCTAAACACAGGCACCCACGATAAGCACAACATAGATAAAATGACTGAAACAGAAAATAGAAACATACCAGCAACCACATCCGGTGCTACCTTGGCCTTCTCGGCCGTGAGCTGGAAGGCGCGCCCCTGAGACTTCGGAGGCTCCGCCTTGACTGGCCTCCCATCCCCAATCCTCAAGGTAGCCGGTGCGGATCCCTGCGCCGGCTTGGCGGCGAGCTGCGGGCAGTTGGTCTTCACGTGACCAACCTGATGACAATGATAACAAATCCTCATATCTGCTGGAGGGGCGGACTGGCGACAGTCCCTGGCATAGTGCCCCTCCTTGCCACATTTGTGGCAACCACCTCCTGCTCGACAAATCCCTAAATGACCCCTGCCACACTTTCCACAAGTGCGGCTCTGCTGACCCCCGATCCGAGTATCAGCGGTCTTGGACCGCTTAGGTGCCGGCTGAGACTGTGCCGGAACCTGACGCTGCTCCTTCAACTGCAGCTCTATCTCCAACTCGCGCCGCCTCGCGGCTTCCTGAAGATCCAAAAGAGTCTCACAATGTTGCGTAGCAACAAACTGTTGAATATCAGTCTTGAGCATACTCAGATAACGAGTCATCTGAGACTGCTATGAAGCAAACTCCGGGCAGAACATATCCCTCTCCGTGAACATACGAGTGATCTCCATCACTGACTCCCCATCCTGTCTAAATGTCAAAAACTCCTGAGCAAGCCGCTCCCGCTCAACACGTGGAACGTAGCGGGTGCGGAACATATCCCGGAACTGCTCCCAAGTAACAGCAGCTCGCTGATCATCCGTGTACGACCCTGTCGTCAATCTCCACCAGTCCTTTGCCCCAAGCCTCAGTAGGTTCAGGGCACACCTGACCTTCTGGTCAGCAGGACATGAACACGTGAAGAAACATCCCTCCACGTCAGATAACCACCTCATAGCCCTGATCGCATCCTGTACACCATCAAACGTCGGGGGCTTCGTATTATCGAAGTCCCGGTACTGGGAAGCCCTGCTGGCTCCTCCTCCAACCCCTGCCGCAGTTACAGCCGAAGTGGCTGCAGCGGCAGCTGTCTCTGCTAGAGCTGCATATCGCTCATCAAAGTACTCGACCATCGCGGTCTTAATCGACCCAAACATCTCTGGCAGCTGCGCTCGGAACGCTACAGCAATCTCGTCGTGCATAATCGCCTGGATCCTGGCATCCAACTCCTCGGTCCCTATCTGTACCACGGGCTCAGGTGCTATCGGCACCTCTGACCCTCCGTCTCCCGATCCTAATCCTAATCCGGATCCAGTAGCAACACTTCTCGTCACCACCATACTGAAATACATATTCAAGTCATCAGATAAATAACATAATATCGGGAGACCAAAACCCACAAACCCTAGGGGTTGTGACTTCCTTGCTACGCGTATGGGTCCTATGCTTTTAGTAGTACGGGCCCATACTACCTTCCACACCTACCCATATTTGTCTCAAGTATCACCACAACACCCTAACACTATCATCAACATAATATGCGCTCAACCCTTACTCCTAGGGAAACATCACCTATCCCACAACTGACCTCACAGCTCCTCACAACCCACACATCCATGAAACTTTCATCAACCCCTGCAGTGCTAGTGCAGGCTAGTCGCACATAACATTGGACCCAATAGACTTTTGAATATCCGATCCTATCCGTAGACTGGATCAACATTCTCAGGCTATAAGATCTTGATTACGCGCAGCCGTGACGCCTACACTAACGACTACAGTAATGATGTCAATTCCATATACAAGAAACCCTAGGCTAGTAGGCATCATATAATCAGGCAAGTCTATCATGCGATTCCTGAAGATCCCTAGCCTAGCACTAGCATGCTATTCTAACATATCATAATAACTGTATGGTATTTTGGGGTTTACTTACAGGCTCCGGCTGATCGTACCCTCTGCATCCTCCATCCTTTATTTTGAAAACCGTTTTAGAATTTATTACGAAAATTTCCTTGATTTGAGACTGGGTTCACACTTGTGTTTCCCCTAATTCACTCAAACCAAGGCTCTGATACCAACTTGTAACATCCAAAAATTTTACGCCAAATTTAAACTTCTCAAGCATAAATAAAACCCAATAGTATTGTTTATGTAGTGACATAAGAACATGGTTTGGCATGCGGAATTAAAGATTGCACAATGAACATGGTGATTTGGGTGTAAAAGAGATGTATTGATTGTATATGGTGTTACACAAAAAGGATCTAGATCTAGACTACATAAATAACACACACTTACACACTCATTTTTACATCTCTCAAGCATACCTCTACAAGTGGTATGAACCCACTATTTATAGAGGTGTTTACATGTCTCTCTCTCACTCTCTATCTCTCATGTGTCACAAGGCTAATACTCCACATGCAAGTGGGTTTTACAAAAGTCAAACATTACAAAGTCATTCATTTTTAACTTTGTACCCCAACATTCTCCCCCTCAAAGTTAGGAATGGATGACCCACTTCAAATCTTCTAAACTCGAGCAACTACGCGAACCGAGCCTCAAGGGTAACACATGTCGAAATGAACTTCAAACCTTCAATTCTTCCATGATTCTTCAATTTAGGTTCTAGGATGTGAGACCATACGAACCGAGCATCAACGAATGATCATGAGCTTTTCAAACTCCAAATCGATCACCAAAAGTTGAGCATAAAAACACACCCCGAAAATCTTCAATAAAACCAAACCCATTTCGAAAATAAATCATTTCCGAACTTCCAATTGCATCATTTCGTAAGCTTCAAAACTTCAAGATCACTTTGGTCTTCAAATGCACGTAATATGAAAAATTCAAGTTCGAATTTCCATATAAATTTCTCCCCCTTTTTATAATTGAAATTTGATTATAAAATCTTCAAGGAAAGAGAACGTGCTCTATTAGGAATTTTTCGTGTCAAAACTCCCCCTTAACATGTGGCATAAACTTTGTGCTTCAATCCGGAATATCAAAAAAATCTTCAATTTTTAGCTTCGTTCACGGACTGCCTTTGACAAAATTTCTCAAAAATGGGTAGAAATTGTCAATTTCAAAATTTTGCAGTGACCCGGTGCGCCCAAAACAGCCAAATATGCAAAACTCTCCCCCTTTTTCGAATCTGGGTAAAAAGCGTCAATTTGCACAAACTGCAGGGGCTGAAATGCATTTTCTTCAATTTTCAGCAAAAACAGTCCTTTTTCGAATTTGGGTATGAACCGCCAAATGTTCGAAACCTCAGGGACTATTTTTGAAACTTTTACACTTTTCTTCAATACGAAATGTTGTAAAAAAATGTCAAATTGACGAAACTTCAAGGGCCATATTCGAAACTTCTCCTTTTGTCTTCAAAACATACGAATAGTACCCAAACATATGAAACTTTGGCCAATTTGTACGAAAGTTTAGGGGCCATTTTCGTAATATTTTCCTTCTTCAATTCGTACAAAACATCACCTTCAATTCGTACAAAACATCACGCAAACGTACGAAACTTCATAGCACCAAAATTTTCTCCCCTTCTTACGAAGCCATTTTCTCTTTCGTTCGTTTCATTCCACAAATCCATATCCCATTCTAACGAAAACGAAGCCATTCGAAGCCTCTAAATCTCGCTGAATCATTCACTTTTACTCACTGAATCGAACTCACAGTCACAGCCTTCATTCTTCGTTAGCAATCTTTCAATCATTCGTTCTTCAATCACCAACCCAAAATCAAATTCATTATCAACCCAAAATCGAATTCGTTCTCAAGCATACCCTTCGAACATCGGCTGTCAATACCAAATCCAAAATCAACGACTTTGAAACTCGATACTTCGTATATAATCTTTACCCACTGTTCATCCATTGAAACCATCGATTTCAAAGCAATCCGTCTGTTCACTTTGTTTTACAGACAATGGCCATCGACTTTTCGATTACATAGACGACTCCAATCTAACATCAACAAACAACATCGATACTTCGAAATCAAAATCGCAACTCCAAGCCTTCGAAATCAACGCACAATACTTCGTTGTTTATTCCAAAGTCAACAGCAACAATAGAAATAGCGAAAACTAAATCCGTTGACTTCGTTATTCAACTCAGACCAAAGAACCATTATCGTAATCTTCTATTCCTTCGATACCATCAAAATCGATACCCAATCAAAGAATCAATTTTGAGATCGTCTTTACGAGTTCGAGACTCAAAACAAAAGAAAGAACAGCAATTACGAGACCCAGAAAATCTGATCTGTTGCAAGAGTTCGTTTAGATTTCAAGTCAATTTTTGATCTGATCACTTTTGCACCTTTGGCCTTCGTTCGATTCAACCAAAATCACCCTACTATGCACCAATTCTTGACTGATTTCAATTCCAGTTCAAATTTTCCGATCAAGTCAACCATTGTTCTTCACCAAATTTCCGCAAGATAGTCATCAATCAAAGATTAAACATCATTGATAAACCTTTTTTTCTAAATTAGCACATGAATACTCATCGGAACATAGGTCGATTGATTGAGAAATATACGAAATCAATTTGTGTATTGAAATCAAATCAAGAAAATTAAAGAAAGAATCTGAAGACAGATCAATGTTCTGTGAACAAGATTCAAAAGTAGCTTGAATTGAATACGTAAAAGATTGAGTAAAACACTAATGATCTGATTTCACAGTGACTACGAGAGTAAACTCGAATTGGATTCGTAAAAGAACTCACATCGTGAAGAAATATCTCATAAATCGATTTGGATTTCAATTTTGATAATTGGATCGAATAAACAGATATCAAAACATTTGAATTGGGCTTAGACGAATGGTACACAAATTGAACTTGGGCTTAAACTGGATTAAACGAATAGAAAATGTGATTGGGCTAAATCAAACATGATGAATAGTAATAAACCCTTAGAATCGAATCAAATATAAAATGCTTTTTGGACTCAATTTTGATTCAAAACAACAGATACAAATTTAGAATCAAATCAATCAAAAGAATAGGATTGGATCGGGCTTTTGATCAACGAAAAAATTAATTGGATCATAACAAGTGGGTTTTTCAAGGAAAATTTGATCCAACGAGTCAAATGATCACAAATCAAAAACGCAACGCACGACTTCAAAGAAATTGAGAGAGATCATAGAGACAGACTCACCATAAATGCTCCAATTGTGACAAATGTTGCCAAACCGAGAATCGTTCTTCAAAAATCCATGTTGATCTTCGAAGACCCGCTCTGATACCAATTGTAGTGACATAAGAACATGGTTTGGCATGCGGAATTAAAGATTGCACAATGAACATGGTGATTTGGGTGTTCAAGAGATGTATTGATTGTATATGGTGTTACACAAAAAGGATCTAGATCTAGACTACATAAATAACACACACTTACACACTCACTTTTACATCTCTCAAGCACACCTCTACAAGTGGTATGAACCCACTATTTATAGAGGCGTTTACATGTCTCTCTCTCACTCTCTATCTCTCATGTGTCACAAGGCTTATACTCCACATGCAAGTGGGTTTTACAAAAGTCAAACATTACAAAGTCATTCATTTTTAACTTTGTACCCCAACAGTTTACAAAAATGTTTTCAATTCATTATTCAATCAGAGTGTCCCAAAAGCCAGATCATAAGGATGAGGAGCGGTACGGTCACGCCTTCGTCTTGCCATGAACTCCTGAAGTACCTGAAACAATAAACTGAAAACTGTAAGCCCGATGGCTTAGTGAGCTACCCCCCCCCCCCAAAAAAAAAAAAAAATACCAATACCACACCGATAATACCATATCCGTAATAATCAATCAATCAACATGCATACTGGGCCATCGGCCTGACTGGACCGCCCTACAGGGCCTACAGTCCAACTGAATCTATACCAAGCCTTCGGCATGACTGGACCGCCACGTGGGCCTACAATCTTCCCGGACCGCTCATAGGGTGTGTTGGCCTTCAGCACAAAGCAGGACCGCCTCAACCCAAGCAACAAGCAAGTAACCATGTGCACATAACTAACATATACTGGCATATACAACCATCAAACATATCTATCTCACTGAGCATCCAAACATAGCAATCTCTTATAACTAGAGCACTGACCTAGCAGGTCACTAACACATCAATCCCTACGGATCATAAGAGCATAACATATTGTCTATCCTGATTCTAATCTAACAGATCACATCCACATGTAGCATACCATAACGATAAGAACTAAAAGGGCCAGCCTTGGTGCCTTAGATCCTATCGATATAGTGAGGATAACTCACCTTGCAGATGTCGACTCGGTAGATAAACTTCAACCCTCGGATCACTGCCACAAACTCCACCACCTATAACCATAGTAATCATACCCATAAGCCAACTAATCAATCCTGGTCAAAGTCAAAGTCATCAGTCAAGGTCAACAGTCCATGTTGACCTCGACTCGCCGAGTACCCCCGGCTACTCGCCGAGTTCCTTGAAGTACTAACCCACTCGCCGAGTCACCCGAGTGACTCGTCGAGTTCCTTTGGTTTACGATCGAGACCCTAAGACCACTCGTGGAGCTTCCTTCTTGCAACTCGACAGTTACCCGCGCATACATAAGTTGGGGAAACCTCATCCGACTCGCCGAGTTGTTCATACACTCGTCGAGTCTACGGCAATCTTCATTGGACTCGCCGAGTTGTCTACGACAATCTTCATTGGACTCGCCGAGTTGTTCTTCCAACTCGCCGAGTTCATGCCTATCTTCATATGACTCGCCGAGTCGAACATGCGACTCGTCGAGTCCCTTCAGTCCTTTTTGCCATACAGACTCATTTGAGCCATGCAGCGGCTCCAAACTACAGATCCAAGCTTCTAAGGCATGCTTTTCACGTAAAGTTGCAAACTTTACGTGCATACATAGCTACAAAGGCTCTTAATGTCAAATCCAAGCTTACAATGGGGGTTTCATACTCAAAGAGGTTTCATTCACGCCCAAACCAGAAGCTTTATGACTCTAGGACTTAAGAAGGGTCCAGATCTGAAGTTACAACTTCACATCTAGCCCATAGTCCACCTTATCAACTCAAAGATCCATAAAAGCCCCAAACTCAACCAAAAAGAGATCTAGAAGGGAAAAGAAGTAAAGGTGGCGACTTGATACCTCTGGAAGATGCTAACTGAGGTAGATTCTGATTCCCACACTTTCCTTGCTCCAATTCCCTTGCCTTCCAAGTTCCTCTTTGATAGGTTTTGAGCATTCTAACACTTCCTAAGTGTACATGCAACCCTAATAACCTTGGATCTATGTTTGTCTAATAATCATGCAAAGTTGAATTCCAAGGTTATATTCCTATCTAGCATACATGGGGAACATTTTTAACTTGAATGAAAGATAGAATAACTTACCTTGTTGTTGATTATGATCCTTGAAACCTTGTGAGCCTAGCACCCCAAGTGTGATGCCTCAAATGCTTCACACAACACCAAATTCAAAGGAGTAAACTTTGAGAGAATCTTACACTTGCAAAATCGGCTCTAGCCCTCTTGTTTCTTATGTGTCGCCGATTTTGGTGGAGAACATGTTGCTTATATAGTGTGTCACATCTAGGGTTACACCATGTAAACCCTAATGTGGCATGACTCTTCATTTCCATGACCCATGGGTTTGTAACTCCCATGGAGCCTCCATGGAGCATCCTATGGGTGGAACCCAACTTGATAATCCATGGAGCCTCTTAGCCTACTATATAAGATATGGAAGATTTACATAATCTACCCATATATTTAATTAGTTATCTTTTGATCACTTAATTAATTCTAAATTAATTCTTGATCAAACTAATTAAATAATATTATTAATATATTAGAACTTATAATATATTAATAAACCATAAGTGTTATTTCTCTCATTTTAGTTTATCCAATTGCATGGTGCCATGCAACCCAAATGGACCATGCCGGGTCGGGTCAAGTACATACCAGAAATAGTTATGGACTTATACACCTTATCCAACAGTCTCCCACTTGGATAAGTCTAATAACTATAATTGCAATACTTCAGGAACCGATCGGCAATCGTAGCTCTTTCAAGGTCTCTCGGAACTGAGAAGATGATGATACGCCATTTAAGATAAGTGATCATATAATCCTCTGTTCTAGATATCAGCCGGACAAATACATGGAACAATGTCTTACTTATTGTCCAACAGTTTGTTTCCCGATTTCCGATTTGTTTGACAAAGAACTTAATTGAACACATCAACTTAGTTCTGACCGGGCCCGGTACATAGGTCAAAACAAAATCATCGAGGGGCCCAGATATCAGCTTCTAATCCAAGAAGGAACAGATAAACTTCGACTCATATGTTTGTTCTACCACTCATTGAATTATACACAAAAGCACGTTATATAACATCGAGTTACCAATGCGTTTTCGTACAATCAATGCATAACCAACTCATAAGTAACAAATCATATATCTAGGTTTGAAGACTTATATGATATTACCGTCTCACGATCACTCGAGATAAATTCCATGAAGTGATTCCAGTGAGCGTGGGTTGAGTCCAATGCTCAGAACTTATGAGCACTCATGAGTGTTGTAGCCATGCCCAACAACTTAGACCTCTGCAACCAATCATGACAGTCTTGATTCATACCTACTTCCGACATATGACCGACTGTGGAGGTTCGAATAATATGATATACCAAACATAATTATTCTGGAAGTCAAAACATGCAAAAGAAATATAGTAAACGATCGACAAGAGATAGCAACACTTTACTCATAAATAAAACACTTTTTATTCATCATCTAATGTCAATTACACTTTACAAATTTCAAGGTTATCTAACTACTAAATCTAATATCATCCTTCAGCCCTATGCTCCGAGCATGCTGGAGATGCTTAACCCGAGTCAATCCCTTCGTGAGGGGATCTGCTGGATTCTCATCCGATGATACCCTCTTTGCCACGAGGAGTCCTTCTTTTATTCGATGTCTGATGAAATGGTATTTTCTGTCGATGTGTCTGGATCTCCCATGATCCCTTGGTTCCTTGGCTAAGGCAACTGCACTTTCACTATCACAGAAAATTTCCATTGGCTCTTTAATAGCTGGTACAACTCCAAGGTCTCCAATGAAGTTCTTCAGCCATATCGCCTCCTTTGCTGCCTCGCTAGCTGCTATATACTCTGATTCGCAAGTTGAATCAGCCACTGTCTCTTGCTTGGAACTCTTCCAAGAAATTGCTCCTCCGTTTAACGTAAAGACCCATTCTGACTGAGAGCGGAAATTATCCCTATCAGTCTGAAAGCTAGCATCACTATACCCTACAAATCTCAAGTCTTCACTCACACCGAGGGTAAGGACCCAGTCCTTAGTCCTCCATAGGTACTTGAGGATATTCTTTACCGCAGTCCAGTGTGCCTTGCCAGGGTTCCCCTGATACATGCTAACCATGCTCAAAGAAAAGGCTACATCAGGTCGAGTACACGTCATAGCATACATGATCGATCCTACAGCCGAAGCATAAGGTATTCGACTCATTTCTGCTATCTCAGCCTCAGTACTAGGGCTTTGTGTCTTACTCAATCTGGAGTTACTCTGGATGGGTAACTCTCCTTTCTTGGAATCCTGCATGCCGAATCTCTTCAGCACCTTATCCAAGTAAGTACTCTGACTAAGTCCAATTAGTCTTTTACTCCGGTCTCTCAAGATCCTTATCCCTAGAATATAGGCAGCTTCTCCTAGGTCCTTCATAGAGAAACACTTCCCAAGCCAGGACTTAACTTCCTGCAGAGTTGGGATGTCATTTCCTATGAGTAGTATGTCATCCACATACAATACCAAAAAGCTAACTATACTCCCACTAGCCTTGACATATACACAAGATTCATCTTCACTCCTAGAATAGCCAAATTCCTTGACTTTCTCATCAAAGCAAAGATTCCATCTGCGAGGTGCTTGCTTTAACCCATAAATGGATTTCTCAAGCTTACACACTCTATTAGGGTACTCTGTGTTGACAAAACCCTCTGGCTGACTCATGTAAACATCCTCAGCCAACTTTTCATTAAGGAAAGCGGTTTTGACATCCATTTGCCATATTTCATAGTCATGAAATGCGGCTATGGCTAATAGAACCCTAATAGACTTAATCTTGGCCACTGGAGAAAAGCTCTCATCATAATCAACTCCCGGAGTTTGTGAGAAACCCTTTGCAACCAGTCGTGCCTTATAAGTGTGTACATTACCATCCATGTCGGTCTTCTTCTTGAAGATCCATTTGCACCCTATAGTCTTACGACCTGGTACATTCTCAACCAAGTTCCAAACTTGATTGACATACATGGACTGTATCTCGCTGTCCATTGCCTCTTTCCACTTGGATGACTCAGGGCCTGCCATGGCTTCCGCGTAACTGTTAGGTTCATCCAGACCTATCAGTGTCTCATCACTGATAAGTGTATCACCTTCCGCAGTAATATGGAATCCATAGTAATGCTCAGGTGCATTCCTAACCCTTGTGGAATGCCTCAGAGGTACAGACTTGTCAATTGGCTCAACAGAAGTTTCCTCCTCAAGTTGAGTGCTAGGGTTTGAAGTTCCTTCACCACTTGACTCTTGAATTTCTTCAAGGTCAACTTGCCTCCCACTGTCTCCTTGGCTTATGAACTCTCTCTCTCGAAAGAAAGCCCTCCTAGCTACAAAGACCACAGTCTCACTAGGTCTGTAGAAGAGGTAACCAAAGGATTTCTGTGGGTAGCCGATGAAAATACACCTCTCACTTCGAGGTTCGAGCTTATCATGAGTCTCGCGTCTCACGAAAGCCTCGCAACCCCAAATCTTAATGTGGTCTAGTTTGGGTACTTTACCAGTCCATATCTCATGAGGAGTTTTGGCAACTTTCTTTGTGGGAACTAGATTAAGGATATGGGCGGCGGTCTCTAAGGCATACCCCCAAAATGAGATTGGTAGCGAAGCTCGACTCATCATGGAACGAACCATATCCAACAAGGTTCGATTACGCCTCTCAGCTACACCATTTAACTGCGGTGTCCTGGGAGGTGTCAATTGTGAGACAATCCCACATTCCCTAAGATAGTCGAGGAACTCTGAACTAAGATACTCACCACCTCGATCGGATCGAAGCATCTTAATGTTCCTGCCCAATTGATTCTCGACTTCCTGTTTAAACTCTTTAAACCTCTCAAAAGTCTCTGACTTATGCTTGATTAAGTAGACATATCCATATCTACTGTAATCATCAGTAAAAGTCAAATAATAACGATTAGCATCCCTTGTGGCATGTTTGAAGGGCCCACACACATCCGTGTGTATAAGATCCAACAAACCTTCACCCCTCTCACAAGAGCCAGTGAAGGGTGACTTTGTCATTTTTCCAAGTAAGCATGATTCGCAACTATCATCTGACTTTAGGTCAAATGACTCCAATACTCCATCCTTTTGGAGTTGGCCTATGCGTTTCTTGCTTATATGTCCAAGACGACAATGCCATAATGATGCTTTATCCAAGTTATTATCATTAACAGAATCAATACACAATACATTATTTCCTAAGTTATCAACCACAGATACAGTTTCATACACACCATCACAAGGTAATGCTTTAAAATAAAGAAGATTATTAAAGAAAGCATTAATCGAACCAACTTCATTATCAAATGAAAAGGTGAAACCTTGTTTATACAATGCATGAAAGGAAATAATGTTTCTTGCCATTTCTGGCGAATAACAACACTTATTCAAATCTAAACTAAACCCACTACTTAGCAATAAAGTATAAACTCCAATCTTGGTGACAGGTAAAGCTTTCCTATTCCCCATGATTAAGTTTATTCTTCCATGCTCCACATTCTCACTTCTTCTTAGTCCCTGCAAATCAGAACAGATATGAATACCACAACCGGTATCAAGGACCCAAGAGTTAGAATTTGGTGAGTTATTAGATAAGATAGTGTAAATACCTGCATGGTTGGGTTTAACTTTACCATCCTTCACATCTTGCTGGTATTTTGGGCAGTTCCGCTTCCAATGTGACTTTTCATGGCAATAGAAGCATTCAGCCTCTTTTGGGTCAGAAGAAGGAGTGACGACACCTTTCTTGGTTCCACTTGAAGAAGAGCCATCAAGGGTCCTAGCCTTGGTACCCTTCGAAGAGCTCTTCCTCTTCTTCCCTCTACCTTTCCCGATTGCCAAAACCGGGGCGGAGTTTGGAGTAGGAGTGTTAACAACCGACTTACCCTTAAGACCTGTTTCTGCGGTCTTGAGGAGTCCCTGAAGTCTGCTGAGTGTGACCTCTTCCTTATTCATGTGATATGTCATGCGGAATTGATCATAGCACGATGGTAAGGAGTGCAAAATGATATCTATTGTAAGCTCCTCAGGGAAGTTCACATTAAGCATCAGCAACCGATCCACATACCTTTGCTTTTTCTGCATGTGGCTCGTGACGGATTCCCCGTCCTTCATCATGGTTGTTATGATAGAGCATATGATTTCATACCTCTCTTGTCGTGCACTTTGATGGTATCTTTCCATCAGATCTTGGTGCATTTCAAAAGGGTAGAAGTCCTCATAGGACTTTTGGAGTTCCGCTGTCATGGTGGCCAACATGATGCATGCCACTTTTGTAGCATCCCTTTCATGTGCCCGGAAGTCAGCGATCTCCTGGGGAGTTGCAGTGGTCTCATCAATCTCCTTAAGCTCCTTGTCAAGGAAATATTCTTTGTCCTCGTAGCGGGTAATCATCCTGATGTTTCTGATCCATTCATTGAAGTTGGATCCATCAAAAGTGACTTTCCCACACAAGTTCATAAGGGTAAAGGAGCCATTAGGATTAGAGCCAGAAGCAGCATTGTTTGAAGACATCTGAAAGAAGAGAACAAGATTAGTTTAGATATTAAGAGAGTCCTTAATAAAACACCCAAATGTAATATTAAGGCTAGAATCCAATCACAATATATTATAACTTAGAAGAGGTATGCCGTAATCCAAGCTATAACATATTTGAAAGGTAGGTGAATGACGATTCACCAATTTCCACCATGAAAAACGAAATATAAATATTAGGTTTTTAATTGGTTCTTAGAAATTCCTAGATTCTTTTGAGATTCAATGAACTTTTCAAAGGCATGTTTCAATCTCGAGTGTGCCCTCCAAGTTTTGTGACTGGGATACCGAAGATCACAAAACGAGGTGTGAAGTAACCATGCAAATCACTTGGTACCCTCAAGGTTTATCACTCAATCGATGTGCCGGTAAACCACACACGCTCCACCGATGCTATGGTAAACCTTAAGTCACCCTTTACCTACCTTGTTAAGTCCAAGTTAGTGTGCCGGTTAACCACACACGCTCCACCAACGACTTAAACAAAGTGTAAAGTGTAATTTCATGGATTAGCACCTTATTCACATTTTCCTAAAGTAACTAAGATTGGGAATTTAATAAAAGCATTTAGTTACTTTATAATATTCATCATACTTTTAATGAGAATTTATAAGTCCTTGTCTTACCCGTTCGGCTAACGACCCTCTACCGATCAAGGAAGCGGTGGGTGAGAGTGGACACCCATTAAGTTGCCATTTTATAAGCAACAACCTTATACCCCCCTTATAGACCGGCTTCGTGAATGAGGCGTACTAGCGGTAAGACGACTTGACGTTATACATATATATATTAGTAACTTATAATATTATAAAGTATAAGGGTTGAATTTTAACTTTTAAAATTCTAAGGGTTGGAACGAAAGTTTTAATCAAGACTTTACATGTTCCAAAACTTGAGGGCAAGTTTTGTAAACTTCCAAAAGTTTTCATTTCTTATAACTTATGAATTAATTGAGTAATAAAAATGAAGATTCTTCATTTTTATAACTCTTGTGTTCTTTTAATGGCTTTAATAAAAGTGAGACTTTTGGTTTTCCATAACTTGAGGACAAGTTATGGACTCCATTAAAACACATTATGATCATGAATTAAACTACCATGAAGGTTACAAACAATACCTATGATCATCTAATCTTCATAAGTTCAAGAACATGAATATGAACACTTTCAAGAATCAAAAATTACACTTAAAAAAAAAACTTGTAATTTTAATAATTGCCATTGTAAATGGATTAGCATAAACATTACACCATCTAAAACAAGCTTTAAAACATCAAAACAGTTTAGGGTAATGTTTCTAGTCCATTTCCAGCAACAAATGTGCAAACTTTCATACGAGAAGAAAACAGAAAAACGATTTTTTTTCAAGCTGTTTGCACAAAAAAAAAAAAAAACAAAAAACAACAAACAAACCTAGGCTCTGATACCACTGATGGGTTTTGAGCATTCTAACACTTCCTAAGTGTACATGCAACCCTAATAACCTTGGATCTATGTTTGTCTAATAATCATGCAAAGTTGAATTCCAAGGTTATATTCCTATCTAGCATACATGGGGAACATTTTTAACTTGAATGAAAGATAGAATAACTTACCTTGTTGTTGATTATGATCCTTGAAACCTTGTGAGCCTAGCATCCCAAGTGTGATGCCTCAAATGCTTCACACAACACCAAATGCAAAGGAGTAAACTTTGAGAGAATCTTACACTTGCAAAATCGGCTCTAGCCCTCTTGTTTCTTATGTGTCGCCGATTTTGGTGGAGAACATGTTGCTTATATAGTGTGTCACATCTAGGGTTACACCATGTAAACCCTAATGTGGCATGACTCTTCATTTCCATGACCCATGGGTTTGTAACTCCCATGGAGCCTCCATGGAGCATCCTATGGGTGGAACCCAACTTGATAATCCATGGAGCCCCTTAGCCCACTATATAAGATATGGAAGATTTACATAATCTACCCATATATTTAATTAGTTATCTTTTGATCACTTAATTAATTCTAAATTAATTCTTGATCAAACTAATTAAATAATATTATTAATATATTAGAACTTATAATATATTAATAAACCATAAGTGTTATTTCTCTCATTTTAGTTTATCCAATTGCATGGTGCCATGCAACCCAAATGGACCATGCCGGGTCGGGTCAAGTACATACCAGAAATAGTTATGGACTTATACACCTTATGCAACACTCTTCTCCAAAGATCTTCCTCCCAAGCTTAATACACACACAATAGAGCACCACACGAATTAGGGTTTCTCAAGAGCTCTCTAGAACTGCAAAGAGGCTAAAGGAGGCTTATGCTTCCTTAAATAGGGTGCAAAACCCCAGGATTTAGGGTTTCCTCTGCCAGCTCCTACTCGTCGAGTCCCTTCATGGACTCGGCGAGTAGGTCACTAAACACGCGTACCAAACCCGTTGCTACTCGACGAGTAGGGCAACCAACTCGTCGAGTAGGCCTTGAAACCAATTAAATTCTTATTTAAACAATACCCGTGAATCGGGGAGTTACATAACTTCTCTACCTGATCCATACTCCCGGATCTAAAACTAACCTCTTGATCTGATCCATACTCCCGGATCTAAACTAACCTCTTGGTCTGATCCATACTCCCGGATCTAAACTATCCTCCTTACCTGATCCATACTCCCGGATCTGGTATGTCTGATCCATACTCCCTGATCAATAATTGTGCCCAATCCATACTCCCAGAATAGGGACAATTTACTATACCTTAATCCATAGCTACCAAAGTTTTTCTCTAATAGGTATTAAGTTCATAACTACCGATGTTTACTCATACCATCTTTTATCTCTCTCATCATTCATCTACCCATGTTCTACCCAACATATGTAGATATAAAATACATATATAGTTTAACTCATTTAAAACCTATATAAAACATCCATTCCACACCCATCTCAAATAAACAAACAATATATAAACACATAGCACGTATTTCATAGCAAATACTTCATATTTATGTGTTAGAAGAAAGTAACTACACACTCACATGATAAGATGATTATCGTACAGCACTTCGGCTCTAAAAGTAGTATTCCTCGGTGAAATCGAGATGCATTCTTGAAAACCGGGCCTCTCGCGGGCAGAGTTTCGGCTCGGAAACTTTACTTCTCGGGATCTTCGGGGCTTCGGGACTTGCTTCGGGTGTCGGGATTGATACCGGGCTTCGGGGGTATTTCTTGCACGTAAAACGAGGAAATATGGGAGAGAGAGAAGAATTTTGGCAAAAAAGATCGGCAGCCCTCGCATGCCTTTTATAGGGGCTGAACCTCGCACGTACGTTGGGCATACGAAGCTCTACGCGGGGCGTAGTTCGGATCAGGCTTCCAGGTGGCGAACTTCGGGTGGTGCAACGTGGTCGCTTATGGGCCGAGGAAAGCAGTTGTACGCTGCGCATAGTTATCTCGTACGCAGGGCGTACCTCGGTGTCGACATGTACGCGGGGCGTACTCCTCGGTATGCTGGGCGTACCCTTCGGATCAGATTGGACTCGTAAGCTCTTCAGATATTATCCGAATAAATAATTAAATTTACATATTTTAATTATTTAAAAACTTCAGAAAATCATATCTTCCTCATACGAGCTCCGTTTTCGACGTTCTTTATATCCACGCGAAGGTGAGATTATGCTCTACAACTCTCGTTTAGACTCCGTCGGCAAATTTTGATTTTATTTTTATTATATTATTTTTAGTAGGCCGGGACAGGAAAACTCCATTAGAAATTCATAACTTCTTTATCTGACGTCCGTTTTTGTCTGTCTTTCATCCGTTGCACTACTATCGACGAGATCTTCGATTCTCGTGTTGATTGTTTCGGCTAGAAACCACTCGATCTCATATTCGAACTTTGGGGTGCATACCGCTAAGCTGAAACTTAGAAAAATCATAACTTCCTCATACGAAGTCAGATTTGGACGTTCTTTTTATGCACGCTCTCGGTTTAACGTATTCTACGACTTTCGTTTAGATCACTAAGACTAAATATCGCACTATCGTAAATTCACTATTTACGTCGCGCTGTGTCGTGCCGGTTCTGTCGCGAAACTTCGACAGGTCATAACTTCTTCGTTATAACTCAGATTTCGACATTCTTTATATATTCGGAATCCTTGTCACGACTACTACAACTTAGTTAACATTACTCCTTCTGAATAATCTTCCATCAGAAAGTCATTTTCGACGCTTATCATCTCTAAATTGACTAGCCTGGATCTGCGGGCGTTACAGTTATCTCCCCCTTAGGATGATTACGTCCCGGAATGATCAACGAAATAGGACTTGTATAATGATTCCATACATTATCTCTTCATCCTTGGTAATAACCGTAACTTCTATGTTTCCTCAAAAGAGTATCTAACTCTTGGACTTCTCGATAGCAGGTAGTTCTCAATCTTGCATCTGCTCTTCGTATTATGTTGGACTTTCAATCGTAACCTTCGAGTTACAAAATAAATCCCTTTTTGAGGACTCCTTCTTCTTATTAGGATAGGTACTTTCCTTTATCTATTGTAACAGACCGATGGGTCATGTTCTAACGACCTCTCATCGTATGAAGCAACGTTTAGACTCAAGTCTCTTAGAGTCAAATTCCAGAATGATATGTACCTTCCCTCATATTCTAATTTGATATAATCATATTTTAGCATGTAGCATCTCTAGCTACAAACTTCTTTATCAACGAGCGCGATGCTATCGGTCACATTGATTTCAATCTTCTGATCTCAGTCAGATGCTACATCGAACTTGGTTCTCCGAACCACGTAACAAACTCATCGTAGTCGGACTCAATTTGATATGACCACTAGGGTCGGAATAACAACCATCTTACTAGTCATTACCGAAACAATGGTAATGACATACTTTGAACAAAACGGAATCAATTACTAGCTTCTTGGTAACCTTGTGACTTTCCCTTATCCAAGTGTGAGTCCTGCGCTTCCGGTAGTATAGGCCTCTACTACCATTCACACCTACTCATTCTCGTCCCAAGTATTGTCCCGCAGTCGATCCAAGTCACCATACAAGAAAATCACATAATCATTCAACACATCAGATAACAAAACCAGGGTTTATATTATTTCTTGAAACTATTACACAGAGGTTCAAGTTCACCCTATACTATGCCTCAAATGGGCTACACCACACATTACTGTCTATAGGCTACTTCATAACTTGATCCTCGGATAACAAGTCCTCACGCTTGATTCCTTGCATCATCATCAAGGATCAACTGGAATGCTCTTGCCTTCGGTTTTGGCGGCACATTTGGTTGTGCAGCTTCTTCTCTCCTTGGATAGTCATGCTTGAAGTGTCCTTCTTCACCACACTTAAAGCAGACTTCTCTCTTGGTTGTGCACTCGTTGGCATAATGACCAGTTTTCCCGCAGTTGAAGCAGGTCATCTCTTTAGAGCATCTCCCAATGTGCTTCCTTCTGCACTTGTCACACCATTGTGTTCCTTCTCCAGACTTCGAGAATTTTCTCTTCTCGTCGGACCTCGTGGGTCCTTCAAACTTTATTTTATTGCCAACTTCAAACTTGCTGGCGACTCTTCCCTTGATCATATCTTCAACAGACTTAGCAACCCAGATGGCTGCCTCCAGGGTAGGTGCCTGGTGTACTGGCACAGTGTACTCCCATGGTAGTCCCTTTTGCATACCTATCTATTTTTGCCAGCTCGTCTGGGACAATACGCAACGCAAACTCCATCTTGTCTGTGAAGGTATTGGTATATTCATCAATGGACATGTTGTCCTTCTTTAACGTCAGGAATTGGTTCTCTAGCTCTAACAGATTTTGGGCCGAGCAGAACTTTCGTTTGAATCGCACCAAGAATTCTGCCCAAGTCAGTTGTAGTGGCTCCTCCGGGCTTAGGGTTTTCCCCAGAGTGTTCCACCATCGAACAACGCCCCCTCTGAAATGACGTGCTGCAAATATGGTTTGTAGCTTGCCCTCGCAACCACATGTCATAAAGGCTAGTTCCATCTCCGAGATCCAATCCATTACTCCGATGGGATCTTCCTTTCCAGTGAAAGTTGACGGCTTGCAAGTCATAAAGTCCTTGTACTTGCATCCATTTCCCTCGACTCCATCACCTTGGTTAATCCTCCTAACCATAAGCGGTTCAGTTTGACCAACAGATCTACTGAAATTTTCTCCTTCCGATTGCCCTTCATTCAATTCGGGCTGTTCCATAGGCATTGTAAGTTCTTCACGATTCTGCTGAAGCAAACGCCTTGTCATTGGCTCAGGTGTTGCTGCTACAACAGGTGCTTGCTCAACCACAGGTGGTTGATTCCTGTTCGCGTTCCCAACTCCACTTCGGGTTCTTGCCATTTTTGATCTATACACCGAATAAGGTGAATTTAGATCCTCAATCACGATAGATATTCAAATCATCCTTATCACTCTGAAACGTTTACATGCTAGTTCTAATATTGTAGTCGTACGCTTAGAATCCTAAACACATAAGGTTTCCAGATCCGGTCGGCAACAGACCATAGATCCGAACAAACAATATCATATATAGCAAACATATAGCATTTAGCACATAAAAGCATTTAGGCATCTTTCCTAAAATATACTAGTACTCGTGTCTAAAATATGGTAGACACTCATCTCACAATCATTTCTTAGCATTCTAAGTTTAATTCTAGAAATCCTATAAATTCCTAGTTCGCTTAAACTAATGCTCTAATACCAACTGTGACATCCCCAAATTCACGGCCAGAAAAAGACCGATTTGTTTATGCTTTGTTTTAAAATCAGAGTAATCTTTTAAAGGAAACTGTTGCGGAATTTGTTCCCGAAAACAAAATTTGATGAAAAAGTTATCAAAGCATTTCTTAAAGAAATGTATTTTTTTCATTATAAAACCAATGAGATGTCCTGGTAAATATAGATACATAAGCATAAACAAAACTTACATTATTTACACTAATGATTTACATCTCCTTTAAATCTCTCAGTGAAATATGCCTTCGTATCGATACATGTGATACAAAGAAAAACTGAGTGGGTCAGGCTTGGGAGCCTGGTGAGCACATAGGGTTTTCAACCCACAATGTTATATCATATGTATATATTAGAACTCACAAACATATACAATTTCACTATATAAAAGAAAACTCTTATCCCACCCCGTCGATCCTCACAACGACATGATCCATACTCTCGTATCTAAATTTTTTACCTCTTCACCTAATCCATACACACAGATCTAAAACTAACCTCTCTACCTGATCCATACCCTCGGATCTAAAAGTAACTTCTCTACCTGATCCATACTCCCGGATCTAAAACTAACCTCTTGATCTGATCCATACTCCCAGATCTAAACTAACCTCTTGGTCTGATCCATACTCCCGGATCTAAACTAACCTCCTTACCTGATCCATACTCCCAGATCTGGTATGTCCGATCCATACTCCCGGATCAATAACTGTGCCCAATCCATACTCCCGGAATAGGGACAATTTACTATAACTTAATCCGTAGCTACCAAAGTTTTTCTCTAACATGTATTAAGTTCATAACTACCGATGTTTACTCATACCATCTTTTATCTCTCTCATCATTCATCTACCCATGTTCTACCTAACATATGTAGATATATAATACATATATAGTTTAACTCATTTAAAACCTATATAAAACATCCATTCCACACCCATCTCAAATAAACAAACAATATATAAATACATAGCACGTATTTCATAGCAAATACTTCATATTTATGTGTTAGAAGAAAGTAACTACACACTCACTTGATAAGATGATTATCGGACAGCACTTCGGCTCTAAAAGTAATATTCCTCGGTGAAACCGGGATGCTTTCTTGAAAATCGAGCCTCTCGCGGGTAGAGTTTCGGCTCGGAAACTTTACTTCTCGGGATCTTCGGGGATTCGGGACTTGCTTCGGGTGTCGGGATTGATACCAAGGCTTCGGGGGTATTTCTTGCACGTAAAACGAGGAAATATGGGAGCGAGGGAAGAATTTTGGCAAAAACGATCGGCAGCCCTTGCATGCCTTTTATAGGGGCTGAACCTCGCACGTACACTGGCCGTACGAAGCTCTACGTGGGGCGTAGTTCGGATCAGGCTTCTAGGTGGCGAACTTCGGGTGGTGCAACGTGGTCGCCTCTGGGCCGAGGAAAGCAGTTGTACGCTGCGCGTAGCTATCTAGTACGGAGGGCGTACCTCGGTGTCGACATGTACGTGGGGCGTACTCCTCGGTACGCTGGGCATACCCTTCAGATCAGATCGGACTCGTAAGCTCTTCGGATATTATCCGAATAAATAATTAAATTTATATATTTTAATTATTTAAAAACTTCAGAAAATCATATCTTCCTCATACGAGCTCCGTTTTCGACGTTCTTTATATCCACGCGAAGGTGAGATTATGCTCTACAACTCTCGTTTAGACTCTGTCGGCAAATTTTGAGCTTATTTTTATTATATTATTTTTAGTAGGCCGGGACAGGAAAACTCCGTTAGAAATTCATAACTTCTTTATCTGACGTCCGTTTTCGTCTGTCTTTCATCCGTTGCACTACTATCGACGAGATCTTCGATTCTCGTGTATATGGTTTCGGCTAGAAACCACTCAATCTCATATTCGAACTTTCGGCTGCATACCGCTAAGCTGAAACTTAGAAAAATCATAACTTCCTCATACGAAGTCAGATTTGGACGTTCTTTTATGCACGCTCTCGGTTTAACGTATTCTACGACTTTCATTTAGATCACTAAGGCTAAATATCGCTCTATCGTAAATTCACTATTTACGTCGCGCTGTGTCGTGACGGTTCTATCGCGAAACTTCGACAGGTCATAACTTCTTCGTTATAACTCAGATTTCGGCATTCTTTATATATTCGGAATCCTTGTCACGACTACTACAACTTAGTTAAGATTACTCCTTCTGAATAATCTTCCATCAGAAAGTCATTTTCGATGCTTATCGTCTCTAAATTGACTAGCCCGGATCTGCGGGCGTTACACTCAGTTTGCGAGTGATGAGGAGATGAAGAAAACCCAGTACTATGACATGTTGAGATCTCACATTTGGAAACATGTCAGTTACTCGATGTGCCCGGCCTTGGAGGACATGATAGCCAGAGCACGGGAGAGGGAGATTGATATAGAGCACATCAGGAAGAGGAAGGCAGAGACTGGGCATTTGACTGGGGTTTCGGCAAAGAAACCCAAGGGATTCGACTCGAGGTCGAAGGGCCAGCAGGGCCAGAGCCGCTGTGGGAAATGCGGCAAGACGCATGAGGGAGTTTGCAGATTAGGGACATCGGGCTGCTAAAAGTGTGACAAGCTTGGGCACTTTGGCAGGGATTGTACTGCCTCTACCCCCACCATTCAGACATCAGACCTGATTTGCTTCCATTGCAATCAGAAGGGCCATAAAAAGGCCAACTGCCCCAGATTGGTATCAGGAGCTCCAGTGGAGACGCCAGCTCCAGCGACCCTGCGGATCACAGATGGCCGACAGGACAAACCAGATGCTCCTGTGGTGAGGAGCCAAGGCTTCCAACTGACCGCCGAGGACGCACGTGTCGCACCCGATGTGGTGATGGGATCGTTCCATGTGAATGGTATCCTAGTGTTGGTGTTATTTGAATCGGGAGCTACCCGATCTTTCGTTTCTCTTGCACTCAGCAAGAGGTTTGTAGAGTCTTTAGGCATGTTAGATTGTCCTTTAGAGGTTGAGATTGTGGACAACCGATCTGTCCGGGCATCAGAGGTTTATAGAGATTGTGTCCTGAGGATGTATGACTAGCGTTACCTTGTGGATTTGGTTACCATTCCTTTGCGTGGGAACAAGGTCATCATAGGCATGGATTGGTTGAGCCCGAATGGGGCGATGATCAACTGTAAGCAGTAGTTGGTTCGGGTCAGGATCCCATGTAACACCTGGTTCCTGGTATGAATTTTAATAAGAATTACTCATTTTTGCAAAGGGACTTGACGAGTTGGAGGCCCCAAACTTGTCGAGTAGGAATGGGATATTTTTGGACGCAGGACTTGAAGTCTACTCGACGAGTTGAGAAGCCTTAACTCGACGAGTAGACCTGCCATAGTGAAACCCTAATTTTCAGGGTTTGCACCCTATTTAAAGACCTTAACACCCCCATTGTGGCCTCCCTCATCGCCTCCCTTAGTCCAGAAAACCCTAATTCGAGATCTTGAGCTTTGTGAGTGTGTGAGAGTGAGAAAGGAGTGATTCTTTGGTATTTTCATGAAAGAGTAAAAGATAGAAGTGCTTGGTTGAGGGAAGGAGCTTTGGATCCAGAAGAAGAACTTCATTTCCAGCTCATTTGAGGTATAAATTCTATACCTTGACTATTCATTTGCTAGATCTCTTCATGGAGTAGTTTAGGGCTTTAAGGAGCATATTTTGGAACCATTCATGGATGCAAGCATGTTTTGGGGTAATAACTTCGGATACAGAGTCTTTGAGGGACTCCATCGCATAAATGTGCCAACTTTATGGCCATGGGAGTCCCATGCATCATATGAATCACTTTTTAGGGCTTTTGAGCTAAATAACTCATGCATGCACGTAAAGTTAGAAACTTTACGTGATATATCGACCCTAGGGATCCAGATCTACGTTTTGGATGCATTAAGCCCGACTAAAATCGACTGTATGGATTTAGACTATGGGGGACTCGACGAGTTGTTCCTATAACTCGGCGAGTTGGGTCGTGGTCCCCCAACCTTTTCTTTTACTGAGCAAACTCGTTGAGTCTAGAAGATGACTCAGCAAGTTGGCCATGGTTTGGGTTATGAAGACTGAGGAACTCGGCGAGTGCAAGGAGGGACTCGGCGAGTTATGGGTAAAAGGTCTCGACTATACTTTGAGGATGAACTCGACGAGTTTATGAAAGGACTCAACGATTAGGATCGGGACTTCAGGGTTTTATGGATTATAGAACTCGACGAGTTGATAGACCAACTCGGCGAGTTGAGTCAACCAGGATGTTGACTTTGACCTTGATCATTGACCAGAGTTGACCCTTAAAGGGGATTATGAGTATTAAAGAGTAATTAAAGGAGATTGTTATGTGTAGGAGTTTGAGAGGAGTTGATCCTAGAGCCGAGGACAGTACAGCTACTTTACGACATTGAGGTGAGTTACCTTCCAGTAGAAGTGGGTCTAAGGCCACAATGTCGGCCCACTAGTAGGAGTTGTGAGTTAGATGATTGTATTTGTGATAATTGTCTGGTATGCCACTATCTATTATTTTGTATGTGTTAGTATGTACTATGTGGTAGTGGTAGGGGTGAAATAGTCCCCGGTTACCAGTTGAAAGATACTGAAGGGGAGGCCAGTACCCAGTAATGCTAGGCAGTTACCGGTTGAAAGATACCGAAGGGAAGTCCAGCTCCCAATTATGCTAGACAGATACCGATTGAAAGATACCGAAGGATAGGCATTATGTGTTTATATGGTATGTGGTATGATGGAGGAACTCACTATGCTTTGTGCTTACAGTTTTCAGTTTTGGTTTCAGGTACTTCCTCTTCGAAGGGAAAGGAGCCGGCACGGTAGCAGCGCATCACACACACGATTTTTCCGCATATGAGATTTCTGGGATTTGTACTCTGACATTGTTTTATCATGACATGAATTGACTATTGATACTCTGGTTTTGATAGGAATTGATACTATGGTTGTTTTCAGACAAATGGTTTTATAAGTATTATATTTAAAATGAAAATTTTTGGTCGTGATTTTTGGGATGTTACAAGTTGGTATCAGAGCCTTAGTTTGAGGGATTCGGACACACCTTAGGGCGTGTTTGGACTCAAATCGAGGGTTTGAAAGATTTTTTTTAAGAAAATGGTTTTTCTAAAATTTTAAATAAAGAGTTTTGAGAAAGAACAAGGTGTGTGATGCGTGCAATCGGCCGATCTCAAGTAAGTTTTCCCCAAGATACCCATACATGTTTATTATGATATATGATATGATTATGAGAATTGCATGCTAGATTAGGGCTGAGGATCTAGGAAGGATGCCTTATATGCCTATTGTATGTGTATGAGAACTGCATGCTAGATTAGGGCTAAGGATCTAGGAAGATGCCTTATGTGCCTGCTATATGTGCTTACTGAATTACATGCTAGAACTGATTAGACAATGATATGATGGCCTAAATAGGATATGCTTGATTTGGTTACTCAATGCTCGAATGATGCTTGCTTTATGCTCTTAGGAGTTCTAGTTAACCTTAACTAACTAGTAAACAAATACGTTAAGTTACATGTTGTGAGGACTAAATAATTTCAGAAGGTTATATGCCTTATGTGAAGTGCATGCTAGATTAGGGCTGAGGATCTAGGAAGGATGCCTTATATGCCTGTTGTATGTGTATGAGAACTGCATGCTAGATTAGGGCTAAGGATCTAGGAAGATGCCTTATGTGCCTGCTATATGTGCTTAATGAATTACATGCTAGAACTGATTAGACATTGATATGATGGCCTAAATAGGATATGCTTGATTTGGTTACTCAATGCTCGAATGTTGCTTGCTTTATGCTCTTAGGAGTTCTAGTTAACCTTAACTAACTAGTAAACAAATACGTTAAGTTACATGTTGTGAGGACTAAATAATTTCAAAAGGTTAGGTCTAGCCCTATTTCACAGCTCTTGTTTGAGTCCAACCGTTGTAGGGTAGGACCTCTCATTCGAAGAATTATCTGGTCTTAGTGATATGTAATGGTATTCGCAAGCTAGTTAGGTAAAGGTAGCAGGAATTCCTAATGCGGATGAGGGAGGAGAGTAGGTCGGAGAGTTACCCAAGTGTAAGCCTAGGATGATATTAGTGCAGCGAGCGGTGGTAGTAGAAGGGACTTGGTGAAGTCAAGGAAATCCTTGAGGAAAGTACAAATAGATATGGAAGGTAGTATGGGTCCGTACTACTGAAAGCAGAGGATCCGTACTCGAGTCAAGGAGGGCTGAGATAGAACCAGGGAACTTGTAGTGTGCGAGACCTCTCGAGGTTATGTATGACCCTGATGATTATATGTTTTGTTTCAGAATGGTGGTGACACGTCACGGAGCGGGAGGTTCAGGGTCTGGTGTAGGTTCCCATTTTGTCGATTGGATCGGTGTGGAAGATATTACCAAGAAGATAATCGTGTATGAACATGATGAACAAGATATGTGAGTAAAACTGTAGTAGATAAATAGAGAGATATCAAATATTACAAGAACACTCATGGTTGGGAGAGATAACTCTCCCATGGTGGGAGAGATCCCACCACACTCTCTCTAATCTACAAAATCTACATAGTGAACACTAATAATAAAATTACCATCACCTCCACTTTATATACTAGTGGAGGGAATATGCTTTTCATACAAGGGAATATTCTAACCTAATAAACACTCAACATTGTAGAGCATTTTCATGCTCCAACAATCTCCCCCTAAATGCTCGGAACTGGTGAGCGTAAAGCAGTGATAAAAGGTAGAACATCCGACAGGAAGGTCCGGTAGGTATGGTGCTGAAGTGTCTCGGAAAAGCTGGAGCAGTCGTGATCTCGAAATCTGGAAATGGAATCTCTAGAATCAAAGAACAAATAGAGAAACCCCAATCTCTGAATAAAAGTATGAAATTCCAATCTTCGAATGTGATCAGTCCCCAACAACTAATCATGTTCACAGTCTCCCCTTCAACTGTAGAACCGAAGAGCACAATCTCGAATCACACAACGTCTTCAATATTCCGAAATCGAATGATAATGCACCAAATAATCTCTGACGAATAACCTGCTGAAAATGTGAAGCAACCAAAAGCGAAGTCCGAATAAAAAATAATATGAATCCGAAGACATGGTCTAGCCATGCCAAAAATTTGATCGGAAGATCAAAAATAAGTGTCACGCCGCATCGCTAAAATAATTATCGTCTTCAAAATATCGCAAATCCAAACTCGAGCAGTCATAAGATCTGAACCGGATGCAAACAAAAATGAGACATCCCAAAGTGTAGAGTCTGAAGATAAATAATCATAATCCGAAGAGCATCTAAGAGTGCCAAAAATTCGATCTATGAAGATCAAAAATCAGTGCCACATCACACTACTAAATGAATCTCCGTCGTCAAATGTCTCTAACGTCAAAACTCCAATAATAAACCAGAATGGATGCTCATCATTCTCCCCCTATTTTTGATCGACCATGCAATAAAGATCAAAAATAATCATGAAACCGGGATAGAAAATACGTCGGATATGATGGAGCATCGCACGCTCCCCCTTGATGTGAGCATCTACCCATAAAAACGAGGATATTATTTTTCGGTCATGGGTAGACATGGTGATGCATTGCTGAACTGAACAAACACTGTAGAATATATCATAAAACCCGCTGCTGAAAAATCATAATGCTGAATCGAAGTAATGCCGAAAACCGAAATGCAAACCCGAACTCCCAAATAATGGTCTGAAACCATATATAAATAGTCTGAAGGGAGTAAAAATGCAAGTAGCTCAGTAGAAGTGAGACACAAAAATAATAATCTCTGAACCAACTATGTCGTCACTCATAATCAACAAGAAGAATGAAGCCTTGAACCATGGGGCTAAAATTGGTGTTAAAAAAATAATTGGTTTTAATAAAAAATGGTTTTAATAAAAATAATTGGTATAAAATAAAAATAATTGGTTTAAAAAAATAATGGGTTTTAAAAAAAATAATGGGTGTTAAATAAAATTAATTGGTTTAAAAAAATGGTTATAAAAAAAACTTGAAAAGAAATGGGTTAGGGGGTGGATCCATAATAAAAATGGATTCACTTAGGAAAATGGGTTAAGCTGAAAAAGGTAAGGAGTGGAGAGTCGGTAAGGAGTGAAAAAGGTTAGGAGTAAAAAAGGTTAGGAGTGGAAATGGTTAGGAATGGAGATTCAGGAGATGCCAATCGAGAACTAGCTTCGGAACAACCTCCCATCACCACTCACACCAACGTATTCCAAACTGAATCGGAGGTTGTTCCGAAGCTATGTGTTTCATTCAAAGTTGTCAAGGCTTATAGGATTCCGGATCAATCCTCCTTTGGTCCAGTTAGACGACTTCCGGACCACATGTTGGCCTTAATCCCTTCCGATTCTATTTATCTGAAACAACATTTAAAGACTTCGGTTGTGTTTGACCCAACACAACCTGCCCCAGTCTCAGTTGAGCCCACTTCGGAAGAGGCCAATCATCCCACGTCCGAACCTAAGATTAAGAAATCTGCCAAACGGAAGAGTTCTCCCACAAAGCCAAACCCTAAAAAGATAACCAAAGTCAGCTCTTACTCTCCAAAGGAAGATGCTCATGACATTTAGGCTGACTCGGGCCATCGGAACACCCCTCCAGCCCACTCATCTGAGGTACCCCTCAATGTTTCAACATCACCTGCACACACTCACGGGGAGTCTCCACATAATCCACCCTCACCTTCCCAAAAAGGTGTTGTCGGTGTTGACCATAGTTCCTTGCAGCCCCCTGGAACACACCCACGAGTCTCATTTGATATCCCTCTCGTTTCTCATGCAAGCACACACCTCGGAACCTCTGTTCCGGACCCTAAGCACTCCGGAGCTAGAGCAGTCCCTCCGACTCCAGATGCCTCAACTGGTCTGATACCCGAAAGGTGTACAGGACGACCAGGTGCTAACGATCCCCAATAGGAAGATTATGTTAACAGGGCTGTTTCCAGACGTCTGGATCTGACAAGAGCTCAAGTGGAAGCCACTCTTACTTCAATGTACAATAGAGCTCATCAAAGCAATCTTCCGTATGTTCCTCCTACAGATGATGATCCCAATCGAGAACTAGCTTCGGAACAACCTCCCATCACCACTCACACCAACGTATTCCAAAATTCTTTGGATGAAGAAGTCTCTGAAGAAATTATGATCATTGATGAAGGCAAATCTGTTCTGGACCCCAACTTCATGTCATCCATCCGCTTTCAATCCAAGCCATCAACCTCCAAGTCTGCTTTTGACTTCGGATCATATTCTTCAACCACTCCGGATGGTGAACCCAACTCCAAGCTACATGAAGATGATGTCATCACTAAACCTGGTCCATCCACACATACTTCATCACGACAAGCTCCGCCGCAACACTCAGACTCTAACTCTGAATCCTCCACTGGTGATCACATTGATCCTTTTGCTCTCCTCGAAATTCAAACCAATGTGTCAGATACCATGAAGAAGGTCTCCTCAATCAAAACATATGTAACAGAGTTCAACTCAAAGATGGATCAAAAGGTTTCCGGACTTGATTCCAAACTCGATGTCATCCTTCAGTCTCTCTCACAACACTCTGGACCTTCATTTGTGGAATGAGAAGCCCAACTTGATTGATATATGCATATTTAGTCATATATTTTGTATAGAATATTAATACTTTTTGGCTAATTTATTGTAATTATGGAACAAAAGATGCTTAATTACATTTAAATTATATTTTCAGTTCAAAAGAAGTGCTCAGAAGCAAAAGGAAGCAGGAGAAGCTAACGGGAGCTTGGGAATGAAAGAAAGAAGAAAAGAGCCAAATACCAAGAAGGACTCGGCGAGTTGACCCTCGACTCGACGAGTTCCTACGAACATTCTCGAAGCAGAAGAGTCCTTGCCTTGCCGTACACGGGGATTTAATGAGATACTCGACGAGTCAGTCCCTGGACTCGACGAGTCGCCTCTAATCTATAAAAAGGGTCTTTTAGATTGATACGGTGACTTTTGGAAGAAACCCTTGGAGGAAAGCTACGAATAGAAGACCTGCTAAGGTGCTGGAAGTCAGTAAATCAACCCTAGATCCAATTTTGAGAAGAATCAAGGAAAATTCAAGTCCATTCTTACTTATTCTTTAAGTTGAACTGTGTTTGACCTACTTGATTTCTTTTTTGATCTTAGTTTTACTGTAATCATGAGCTAAAACTATTATCTTCCGTTTAGGATATATGACTTTATGATTATGGTATGATTTTATGGTTGGATTATTTTAATTTGGTGATTATGTTTTGTTAAGCTTGTTAAAGAACCTTATGTGTTAATTATAACTATTCTGCTGTTAATTAACCAGTATATTAAGTTGCATGACCATCTCTTAATTGCTAATCTCATATGATTTATGTGAAAACATTGCTATATGCCTAGGAATAGCGAACGTGAAACTAGGGTTAATAGAGAATAGGTAAGTTAATGTGTGAGCTTGTGTGACGAACCATCAACAAGAGGTTAATTGAACGACCAATTTAATTAACCACTACAAGTCTTACTTAACCCGAATCAATAAACTAGAAAACCTATTAATTTAATCAACTGGCCACTGTTTGAATTGATTTGCTTTCTAAGGATTAGAAATAGCGAACGTGAACCTAATCACACTAATCGGTAGCCAATGAAAAGTTAATCCATTGCACTTGTCATAAAATCAACCATAGGAATAAAGGATTCAACCCTAAACAGAAGTCTTCTTTATTATTGAATTTAGTTGATCTTTGCTTGCTTAGTTGGTAGTTTAAGTTTTAGTTGATTGTTTAAGTTTCTAGTCTTGCAAAACTAGAGAAAACCCTTCCTTTTATTATTTGCTTTTTAGATAATTCTAGTAGTTAGTTTAATTTGTCGTTCCCTGTGTTCGATACCCTGCTTGCTTAATTATACCACCAATTGACAGGTACACTGCCTTTTGTGTGTTAAATTTATATTTAAAAAGTATGATTAAAACTAGTTCGTTTCACACACATCATTGATCAACTAACTTCTCTCCGGCTCAAGCATTCAATGGAAGAAGTCGAAGCCAAATATGATGCTTCGGTTGACCACTATCTCGACACAATCACCTCTATGCTCAAAGTCCATGACGACTTGGTGTCTGCTACCAACGATCTCATTAAGAAGACCCATATTCGTCATGAGAAACAAATCCAAAGGCTGGAGAAGGAGATCAAGAAGAAGGATGAGATGAACCTTATAATTCAACAAGTCCTCATCAAGCTACTTCGATCCACTTGGAACATCGTTGATGTTCCGAATCGAAAGTTTGATGAGATGCTAGTTGTTCTTGGTCATATGTTCGATCACCTTGCTGCTCAAGCCCCCACTTCCGAAGCATACGATACCCTCACTCTTCAACTCAACATGGGCCTTTAGAAAGTCTTCTCCAAGTTTGACGATCTAAAGGAGGCTTTAGTACTTGCACCGGTTCCAATATCCACCGATGCAAGAGGGAGAGAAGGTCCAAGCAGACCATGGAAACCTGCCTCGGAGTTCACACTCCGAGATGAAGACTTGAATTCCGACGATGAAGTCCAAGTTGTGTCCAGACTTCTAGGAATTTCCTCTAATGATGAAGAAGACAGTGAAGAAGAAAAATATGTCACCAATGGAGTTCTAGGCCTCGAAGATCTGAAGAAGATATTTCCAAAGGTGTTGACTGAGGAATAGAAGAGAATATGGTCTGGAACCTCTTGGCCATCCTCTTTACCAAATGCTCTTCAAATGGCCATTCAAATGGCCAAAGCCAAATCCTTCCTCACAGCTGAAGACTTCCGAGCCACTTCTTCTATGCTCCCACCTATTACGGCTCAAAAAATCGCTGAAATAGACCAGGGCTCTCCACTCCGGATCCCTGATGACATTCCGGAAGACCCTCTTCCGAACCTCACTCCAGAATTTGTGGTGGATGAAAACATGCAGCTCATCGTGGACGCTCTAAAAAGAAACAAAGGCAAAATGCGAATGACTGCTGAACAACAAGCCTTCCACTCCGGACATCCTCTCAAGAAAAAAACAAGGATGGTCTCAGGAGGAAATCAACAAAGCGTTAGAGGATAGCATCCGGATCCAAATTTTCTCCTCTTCACCCAAATGATGATCCGGAAGTGATCCTCCGGACTGAAAGAGAAAGGCTTGAAACATTCTACTCCAAGAATGCTCAACCGTTTAAGGAAGTATGGACTAGAAAAAGAATCACCAAAGTCCATGGATTTGCAAGAAAAATCCTAGTGAAATTCGAACTCAACTGCCCACTATTTCGATTTCACGTCTTCCGGAACAAGCCTACCTACCGAACCATTACTGATGCGGACTTCCCTTCCTTGAATCCGAACGAAATTCTAACTCTGGCTGCTCACTTTCGAGGAATGCAAAACAACGATATCGGCATGGGTGCTTTTCATGCTGCTCTAAGCTTCCTCAAAGATTACGTCGCGGAATTTTGCAGATACGACTATGATCTGGCTCATCTCTACGGAACTGAAGACTTTGTTGCGAATATCACTTATGTTCTTCCGGAAGCTTATCTGGTTGAAGATGGTCTAATCGATGACTCGGTTCTAGGGTTTGTCTACACAACCAGGAAGACAAACAAGAAGGACATTTTTCGTGTCCTTGACAAACACCTAGTCCCGACCAAAGCACTCCGGAAGTTCATCTCTCGTACGTCAAAGTCTAAAGCTCCGGAATAGGTCAAAGCAAAGTTTGTAAGTCAACTAACCTGGTACATTGAAGTCAGAGAATGGTTGTTCCGAGATTTCACTTTCATCAAGGAAGAAGCAGTATAATTGGATGGATTGCTAAGTTCACTTAGGGGGAGATTGTTGGAACCTGAAAGTGAACCTCATCAATCCTAAGCCTGAATTCTGAAGTACATGTGTTCCGAAGTAAATGGTCCGGAGTCAATTGTGAAGAGTGGTCTGGAATCTGTCCGGACCAAAAGATAAGAAGATGCGAAGCTGAAGACATTCCGGAATGATTCTCATGTCCGGAATGGATGCTGATCCGGAGTAACAATATTTTGTCTTTGTACATTTATTAAATTTGTCTTTGTATTGATGTGACATTTCATAGGACTTAGTCTTTTGTAATATTAGACAATCAGAATGTCAGGAACATTTCTATTGTCCAGTCCTATGTAAGTATTCTAGTTAATTCACTGTAACCTTCACTCCTATTTATAGGAGCTTTCAATGCTAAGTCAACAACGGATCATTCACTCAACTTTTGGCATTTACAAAGTTATTTCAAACTTCTTTCAAATATTCTTCTTGTTCTTCATTTATTAGCTTTACCTTGATAATTTATTCTCATTCCTCATTTAATGACTTGATCATTTGTTGAATACATTATCTAAGACTTAACTGGTCTTTCCAGGCTTGACTTGTACATTTATTATCAAGCAGAAATTGATCTTAAGCATTCACTCAAGGTTTGAGTTCTCAAACCTTGTCCCTGCGCATCAGATCTATTTTGTTCTCACATCTGGGTCAAGATCAGGATCAGGTTCGGTTTCCGAGCCAGTCGATGAGGGATTGTGCGAGTTCATCGGGTCTAAGATTACGAGAGGCATCCTTGAGATGACCCGGTGATTTTCGGGTCGATCAAGGAAGGGATCATTGAGCTGAAGGAGGATCGTCTCAGGGCGTTCAGGAGCGACATGGCATCTGGCCAGTCGATGACATGCACACTCTCCTTCAAGGATTTCAGGGTATGTGGTGCGCCAGACTTCCATGGGGTGAAGGACCCCATCGTGTATAGGAGGTGGATTGCAGACATGGAGTCTGCTCAGTTGACGACCTTCTGCCCTGAGGGGTCGAAGGTTCAGTATGATGCATGATGTTTGATGGACCGAGCTCGAGATTGGTGGGAAGCGGTCAGTGACACATTGGGAACCCCAGCCATTGAGGCTATGACCTGGTCGGACTTTATGACCAGGTTTAGGGCTGAGTTTGCGCCGGCTGTGGAGCTTCAGCTGCTGGCCAGGGAGTTTATGGATATGAGGCAGATGACTAAGTCGGTGGCGGAGATTACCTCCAAGTTCAGGGAGAGGGCCTTACTAGTGCCTCAATACGCCGGGGATGAGGAGATGAAGAAGACCTGCTACCATGACATGTTGAGAGCTGACATTCGGAAGCATGTCAGCTACTCGGTGTAACGCCCGTGTTTCTAGGCTAGGCATTAATGATGATGTAATAGTCTAGGTTAACCTTTGTAACCCGTTTTGAAATAATAAGAATGTATTATTTGAGTATTATGTGTTTTATGCTTAATTATGTGGCTTAAATGAATTAAGAATAAAAATAAGCGATAAAATAAAATGTTAGATAAACCCGATATCGATACATGAAGTTGTAGTGGTCGTGGCAAGGTTTCCGAAAATATAAAGAATGCCAAAATCCGAGTTATAACGAAGAAGTTATGACCTGTCGAAGTTTCGCGACAGAACCGGTACGCCACTACGTGACGTAAATAGTGAATTTACGATAGAGCGATATTTAGCCTTAGTGATCTAAACGAAATTCGTAGAATACGTTAAATCGAGAGCGTGCATAAAAAGAACGTCTAAATCTGACTTCGTATGAGGGAGTTATGATTTTTTGAAGTTTCGACTTAGCGGTATGCAACCCAAATTTCAAATATGAGATCGACTGGTTTCTAGCCGAAACAATCTAAACGAGAATCGAAGATCTCGTCGATAGTATTGCAACGACGGAAAGACAGGCGAAAACGGACGTCAGACGAAGGAGTTATGATTTTCTAATAGAGTTTTCTTGTCCCGGCCTACTAAAAATAATATAATAAAAATAAATTCAAAATTAGCCGACGAAATCTAAACGAGAGTTGTAGAGCATAATCTCACATACGCGTGGATATAAAGAACGTCGAAAACGGAGATCGTATGCGAGAGTTATGATTTTTTGAAGTTCGAGGCACGCTTACCAAAGGGGCAACGCCCCGCGTTCAAATAGGGAACGCCCCGCGTTCGGAGCCCAGAGTCTGTCCCGTCGCATATCAAGTTCGAAGTTCGTAAGCCATGACGCACGGCGGAACGCGCTGCGTTCGTCCAAGGAACGCGCTACGTTCGGGAATGCGTTGCGTTCATTCGGGGAACGCGTTGCGTTCGAGACCAGATTCACCCTATAAATAGAAGTCAAGTGCAGCTGAGTTTGGTTGCGAAATTCTTTCCTCTCACTCCATATTACCTCGTTTTACGTGCAAAGTATACCCCCGAAGCCCCGGTATCATCTCGAGACCCAAAGCGAGTCCCGAAGCCCCGAAGATCCCGAGAAACAGAGTTCCCGAGCCAAAACTCTGCCCGCGAGAAGCCCGGTTTTTGGAAGATATCCCGGTTTCTTCGAAGATTATTATTTTAAGAGCCGTAGTGCTGTCCGAGCATCGTCTTATCAAGTGAGTGTATATTCCTTTTCTTCTAACACATAGATACGAAGTATGATCTACAAAAATACGTGTTATGTGTTTGTATATTATTTGCTTATTTGAAATAATTATTGAATGAATGATTTGTACAGGTTTTAAGCTGTATATAAATGTATATATTTTTATCTACTAATATGTTGGGAAGAACATGGGTAGAAAGTTGTTGTGTGATGAAATAAAATGATGAGAGGCCTCGATGTGATTGTGATCTAGTCGTCCAGCAGAATATGGATGACGACCACGGACTTTTCTAGACAGTTCAATGGAACACTGGCAGGCTGATAACCTGTAGGTGTAGTGAACTTGGGTGTTCATTTTCTGTATTCTATCCCCCTCATGGTTGCCTTAGGACATTCATAGCTGAGGAAACCCCTTTGCAGTAGTGTCCATCCCGATGAAAAATCCTAGACTAGGTCCCTTGTGATAGTTGTTGTTTTAGGGACGTAAAGTGAGGATAACGAGAATGGGTAATCGGGTTATTGTTGGTTGGTGAAATTAAATATAATTATTTATTATGGGTTGAAAACCCTATATGCTCACCAGGCTCCCAAGCCTGACCCACTCAGTTTCTTTGTATTACAGGTAGTGGCGCGAGAGCATAAGTTGGAGAACTTGTGAAGACGTTTTTGTTTATAGACCAGTAGTTGTATATAATTGTGTAAGGTCTATGTTTTATTGTTTATGATTTTGTGTCTGTATCGGAACATGACATCCCGAGTTTTGATATATAATGAAAATACATTTCTTTAAGAAATTCTTTGATAAACTTTATTTTATCATGTTTTGTTTTGGGGACAAATTCCGCAACTCTTTTAAATCAATGGATTTACTCTGAAATTATTTTAAAAGCATAAATGAAACCGATCTTTTCTCGCTGTGAATTTGGGGGATATCACAGTTGGTATCAGAGCATTAGTTTAAGCAAACTAGGAATTTGTAGGATTTCCAGACTTAAACTTAGAATGATAAGTGAAGATTGTGAGATGAGTGTCTGTTATATTTAAGACACGAGCACTAGTTTATTTTAGGAAAGTTGCCTAAAATGCATTTATATGCTAAATGTTATATGTTTTCCATATATGATATTATTTGTTCGGATCTACGGTTTGTTGCCAACCGGATCTGGAAACCTTATGTGTTTAGGGTTCAAAGTGTAGGACTACGGTATTAGAACTAGCATGTAAACGTTTCGGAGTGATTTGCATATTTTAATTATCGATCGTGAATGAGGATCTAAATTCACCTTGTTCGGTGTATAGATCAACAATGGCAAGAACAAGAAGCGGAGTTGGAAACCTGAACGAAAACAAAAATCAACCACCTGTAATCGAGCAAATACCTGTTGTAGCAGCAGCACCTGAGCCAATGACAATGGCTAGTGTACAATTGATGATTCAAACGATGTTGGATCGTCAGATGGAAGAAACAAGACGTCTGCTTCAGCGGAATCGTGAAGAACCTTCGATGCCGATTGTACAACCCGAATTAAGTGAAGGGCAGTCGGAAGGAGGAAACTTCAGTGGAATTGTTGGCCAAGCCAACCCACCACTGATTAGACAAAAAAACCCAGAGGGAGGAATTGATGGACTTAGATGCAAGTACAAAGACTTTTTGACTTGCAAACGATCGACCTTCACTGGAAAGGAGGATTCGGTCGGAGTTATGGATTAGATCTCGGAAATGGAGCTAGCCTTCATGACGTGTGGCTGCAGAGGTAAGTTGCAGACCACTTTCGCAGTACGTCAGTTCAGGGTTGGAGCTGTTCGTTGGTGAAACACTCTGGGGATGACCCTAAGCCCTAATGAGCCACTGCAACTGACTTGGGCAGAGTTCTTGGTGCAATTCAAGCGCAAGTTCTGCTCGGCCCAAAATCTGATGGAGTTGGAGAATAAGTTTCTGACTCTGACGAAAGGCAGCATGTCAGTTGATGATTATACAAACGCCTTCACCGACAAAATGGAGTTTGCTTTGCGCATCGTTCCAGATAAGCTGACAAAGGTAGACCTATATGCAAAGGGACTTCCATGGGAGTACGCAGTGCCAGTACGTCAGGCACCTACTCTGGAGGCAGGAGGCAGCTATTTGGGCTGCCAAGTCCGTTGAGGACATGATCAAGGGAAGAACCGCCAGCAAAGTTGAAGTTGATGAAAAGAGAAAGTTTGAAGGAACTTCAGGTTCCACCAAGAAAAGCAAATTTTCGAAGTCTGATTCGAAAAAGTTTGGAGAAGGAAAAGGAGGCGAATCGAAATGGTGTAAGAAGTGCAAAAAAAGCACTCTGGGAAATGTAGCGAGGATGTGACCTGCTACAAGTGTGGAAAGAAGGGACATTATGCCAATGAGTGTTTGTCCAACAAGATAGTGTGCTTTGGGTGTGATGAAGAGGGGCACATTTTGAAACACAGTCTGAGAAAGAAGGAGGCAGCAAAACCCAATATTCCCCCCAAAGCCTAAAGCAAGAGCTTTCCAGATGACACTGGAAGCTGCTAAAGAAGAAGCTGATGTCGCTTCAGGTACCTTTCTCGTAAACAATTTGCCTGCCCAAGTTTTATTTGATTCTGGAGCCAACTACTCCTTTATATCGCATGAATTTGGTAGAAAACTAGTTTTGCCTGTTGATAGACTAGATAATGCTTTATTAGTCGAAGTTGCTAGTGGCAATTTTGTGCCTGTTAGCCATCGTATGAAAAACATCTTAATCGACCTGAATGGGAATAAGTTCCACGAGGAATTATTGCCTATCGAACTTAACGGTTTTGACATCGTGTTGGGAATGGATTGGTTTAGCGCCAATGACGCCGAGATATTGTGCAGAAAGAAGATAGTCAAAGTAAACCCGCCAGGGAAAGAGTCATTTATGGTGTATGGGGACAAACGCAGGGTAAATTCTGGAATCATTTCTCTAATGAAAGCCAGAAAGTGTTTGGCCAAAGGATGTACATCATATTTGGCATTCGTGATTGACGCAAAGAAGGAGAAAAAGGAGGTGCAGAACATTCCGGTGGTGTGTAATTATCCGGAAGTATTTCCCGAAGATCTTCCTGGATTACCGCCTGATAGACAAGTGGAGTTTAGAATAGACTTGTTACCCGGAATGACGCCGATAGAAAAAGCACCTTACCGATTAGCACCAACGGAGATGAAGGAGCTGATGATGCAACTTCAGGAGTTATTGGACAAAGGTTTCATTAGACCTAGTTCATCACCCTGGGGAGCTCCGGTGTTATTCGTAAAGAAAAAGGACGAGAGTATGAGGATGTGCATTGATTACAGAGAGCTGAATAAGGCAACGATAAAGAATAGATATCCATTGCCAAGGATTGATGACCTGTTCGATCAGCTACAAGGTTCAAGCTATTTCTCGAAGATCGATCTTAGGTCGGGATATCATCAGCTGAAGGTGAGAGAGCAGGATATCGAAAAGACTGCATTCAGAACACGATATGGACACTACGAGTTTTTGGTTATGTCGTTTGGACTAACCAATGCTCCAGCAGCATTCATGGATTTAATGAACAGAGTTTGTAATCCGTTCCTTGATAAATCTGTGATAGTGTTCATAGATGACATTCTGATTTACTCGAAAAGCCAAGAGGAGCATGGCAGACACTTGCGAGAATTGTTAGAAGTCTGGAAGAAGGAGAAGCTGTATGCTAAGTTCTCCAAATGTGATTTTTGGATTCGAGAAGTCCAATTCTTGGGTCACGTGGTCAACCAAGAAGGAATAATGGTTGATCCAGCAAAGATTGAAGTTGTGATGAAGTGGGAACAACCAAAGAGTCCCACGGAGATCCGAAGCTTTTTGGGATTAGCTGGATATTACTGAAGGTTTATCCAAGGCTTTTCTTTGATTGCCACTCCATTAACAGCTTTGACTCACAAAGGATCTACTTATGCTTAGAGTGATAAGCACAAAGAAGCATTCGAGTTGCTAAAGAAGAAGCTATGTGAGGCACCGATTCTTTCTCTACTCGATGGAGTTGAAGACTTCGTTGTCTATAGCGATGCGTCTGGTGTTGGGTTGGGTTGTGTTTTGACCCAAAGAGAAAAGGTGATAGCATATGTGTCTCGACAGCTGAAAGAGCATGAAAAGAACTACCCCACTCACGATCTGGAGTTGGCAGCGGTAGTTTTTGCTCTGAAAATATGGAGGCATTACCTGTAATGCCCGTGTTTCTAGGCTAGGCATTAATATTGACATGATAGTCTAGGTTAACCTTTGTGACTCATTTTGAAGAAATGAAAACGAATTATGTGAATATTATGTGTTTTATGTGTTTTATGCTTAATTACTAGGAGTTAATTAATTAAGAATAAAAAATGAGCGTCGAAACTAAATATTAGATAAAGCCGATATCTATTAAGAAATTTGTAGTGGTCATGACAAGGATTACGGATATATAAAGAATGGCAAAATCCGAGTTATAACAAAGAAGTTATGACATGTCGAAGTTTCGCAATAAACCGGCACGGTGCCGAATGTCGTAAAAAGTGAGTTTTTGATAAACTACTTTTTAGCCTTAGTGATCTAAACGAAACTCGTAGTGTTCGTTAAATCGAGAGTAGGTATAAAAAGAACGCCCAAATCTGACTTCGTATGAGGAAGTTATGATTTTTCGAAGTTTCAGCTTAGTAGTAGACAGCTAAAAACTCGAATTTTAGATCGAGTGATTTTTAGCCAACACAACCTAAACGAGAATCGAAGGTCTCGTAAATAGTAGCACAACGGTAAAAAGTCTGACGAAAACGGACGTCGGATGAAGAAGTTATGAATTTTTAACGGATTTCATGTCCCGGTCTGTTAAAAATAATAATATAAAAATTAAAATCAAAATTTGCCGATGAAGTCTAAACGAAAGTTGTAGAGCGTAATTTTACCTACGCGTGCATATAAAGAACGTCAAAAACGGAGCTCGTATGCGAAAGTTATGGATTTTAGAAGTTTTGGCGCGAAAATCGAGAAAAATCCCCAAAACCGAGGAATTTCGCATAGGTGGACTTCGCCCACGTGTCCGAAATTGTGTTGAGTCATCCGAGCTGCTGAGTCATCCGAAGAGGTCCAGTGAGAAGGCGACGCGTGCCCCTTTCCTCGTGTCCGAACCCTCGCAGGATGCCACGAACCCCCTATCTCGGACCACTAGACCTCGGTCCACTAAGAAGCTGCCAGCAGCCCCTTCGCATGCGCAGCCACGTGCGAGCCCACGTGAGAGCAGGTGCTGCGAGCCCTCGGATCTGCGCCACCTGGAGCCTTCTCAGCCGTTGGATCAGGACGCTCGCACCTATAAATAGGAGGGTGCGAGACCTCCCGGGTATATTTTGGAAAAGTGACACTTTTAGCCCCTAAACCCATATTTCTTTCATTTTATCATCCCCCAAAGCCCCGGTATCAATTATAACCCCCGGAATACGCCACGAAGTGCCCGAGATGCCCGGAAAATTTATCTTTTCGGTTTCGAAGCCCGACCCTTGCAGAGCCCGGTTTCTCAATAAAACTCTCGGTTTTATTAGAAACGATCGTTTTAGGAAACGAATTGCTGCCCGATTTTCATTAAATCAAGTGAGCGTATAGTCACTTTCATCTTACACATAGATATGAAGTATTTTATATAAAATACCTGCTATGTGTATATATGTTGTTTATTTATTTGAGATGGATGTTGAATGAATGTTTTATACATGTTTAAAATGATTTAAAATGTATAAATATTTTATCTTCAAAAATGTTGGGTAAAACATGGGTAGATAAAGTAGGAGGGATAAAAGTATAGTATAGATGTACGTTGGTAGCTATGAATTTAGTACAGTATAGATGTATGTTGGTAGTTATGTATTTAGTACGTTGGCAGCTATGGACTTAGTGCCTGTTGTATAAACCTTGGCGACGATGTGACTTCGTGCCTATTAGATAAACCCTGGCGACGATGTGACTTCGTGCCTATTAGATAAACCCTGGCGACTATGAGACGTAGTGCCTATTGTATAAACCCTGGCGACGTAGTGCCAATTGTATAAACCCTGGCGACTATGAGACTTAGTGCCTATTGTATAAACCCTGGCGACTATGAGACGTAGTGCCTATTGTATAAACCCTGGCGACTATGAGACGTAGTGCCTATTGTATAAACCTTGGCGACTATGAGACGTAGTGCCTATTGTATAAACCCTGGCGACTATGTGACATAGTGTCTGTTGTATGAACCTTGGTAGCAATGGACTTTGGATAAATTCCTTAGGTCAATTCTGAGGAATGATAGGATGAAGGATAGTCGATTCTTGATCGACGTTTGTTAGTGCTTGTAGTATAAACCTTGGGCAGCGATGGACTTTGTGCCTATTCCTTAAGATGAATCCTTAGGAATGAGTGAGATTTGATTCTTAGGGTAAATCTTTAAGAAATAAATAAGATAATGGGGATTGGGTAATTGGGTAATTGGGTTGATTGTTTGATGTTTAAGCATAATAAATTATTTATTATGGGTTGAAAACCCTATATGCTCACCAGGCTTCCAAGCCTGACCCACTTAGCTTTTTATATTACAGGTAGTGGACCCCGAGCATAGTCGGATGATGATGATGAGTGATTTTTGGATTATAGGCCAGTAGTTATAAATAACTATTGTAAGGCTTATAATGTCTTGTTTATGCTTTTGATCTGTATCGGAACATGACATCCCGAGGTTTTGATATAAAAGGAAATTATATATTTCTTAAAGAAAGGTTTTGACAAACTTTTATCACGTTTTGTTTTGGGGACCAATTCCGCAACATCTTTTAAAAAGATTTCTCTGATTTTATTTTAAAAAGCATAAATTAAATCGGTCTTTTCTGGCCGAGAAATTAGGGGATGTCACAGTTGGTATCAGAGCATTAGTTTAAGCGAACTAAGAAATTGTAGGATTTCTAGACTTAAACTTAGAATGCTAAGTGATGATTGTGAGATGAGTGTCTACCATATTTTTGACACGAGCACTAGTTTATTTTAGGAAGGATGACTAAAATGCTTTTATGTGCTAAATGTTTTGTGTTATAGCCATAATGATGCTATTATTTGTTCGGATCTATGGTTTGTTGCCGACCGGATCTGGAAACCTTATGTGTGTAGGATTCTAAGCGTATGATTACGAGATTAGAACTGACATGTAAACATTTCGAAGTGATAAGGAGATTTATACGTCTATCGTAAATAAAGCTTTCCTATCTTAAATTCTCGCCCGGTACACCGAACGTTTGTTTGGGTGTACAAAACATTATGGTGAAGACTCGTAGAGAATTGAGTAGATGGAGGAAATGAAAAGCTTATGATAGTGAATGATACCTATCAGAAGATATCGTAAGAGTGGTATCTTGCCTTTAGAATATGTCTAATAAAATAACGGAACGTTTAGAGGGGTATGGTACGTCTAAAGTACACCTTCGATTGGAAGGATGATGGAATGATTGGTGTAATTTTTGAAGTTGTCCTATCGTCTGGAATTTCCATCACCAACCAAGTTGAAGTAGAATTGATGATCGAAGATACACGTGGAAGAAGTCCTAGTAGAGTCTAGGAAAATTTTATGATTACTTGGACACATTCGTATGTGTTAAATTGTTTTGTGATTTTAGGACTTGGGGACTGCGAGACAGTACTTGGGACGAGTATGAGTAGGTGTGAATAGTAGTTGAGATCTATACTACTGGAAGCACAGGACTCACACTTGGATCAGGGAAAGTCACAAGGTTACCAAGGAACTAGTAATTGATTATGTCTTATTCTAGTCTGTCGTTACTATCGTTTCGGTAATGACTAAGAAGATGATTGTTATTCCGACCCTAGTGGTCATATCAAATTGAGTCCGACTACGATGAGTTTGTTACGTGGTTCAAAGAAAGAAGTTCAATGTAGCATTTGACTTAAGCCAGAAGATTGAAGTGAAAGATGATCAAAGTGATCAATAGAAGTATCGCGCTCGTTGTTAAAGAAGTTGTGTGAAGCACTGATTCTTTCTTTGCCTGAAGGAGTTGATGACTTCGCAGTTTATAGTGATGCCTCTGGAGTTGGGTTAGGTTGTGTTCTGACCCAAAGGGATAAAGTGATAGCGTATGCATAAAGATGGCACCTTATCACGCTTTGTATGGAGAAAAGTGTCGAACGCCGTCATGTTGACTGGAAGCTGGGGAAAAGCAATTTATGGGACTTGAAATAGTCCATCAGACTGCTGAAAAGTTAAAAGTGATTAGGTAAAAGATGTTAGTTGCTCAAGAGAGCTATGCTGACAATAAAAGACAACCGATATCATTCGAAGTTGGAGATTCGGTTTTACTTAAAGTCTCGCCGTGGAAGGGACTTATAAGATTTGGTAGAAGGGGAAAGTTGAGTCCAAGGTTTATTGGACCATTTAAAGTTCTTCTGAGGATCGGGAATCAAGCTTACAAGCTAGAATTACCGGAAGAACTAGAGGGTATTCATAACACCTTTCGTGTGTGTTATCTAAGAAAGTTTACGGGAGATGTGCCCGACATAATTCCCATTTCTAAATTAAGGTTGGATGAAAACAAGAGGTTAATTGGAGAACCCGAGGCAATCGTTGGCCGTAAGACTAAGAAGTTGTAACGCAAGATGGTCGATTTAGTGCTTGTGCGTTGGAAACATACGAAGGGGCCAAATCTCACCTGGGGAAAAATGGAGAGTGACATGATGAGTTGCTACCCGTATTTGTTTGCTGATGTGTGATTCCGGGGACGAAATCATTCTAAAGGGGAGAGAGTTGTAATGCCCGTGTTTCTAGGCTAGGCATTAATATTGACATGATAGTCTAGGTTAACCTTTGTGACTCATTTTGAAGAAATGAAAAGGAATTATGTGAATATTATGTGTTTTATGTGTTTTATGCTTAATTAGTAGGAGTTAATTAATTAACATAAAAAATGAGCGTCGAAAATAAATATTAGATAGAGCCGATATCTATTAAGAAAGTTGTAGTCGTCGTGACAAGGATTACGGATATATAAAGAATGCCAAAATCCGAGTTATAACGAATAAGTTATGACCTGTCGAAGTTTCGCAATAAACCGGCACGGTGACGAATGTCGTAAAAAGTGAGTTTTTGATAAACTACTTTTTAGCCTTAGTGATCTAAACGAAACTCGTAATGTTCGTTAAACCGAGAGTAGATATAAAAAGAACGCCAAAATCTGACTTCGTATGAGGAAGTTATGATTTTTCGAAGTTTCAGCTTAGCAGTAGACAGCTAAAAACTCGAATTTTAGATCGAGTGATTTTTAGCCGACACGACCTAAACAAGAATCGAAGGTCTCGTTAATAGTAGCACAACGCTAAAAAGTCTGACGAAAACGGACGTCGGATGAAGAAGTTACGAATTTTTAACGGATTTCTTGTCCCGGTCTGTTAAAAATAATAATATAAAAATTAAAGTCAAAATTTACCGATGAAGTCTAAACGAAAGTTGTAGAGCGTAATTTTACCTACGCGTGCATATAAAGAACGTAAAAAACGGAGCTCGTATGCGAAAGTTATGGATTTTAGAAGTTTTGGCACGAAAATCGAGAAAAATCCCCAAAACCGAGGAATTTCGCATAGGTGGACTTCGGCCACGTGTCCTCGCTTAGAACATGCCACGTGTCCGAAATTGTGTTGAGTCATCCGAGCTGCTGAGTCATCCGAAGAGGTCCAGTGAGAAGGCGACGCGTGCCCCTTTCCTTGTGTCCGAACCCTCGCAGGATGCCACGAACCCCCGATCTCGGACCACTAGACCTCGGTCAACTAAGAAGCTGCCAGCAGCCCCTACGCATGCGCAGCCACGTGCGAGCAGGTGCTGCGAGCCCTCGGATCTGCGCCACCTGGAGCCTTCTCAGCCGTTGGATCAGGAGGCTCGCACATATAAATAGGAGGGTGCGAGACCTCCCGGGTATATTTTGGAAAAGTGACACTTTTAGCTCCTAAACCCATATTTCTTTCATTTTATCATCCCCCAAAGCCCTGGTATCAATTATAACCCCCGGAATACGCCACGAAGTACTAGAGAAGCCCGGATAATTTATCTTTTCGGTTTCGAAGCCCGACCCTTGCAGAGCCCGGTTTCTCAATAGAACTCTCGGTTTTCTTAGAAATGATCGTTTTAGGAAACGAATTGCTGCCCGATTTTCATTAAATCAAGTGAGTGTATAGTCACTTTCATCTTACACATAGATATGAAGTATTTTATATAAAATACGTGCTATATGTATATATGTTGTTTTTTTGTTTGAGATGGATGTTGAATGAATGTTTTATACATGTTTAAAATGATTTAAAATGTATAAATATTTTATCTTCAAAAATGTTGGGTAAAACATGGGTAGATAAAGTAGGAGGGATAAAAGTACAGTATAGATGTACGTTGGTAGCTATGAATTTAGTACAGTATAGATGTACGTTGGTAGCTATGTATTTAGTACGTTGGCAGCTATGGACTTAGTGCCTGTTGTATAAACCTTGGCGACGATGTGACTTCGTGCCTATTAGATAAACCCTGGCGACGATGTGACATCGTGCCTATTAGATAAACCCTGGCGACTATGAGACATAGTGCCTATTGTATAAACCCTGGCGACTATGAGACGTAGTGCCTATTGTATAAACCCTGGCGACTATGAGACTTAGTGCCTATTGTATAAACCCTGGCAACTATGAGACGTAGTGCCTATTGTATAAACCCATGGTGACTATGAGACGTAGTGCCTATTGTATAAACCCTGGCGACTATGTGACGTAGTGCCTGTTGTATGAACCTTGGTAGCAATGGACTTTGGATAAATTCCTTAGGTCAATTCTGAGGAATGATAGGATGAAGGATAGTTGATTCTTGATCGACGTTTGTTAGTGCTTGTAGTATAAACATTGGGCAGCGATGGACTTCGTGCCTATTCCTTAGGATGAATCCTTAGGAATGAGTGAAATTTGATTCTTAGGGTAAATCCTTAAGAAATAAATAAGATAATGGGGATTGGGTAATTGGGTTGATTGTTTGATGTTTAAGCATAATAAATTATTTATTATGGGTTGAAAACCCTATATGCTCACCAGGCTTCCAAGTCTGACCCACTCAGCTTTTTATATTACAGGTAGTGGACCCCGAGCATAGTCGCATGATGATGATGAGTGATTTTTGGATTATAGGCCAGTAGTTATAAATAACTGTTGTAAGGCTTATAATGTCTTGTTTATGCTTTTGATCTGTATCGGAACATGACATCCCGAGGTTTTGATATAAAAGGAAATTATATATTTCTTAAAGAAAGGTTTTGACAAACTTTAATCATGTTTTGTTTTGGGGACCAATTCCGCAACATCTTTTAAAAATATTTCTCTGATTTTATTTAAAAAGCATAAATTCAATCGGTCTTTTCTGGCCGAGAAATTAGGGGATGTCACATTACCTCTATGGCTCGAAGTGCAAACTTTTCACTGATCATAAGAGTCTCCAATATCTCTTTAATCAGAAAGAATTGAATATGAGGCAACGACGCTGGCTAGAGTTACTCAAGGAATACGACTGTGAGGTACTTTACCACCCCGGTAAAGCAAATGTTGTTGCTGATGCTCTCAGTCGGAAAGTCAATCTTCAAAGAAAAAGGCCAAGAGCGTTGAGAATAGAAGTTGTCTCGACAAATGTGGAGAGTATAAAGAAAGCTCAAGAAGAAGCTTTAGAGAAGAATGACCGAAAGGAGGAACGTTTGGGCAAAACGTTGGTATTTTGTACAAACGGTCATGGACTGAAGGTATTCCAAGATCGTATTTGGGTACCTAAGTCAGGAGGAATAAGAGATCTTCTTATGGAACAAGCTCACAAAACCATGTACTCAATTCATTCCGGTAGCACTAAAATGTATAGGGACCTAAAACCCTATTACTGGTGGCCGACGATGAAGCTCGATATTGCAAAGTATGTGGTCGAGTGTGTGACATGTGCTAGAGTTAAGGCACAACATCAGAAACCATACGGGAGTTTAGAACCTTTACCTGTGCCTATGGGTAAATGGGAAGACATTGCTATGGATTTTGTCACTAAACTGCCCAGAACAAAGAATGGTCACGACATGATTTGGGTGGTCGTTGATCGCTTCACTAAGAGTGCGCACTTCATAGCAGCCAATGAGAAATGGTCTATGAATAAGCTTGCGAATTCTTATGTGAAGGAAATTGTGAGGCTTCACGGTGTTCCATTAACGATTGTGTCAGATCGTGACAGCCGTTTCACCTCGCGATTTTGGAAAAGTCTATAAGAGGAATTGAGTACCAAGTTGTGTTTGAGTATAGCTTACCATCCACAGACTGATGGTCAGAGCGAACGAACGATACAAACGCTTGAAGATATGCTGAGAGCATGTACCCTGGAATTCCAAGGTAACTGGGATGAACATTTACCTTTGGTAGAATTTTCCTACAATAATAGTTTCCACTCGAGCATTAAGATGGCACCTTATCAAGCTATGTACGGACAAAAATGTCGTGCGCCGTCTTGTTGGCTTGAGGCTGGGGAAAAGCAGTTTATAGGACCTGAGATAGTCCATCAAACTGCTGAAAAGTTGAAAGTGATTAGGGAGAGAATGTTAGCCGCTCAGGATCGTCAAAAGAGCTATGCTGACAACAAGCGAAGACCGATGACTTTTGAAGTTGGAGATTCGGTTTTCCTTAAAGTCTCGCCGTGGAAGGGACTGATAAGATTTGGTAAAAGGGGAAAGTTGAGTCCAAGGTTTATTGGACTGTTTAAAGTTCTTCAGAGGATTGGGAACCAAGTTTACAAACTCGAATTACCCGAAGAACTGAATGGAATTCATAGCACTTTCCATGTGTGGTATTTGAGGAAGTTCACGGGAGAAGTTCCCGATATAATTCCAATTTCTGAGTTAAGAATTTATGAGAACAAAAGGTTAATTGAAGAACCAGAGGCAATCGTTGACCGAAAGACTAAGAAGTTACGACGTAAGAGGGTTGAATTAGTGCTTGTCCGTTGGAAACGTACGAATGGGCCAAATCTCACTTGGGAAACCGAGAGTGACGTGATGAGTCGCTATCCGCATTTTTTTGTTGATGTGTGATTCCGGGGACGGAATCATCCTAAGTGGGAGAGAAATGTAACGCCCGTGTTTCTAGGCTAGGCATTAATGATGATGTAACAGTCTAGGTTAACCTTTGTAACCCGTTTTGAAATAATAAGAATGTATTATTTGAGTATTATGTGTTTTATGCTTAATTATGTAGCTTAAATGAATTAAGAACAAAAATAAGCGATAAAATAAAATGTTAGATAAGCCCGATATCGATACATGAAGTTGTAGTGGTCGTGGCAAGGTTTCCGAAAATATAAAGAATGCTGAAATCCGAGTTATAACGAAGAAGTTATGACCTGTCGAAGTTTCGCGACAGAACCGGTACGACACTGTGTGACGTAAATAGTGAATTTACAATAGAGCGATATTTAGCCTTAGTGGTCTAAACGAAAGTCGTAGAATACGTTAAATCGAGAGCGTGCATAAAAAGAATGTCTAAATCTGACTTCGTATGAGGGAGTTATGATTTTTCGAAGTTTCGACTTAGCGGTATGCAGCCCAAATTCCGAATATGAGATCGAGTGGTTTCTAGCCGAAACAATCTAAACGAGAATCGAAGATCTCGTCGATAGTAGTGCAACGACGGAAAGATAGACGAAAACGGATGTCAGACGAAGGAGTTATGATTTTCTAACGGAGTTTTCCTGTCCCGGCCTACTAAAAATAATATAATAAAAATAAATCAAAAATAGCCGACGGAATCTAAACGAGAGTTGTAGAGCATAATCTCACCTACGCGTGGATATAAAGAACGTCGAAAACGGAGATCGTATGCGAGAGTTATGATTTTCTGAAGTTTGAGGCACGCTTACCAAAGGGGGAACGCCCCGCGTTCAAATAGGGAACGCCCCGCGTTCGGAGCCCAGAGCCTGTCCCGTCGCATATCAAGTCCGAAGTTCGTAAGCCATGACGCACGACAGAACGTGCTGCGTTCGTCCAAGGAACGCGCTGCGTTCGAGACCAGATTCACCCTATAAATAGAAGTCAAGTGCAGCCGAGTTTGGTTGCCAAATTATTTCCTCTCACTCCATATTACCTCGTTTTACGTGCAAAGTATACCACCGAAGCCCCGGTATCATCTCGCGACCCGAAGCGAGTCCCGAAACCCCGAAGATCCCGAGAAACTGAGTTCCCGAGCTGAAACTCTGCCCGCGAGAAGCCCGGTTTTTGGAAGATATCCCGGTTTCATTGAAGATTATTATTTTAAGAGTCGTAGTGCTGTCCGAGCATCGTCTTATCAAGTGAGTGTATATTCCTTTTCTTCTAACACATAGATACGAAGTATGATCTACAAAAATACGTGTTATGTGTTTGTATATTATTTGCTTATTTGAAATAATTATTGAATGAATGATTTGTACAGGTTTTAAGTTGTATATAAATGTATATATTTTTATCTACTAATATGTTGGGTAGAACATGGGTAGACAGTTGTTGTGTGATGAAATAAAATGATGAGAGGTCACGACGTGATTGTGATCTAGTCGTCCAGCAGAATATGGATGACGACCACGGACTTTTCTAGACAGTTCAGTGGAACGCTGGCAGGCTGATAACCTGTAGGTGTAGTGAACTTGGGTGTTCATTTGCTGTATTCTATCCCCCTCATGGTTGCCTTAGGACATTCATTGCTGAGGAAACCCCTTTGCAGTAGTGTCCATCCCGATGAAAAATCCTAGACTAGGTCCCTTGTGATAGTTGTTGTTTTAGGGACGTAAAGTGAGGATAACGGGAATGGGTAATCGGGTTATTGTTGGTTGGTGAAATTAAATATAATTATTTATTATGGGTTGAAAACCCTATATGCTCACCAGGCTCCCAAGCCTGACCCACTCAGTTTCTTTGTATTACAGGTAGTGGCGCGAGAGCATAAGTTGGAGAACTTGTGAAGACGTTTTTGTTTATAGACCAGTAGTTGTATATAATTGTGTAAGGTCTATGTTTTATTGTTTATGATTTTGTGTCTGTATCGGAACATGACATCCCGAGTTTTGATATATAATGAAAATACATTTCTTTAAGAAATGCTTTGATAAACTTTATTTTATCATGTTTTGTTTTGGGGACAAATTCCGCAACTCTTTTAAAAGCATAAATAAAACCAGTCTTTTCTCGCCGTGAATTTGGGGGGTGTCACACTCGGCATGCCCGACATTGGATGACATGATTGTGAGGGCGAGGGATAGGGAGATTGACATAGAGCACATCAGGAAGAGGAAGGCGGATATTGAGCAGGGTACTGGGGTTTAAGGGATGAAACCCAAGGGATTCGACTCTAGGTCGAAGGGCCAGCAGGGCTAGAGCCACTGTGGGAAATGCGGCAGGTCACATGAGGGAGTATGCCGAACTGGGGGATCGGGCTGTTATAAGTGCGGCAAGACTAGGCACTTTGTCAGGGATTGTACTGCCCCTACTCCCACCTTTCAGACATCAAACCTAATTTGCTTTCATTGCAATCAGAAGGGCCATAAAAAGGCCAACTGCCCTTGACTGACATCAGGAGCGCCAGTGGCGGCGCCAGCTCCAGCGACCCTGCGCATCACAGATGGCCGACAGGGCAAGACAGATGCTCCAGTGGTGAGGAGCCGAGCCTTCCAGCTGACCAGCGAGGAGACGTGTGCCGCACCGTATGTGGTGACGTGTATGTTTTCTTCTCCCTAACTCTTATTACATGTCGGTTATAATATTTGTGTGCTATGTTTATGTGTTTTGTTTAGGATCGTTCCACGTGAACGGCATCCCAATTCAGGTGGTATTTGACTCGGGAGCTACCCGATCATTTGTCTCTCTTGCTCTTCGCAAGAGGTTTTCCGAGTCTTCAGGCATGTTAGATTGTCCTTTAGAGGTCGAGATTGCTGACGACCGATCTGTCCGGGCATCAGAGGTTTTCAGAGATTGCATTTGTAGGTTGTATGACGAGCGTTACCTCGTAGATTTGGTTCCTATTCCGTTGCGTAGGAACAAGGTTATCATAGAAAAGGATTGGCTGAGCCATAATGGGGCGGTGATCGACTGTGCATAGCAGCTAGTGCGTATCAGGATCCCAAGTGGGGAGAGTTGGTGATCCAGGGCGAGAGACTGCAGTGAAGAACGACTTTGTGCTCAGCAGCGTGGGATAGGCGGTACCTTCAGCAGGGTTGTGCAGGGTACGTCGCCTACGTTATGGATACCCGAGAGACGAGTAAGGTGACTGTGACGATGTACCAGTGGTGCGAGACTACCCGGACGTATTTCCAGAGGAGCTTCCTGGGATACCTCCGGAGAGACAGGTGGAGTTCAGGATCGACCTAGTCCCTGGTGCAGCTCCGATAGCCAAGGCACCATATCGGTTGGCTCCTCCCGAGATGCAGGAGTTCTCTACACAGCTGCAAGAGCTGTTAGACAAGGGATTTATCAGGCTAAACAGTTCGCCTTGGGGAGCCCCGATTCTGTTTATGAAGAAGAGCGACAGGTCGCATCGGATGTGTATAGACTACCGGGAGCTGAATAAGGTAACGGTGAAGAACCGTTACCCACTCCCGAGGATTGATGAACTCTTCGATCAGCTACAGGAGGCATCTTGGTTTTCCAAGATAGATTTGCGCTCAAGCTACCACCAGATGCGAGTCAGAGATGAGGATGTACAGAAGACTACTTTCCGGACTCCCTATGGCCACTACGAGTTCATGGTGATGCCCTTCGGGCTCACTAATGCTCATGCCGCGTTCATGGACCTCATGAACCGCATATGCAGACCGATGTTGGATCAGTATGTGATAGTCTTTATTGATGACATCTTGGTTTACTCCAAGACGCAGGAGCAGCATGAGGAGAACTTGCGTGAGGTGTTGGATACCCTAAGGAGGGAGAGCTTGTACGCCATTTTTTCCAAGTGTGAGTTCTGGATGCGCGAGGTGCAGTTTTTGGGGCACCTTGTCAACCAGAACGGGATTTTAGTCGACTCGACCAAAGTGGAGGCCGTGATGAGTTGGGAGGTTCTGAAGTCTCCATCTGAGATTCAGAGTTTCCTCGGGTTAGCAGGCTATTATCGGAGATTCATTCAGGACTTCTCCAAGATAGCAGTACCCTTAACCCGGCTAACGAAGAAGGTCGTTGTACTTTGCTGGGGGCCTGAGCAGCAGGCAGCGTTCGAGACGTTGACGTAGAGGTTATGCGAGACACCGATATTAGCCCTGCCAGAGGGCGTGGAGGATTTTGGAGTGTACTGTGATGCGTCCATTTTAGGCTTGGGCACAGTATTGATGCAGAGAGGGAACGTCATCGCCTACGCAGGTAGGCAGCTGAAGCCTCACGAGGCGAACTACCCGACACACGATCTGGAGGGGTAGTTGTTTTCGCCCTCAAGATTTGGCGACACTACCTCTATATGGTCTGTTGTACCATTTACACGGATCACAAGAGCTTGAGGTACCTCATGGATCAGCCGAATCTGAACATGTGGGAGCGTTGGTGGCTAGATGTGGTGAAGGATTACGACTGTGAGATCCTCTACCACCTGGGAAGGCCAATGCTGTGGCCGATGCGCTTAGCCGCAAGGTAGCCCCGATTAGAGATATTTGCTTTATGATGACGGTAGTGACTCCGCTTTTGGAGCAGATCCGAGAGGCCTAACAGGAGGCTATGAAGGAGGAAAATCGGAAGAGTGAGCGTATTGTGGGTCAGGTTTCCTCCTTAGACTATGATAGCCGCAGGTTGTTGACACTACACCATAGAGTGTGGGTTCCATATCATGGAGATGTGTGCCAGGTTTTGATGGAGGAGGCACATAAATACAGGTATTCTATCCATCCCGGGGCGACGAAGATGTACAGAGATCTTCGTCCTGATTACTGGTGGCCATGCATGAAGCGGGATGTAGCCTGGTACGTCGAGAGATGCCTGACCTGCAGGAAGGTCAAGGCAAAGAACCAGAGGCCTCATGGCAAGACACAACCGTTGGATATCCCTATGTGGAAATGGAAAGATATTACTATGGATTTCATCACAAAGCTTCCCAGGACTGCACGAAGGGTGGATTCGATTTGGGTCATTGTGGATCGGTTGACAAAGAGTGCTCATTTCATCCGATTCAGGAGAGCATTTCGGTCGAGAAGCTGGCCGACATCTACACCAGAGAGGTAGTAGCCCGTCACGGAGTGCCAGTTTCCATGATTTTTGACCGAGACGTGTGATTTACTTCCAGATTCTTGAAGAAATTTCTCGACGAGTTGGGTACTCGTCTGCATTGTAGCACAGCTTTTCACCCTCATACGGATGGTCAGAGTGAGCGGACCATCCAAACCTTGGAGGAAATGATGCGAGCATGCGTATTAGACTTCGGTGGTATCTGGGATACCTACCTTCCCTTGGCAGAATTTTCCTACAATAATAGCTACCATGCGAGTATCGACCGCCCTCCCTTCGAGATGTTATATGGGAGGAAGTACAGAACCCCGATATGTTGGGGTGAGGTTGGACAGAGGGTTATGGGGAGTACCGAAGTGGTACTCAAGATGACATAGAGGATCCAACAGGTCCGGAGCAGGCTTCAGACTGCTCAGAGTCGGCAAAAGAGCTATGCCGACAGACGCCAATCGGACCTGGAGTTCCAGGTCGGGGATATGGTTCTCCTGAAGGTGTCACCTTGGAAAGGTGTCATCCAGTTCAGGAAGCGGGGCAAGTTGGGCCCCAGATACATTGGTCCTTTCAGGGTTGCAGCTCGGGTGGGCAAGGCGGCGTATAGGCTGGATCTGCCAGCCGAGCTTAATCAGATCCACAGTACCTTTCATGTCTCCCAGCTGCAGAAGTGCCTGGTAGAAGACTCTACGGTGGTGCCTCTAGAGGATATTCAGGTGGATGACAGCCTGAGCTACATTGAGCGACCATTAGCCATCCTCGATAGGAAGACGAAGGATCTGAGGAACAAGAAGGTCGAGTTAGTGAAGGTGCAATGGCAGCACCGCAAGGGCTCGGAATGGACTTGGGAGCCGGAGGACGAGATGAGGGAGCACTACCCTGAGATTTTCCCAGATGCAGTAGACTTCGAGGACGAAGTCTAAAATAAGTGGGGTAGATTTGTAAAGCCTGGTTCCTGGTATGTATTTTAATAAGAATTACTCATTTTTGCAAAGGGACTCAACGAGTTGGAGGCCCCAAACTTGTCGAGTAGGAATGGGATATTTATGGACGCGGGACTTGAAGTCCACTCGATGAGTTGAGAAGCCTTAACTTGACGAGTAGACCTGCCAGAGTGAAACCCCAATTTTCAGGGTTTACACCCTATTTAAAGACCTTAACACCCCCATTGTGGCCCCCCTCATCGCCTCCCTTAGTCCAGAAAACCCTAATTCGAGATCTTGATCTTTGTGAGTGTGTGTTAGTGAAAAAGGAGTGATTCTTTGGTATTTTCTTGAAGGAGTAAAAGCTTTAAGTGATTGGTTGAGGGAAGGAGCTTTGGATCCAGAAGAAGAACTTCATTTCCAGCTCATTTGAGGTATAAAGTCTATACCTTGACTATTCATTTGCTAGATCTCTTCATGGAGTAGCTTAGGGCTTTAATGAGCAAATTTTGGAACCATTCATGGATGCAAGCATGTTTTGGGGTAATAACTTCATATCCAGAGTCTTTGAAGGGACTCCATGGCATAAAGGTGCCAACTTTATGGCCATGGGAGTCCCATGCATCATATGGATAAATTTTTAGGGCTTTTTGAGCTAAATAACCCATGCATGCGTGTAAACTTAGAAACTTTACGTGATATATCGACCCTAGGGAGCCAGATCTACGTTTTGGATGCATTAAGCCCAACTAAAATCGACTGTATGGACTTAGACTATGGGGGACTCAACGAGTTTCTCATACAATTCGGCGAGTTGGGTCGTGGTCCCCCAACCTTATCTGTTACTGAGCAAACAAGTTGAGTCTAGAAGATGACTCAACGAGTTGGCCATGGTTTGGGTTATGAAGACTGAGGAACTCGGCGAGTGCAAGGAGGGACTCAACGAGTTGTGGGTAAAAGGTCCCGACTATACTTTAAGGATGAACTCGACGAGTTCATGAAAGGACTCGACGAGTAGGATCGGGATTTCAGGGTTTTATGGATTATGGAACTCGACGAGTTGATAGACCAACTCGGCGAGTTGAGTCAACCAGGATGTTGACTTTGACCTTTACCATTGACCAAACTTGACCCTTAAAGGGGATTATGAGTATGAAAGAGTAATTAAAGGATATTGTTATGTGTAGGAGTTTGAGAGGAGTTGATCCCAGAGCCGAGGACAGTACAACTACTTCATGACATTGAGATGAATTACCTTCCAGTAGAATTGGGTCTAAGGCCACAATGTCGGCCCACTAGTAGGAGTTGTGAGTCAGATGATTGTCTTTGTGATAATTGTGTTGTATGCCACTATCTGTTATTATATATGTGTTAGTATTTACTATGTGGTAGTGGTAGGGGTGAAATAGTCCCCAGTTACCAGTTGAAAGATACCGAAAGGGAGGCCAGTACCCAGTAATGCTAGGCAGTTACCGGTTGAAAGATACCGAAGGGGAGTCCATCTCCCGGCCATGCTAGGCAGTTAGCATTTGAAAGATACCGAAGGGGAGTGTAGCTCCCGGCCATACTAGGAAGTTACCGGTTGAAAGATACCGAAGGGGAGTCCAGCTCCCAGTTATGCCAGACAGATACAGGTTGAAAGATACTGAAGAATAGGCATTATGTGTTTATATGGTATGTGGTATGATGGGGAAACTCACTAAGCTTTGTGCTTACGGTTTTCAGTTTTGGTTTCAGGTACTTCCTCTTTGAAGGGAAAGGAGTCGGCACGGTAGTAGCGCATCACACACACGATTTTTACACATATGAGATTTTTGGAATTTGTACTCTGACATTGTTTTATCATGACATGAATTGACTATTGATACTCTGGTTTTGATATGAATTGATACTATGGTTGTTTTCAGACAAATGGTTTTATAAGTATTAAATTTAAAATGAAAATTTTTGGTCATGATTTTTGGGATGTTACACCCCAAGTGGGGAAAAGCTGGTGATTCAGAGTGAGAGACCGCAGCGGGGACCGGTCATGTGTTCGGCAGTGAGAGCCAGACGCTATCTTCATCAGGGATGTACCGGTTTTGTCGCCTACGTTATGGATACCCGGGAGGAGGGTAAGGCGACCATGGATGATGTGTCAGTGGTGCGGGAGTATCCGGACGTATTCCCAGAGGACTTGCCTGGGGGTACCTCCGGAGCAACAGGTGGAGTTCAGAATTGACCTAGTTCCGGGTGCGGCTCCGATAGCCAAGGCACCGTATCGGTTGGCTCCTCCTGAGCTGCAGGAGTTTTCTACACAACTACAGGAGCTGTTAGACAAGGGATTAATTAGGCCGAGCAGTTTGCCATGGGGAGCCCCGATCCTATTTGTGAAGAAGAAGGTGTTGGGTTTTAATATACTACAACATCCTATGGTGCACATACAACCCTAAATGCTTTGGATCAATGTTTTCTCTAATTATACATGTAATAATGTTTCCAAAGCATTAAGCCTGCAACTAGCATACAATTGACATAAACAACATACAATACTAGTTAGGAGTTTACCTCTTTATGTAGCTTGTAGAACTTGTTGTATTTGGCCTTTAAGAACTTAACACCCAAAGTGTGATGCCTCAAACGGTTCACAACACACCTAGGACAAAGGAGAACTTGAGAGAGATGTTGCTAGCTCCAAAATCGGCTCTAATGAACTCCAAGAACTCTAGTGGCCAATTTTCGGTGCTAAGGGAGTCCTTTTATAGTGTGGCAAAGTCTAGGGTTACATCCATGCAAACCCTAATGCCCATGACCTTTCATATACTTAGGCTCCATGGGTTAAACCTCCATGTACTATCCATGGACTACCATATTGGTTTAGCCCATCCTAAATAACAATTGGCCCACACTGTAAGAATCATTGATTTACCAAATCAATCCCCATATATTTAATTAGTCTCTTTTGATCACATAATTAATTCCAAATTAATTCCTGATCAATACTAATTAAATAATATGATTTCATATTAATATATTAGAACTTATAATATATTAATAAATCATAAGTAACCTCTTACTCAAGTATCCATCCTATCAAACTGTCATGGGAATACGCAACCCGAAATGGACCATGCTACTCTCGGGTCAAGTACATACCAATTATAGTTATGGGCTTAGATACCTAATCCAACAGTCTCCTACTTGGATAAGTGTAATAACTATTATTGCAAGTACGACTCCAAAATCCCGACTAGCAATCGTAGTTCTTAAAAGTCGTTGTCGAACTCTGACCTAGTCAATAACGCGTCCATTAGATAAGGGATCATATATTCCTCCATTCTAGATATCATATAGACTGAGACATGGATTATAATCATTCTCTCTGTCCATCTGTTGTTTCCCGATTTTCGATTTATGACGACCGACTAATTGAACAAATCAAATCAGTCCAGGCTTGGCCAAGCGCTTAGGGTTGTCATCACTAAATCATCGAGGGGCCCACAGATATCGCTTTTATCCCTCTAAGGGTAAAAGGAATGGATAAACTTCGACTCAAATGCTCGCTTGTACTTACTCATCAAATCACACACAACAATATGTTTTATAACACCAAGTTAGTGGTGCGTTTACATATGTCAATGTGCAACCGACTTGTAAATTACAACTCACATGTCTTGGTTTCAAGAATTTAAGATATTATCGTCTCACTAATCACTTGTGATAAAATCCATGAAGTGATTCAGATGAGCATGGGTTTAATCCAATACTCAGACCTTATGAGCACTCATGAATGTTGTAGCAAACTTGTGCTATGTCTAAACGCCTTTAGACAATCTACAGACCCATTCATGACAGTCTAGCTTCAATACCTACTTCCAAACTATAATCGACTGTGGATGGTTTGAATAACCTAGTTATTCGGGAAGTCAAAACATGCAAAGTGAAACACAAGAATAATCGAATCCAATATGGTCTCAGAACTTATGAATATAAATAAAACACCTTTTATTTAATCACCATATTGATTACACATTATTCATTGTATAATGTTTCGATTAATAAACTTAATACTTGAATTAAACCAATAGTTATCCCATGCTCCAAGCATGCACACTATGTTTGCCTATGGTCCTTTCTTTGTGAAATAGATCAATTGAACACATCTTCAATGAAACTCATTTCACAATTCCAAATCCTTACTGTAAATGTAAGAATACCAAATTCTTGCCATTTACTGTAATTTGTTAGATTGTAAACTTATATGCAATGATCCTCTTGTAATGACTATGCACAAAAGTCACAG